>NC_137810.1:78485286-78617786 GCF_963921795.1 Nannobrachium achirus | reverse complement strand
ACTAGGGCCCAAGGTGGAGGGACTATTGAAAAATAGCAGATTGTATGATCTGCTATTTTTTAAAAGACGTGAAAATGTGTGCAAATCTTTGAATATATGTTGTTGTTTTTTTGCTTCTGGGGGGTCCCTGGAACTAAATCTTTTGAGATGGGAAACATAGGTTTTTCAAAGAAATTCAAAGACTAGCACACATTTTCAAAACATTTCTAAAATAGCAGATATACAAGTGAGCTTGTACATCTCTAATTTTCAGTAGTTAAAGCACAAAATAATGCGTTCCCAGTCTATATGGGTTAAACACCCTCCCCCTATGAAGAACGTTCATGGGGGCCCGCAGTGAATCCTTGTACCCAGGGCCCAGAATTTGGTGCGACACCCCTGTGCGTGCGTGTGTGCGTTGCAGAGTCACTCACTACCTCAGCCTGATGGCTTCAAAGGTCTAGTATATGGTATAACAGTATCCATAGGGATCTGACAGCAGACCATAAGATGTTCCACGCGGGAGACCCAGCGTTAGAATCCACGGCGTTACACGTGCGGGTTTGTGTCAGAGTAGAGCATTGCCTTTTAGTAGCTGAAATGTTCTCCTCAATTTAGTGTGCAATTACCGTAATTGCTGGACTATAAGCCGCACCTGAATATAAGCCGCACCAGCTAAATTTAGAACAAAAAAATTAATGTTTACGTATATATATATATATCAAAGGTTTTAAGTGTGTTTTAGTAACTTGTCTTTAACCCCACACTGGCTATTTGAAAATAGACGATCTACAAGCTCACAACGCATTGTGACACATTTTCATTGTCATTTTTTTAAATATCTTGGAAAACAACAACACAAATCATGTATGGGGGCTTTTGGGAGGGATTTTGGGGGGCTTTTACAGTTATTGTAGGCCTATAGCAAGTTCACACCAGAAATGTAGTACATTTTCTTACACTAATGGAAGCAAGATGTTATAATAACTTGGCCCATATCATTACTGCTACTCCTCTCTCCTCTGCATGCTGCATCTCTACTACAAACAGTTGATTAGCTCAATGCTCAAAAGGTGTACGCTCAGTCGCTCATGATAGTTTATTTTATTTTATTTTGTCCCTTTTTTCATTATTTAAATTAGAGATGCACTCAAAGATATGCACGAGGGAACAGATAAGGTTTTTAGTTTTGTTCTCTTTCCTCGATAATCAAGTCAGGTAGCTCTGGGCAGCAGGCACGGAAAGTAGCATGCCATCATGGCATTACAGTACAGAGCGCCTGAGAGCCTGTAGATCTTCTACTTTCAATGACATGACAAATCAGGCTTTAACAGCCAAAGAAGTTTCACCAGAGCGCTTTCCAATTCCATGCCAAAATGACTCATTTATACAAATCAATCAAAAATGCATACAAACCTATAAATCAATACAAAATGAACAAACTAGCTGTTCATCCTTGATCCATTTTGGGACAAGCAGCAGCATACAGCCAGGTCTCAGAACCACCAGAGAGAGACAGACACTGGCACTCACACTTCATATCCACCTGTCAGTGATCAACTTGGATCCTCCTGCCTGCTGCCTACAGATCAGTCCGGGCCACTGAATCTGGATGTATTTGAAGAGATGATCAGTTTACAACAGGGGTCTTCCAGGATTTGTTTGATCATACATGGCATTTTGTGGAGACTGGAAAGCTGCTATAGAAGTTAGCTTTTTGGGGGCTTTAATTGGCTAAAGACAATGGGAATGTCCTTTTACCATTTTTGTCACTCATGTCCTTTAAGGGCTGAACAGTTGGTAGAAAAATAATCGCAATATGGTCTACTGGAATTTCCAAATCAGAGGCTGCAATGCGTTGCATAAAAGAGAGGGGAAATGTGATTAATTTAAACCAGGTATTCTAGGGCTTTGGGCAATAAGTGCTCCTTGAATCACGTACAATATTACTATATTTGTTTACATTAACCCTTGAACCCTAGCATTCCTATTCTGAGGAGAAATTTAGCCAACTATAGCAGATCTACACGCTCACAATGACTCGCACTGCGAGGCGTTGTGAGCTTGTAGATCGGATATTTTCAGTAAAGAGGTTTGGTGGAGTGAAAGGTCAGGTTTACTTAGTATTCACAGTTTAAAGGTCAAATGACATTCTGTTTTTACCAATCATAAAGGTCTTTGCCCTGGTCCTAAAAACATGTTTTAAAATGTTTAAACTTGAAAATCCACTACATGGTCTCTCTCTCTGTTTAGGTGTCATGAAAAACGGTCTGTCACCTGAAATACTCTATAATCACCACCAGGGGAGCCTCTCTCTCCCACTCATTCTAACAAATATTAGTATAGCTTGAGTACAATTTTGAATATTTGTACTTTACTTGAGTATTTCCAATTTTCAATTCTTATACTTCTACTCCACTACATCTCAGAGGCAAATGCACTTTATCTCTCCACTACAATCATTTGGATTTTGATTATTAATACAAATCACTCACTTCAGCCCTTATAGGCCAGCAGTTCTCAAACTATGGTACCCAAAGTGGCCACTGGCCACACACACGCACACGCACACACACACGCACACACACACACACACACACACACACACACACACACACACACACACACACAGAGGTCCGCCCCGGCTCCAACACTGACCGAGAGATGCATGCTCGCAGACGCGATGCATGTGTTTCGCTGCTTTGCTTTGGTACAAGACACACTGTGACACACACACACACACACACACACACACACACACACACACACACACACACACACACACACACACACACACACACACACACAGAGGCTGAGCTGAGCCCTGACGAGGCACACACAAACAGCATCGAGAGTCGCGAGTGTTTTTTTTCTTACCCCGGGACCGAGGTTACCGGATCTCTGTGGTTACATCTGTACCCCCGCGGAGTTCAATTTAGACCGTATGCGGTAGCGTTTCAATAGCTCCGCTCTGCGCTGCAGAAAAAACTTCACGGTCCTTCTGTAGTTATTATAGTAACATATTTTGGCTAAATGCCTCCGTTTAGAGAACCACCTATTGCTTGTGTTATCATAGCGTTTTACTGTCTGCTCGCCGAGTCGCCGTGCCCGTGTGTGTGGGGGGGGGGGGGGGGGGGACAGGGCAGCGTGGAGTTATAGTCGGCTGCTCCACGGAGCTCTGCTGCCCGGGAGCAGTGCGCTGTCCTCGGACTCGGTAATGAGGAGGGAGGCGCTGTCCACGGACCCAGCCAGGGCGGAAAATACATAGCGATACATAGCGATTTTCATTATTTCACAAAAGCATAAACTGACTACTTGATATGAAGGATATTGATGTAAATAAGATATCCGAATGGGTAAATATATTTTATATGCCCATATTTACAATTAAAGGGTTAGGGTTAGCATGAGTCCAGTAGCCAATGAACTGCGCGTTTGAGACTCATTATGCAGAAACCGGCACAAACACACAGATAGCAGGAAAACCACTGCATGTCAAAAGTTGCGTTTTTTTTGTGTGTAATTGAGGCCAGGAAACATTAAAAAAAGCAAAAAAAACTCAAAAAATATTTTTGGATGTCATGTCCACTTTAAGTGGTTATTATGTCTGAAATACACATGAATCCAATATGATCAAATGAAATAAGTCTACAAAGCTATCTATGAAATCTATGAAAATGTGTAATCGGCAACATACTGTACAATATGTAGAGGGGGTCCCTGCTTCATCTCTCTCATCTATACAATATGTAGTGGGGGTCCCTGCTTCATCTCTCTCTCAATATGTAGTGGGGGTCCCTGCTTCATCTCTCTCTCTCATCTATCAATATGTAGTGGGGGTCCCTGCTTCATCTCTCTCTCATCTATACAATATGTAGTGGGGGTCCCTGCTTCATCTCTCTCATCTATACAATATGTAGTGGGGGTCCCTGCTTCATCTCTCTCTCATCTATACAATAATTATGTAGAGGGGGTCTCTTTGGTTAAACTCCACCAAAGAGAGGTTATATGCATAGGGCATTTGTGGAATGAATAACACAACCAAACAAGAGGGTAGTCCAGATGCCAACTTGTGTCTCACGCTCAAGCAGGCCACACATGGCCTACTTGTGTGCAAGAACGTGCCACAAGGTGTGAGCTGCTGGCCTCATGTCCCTATACCACACTCTGCTGACATCATCACCAGGAATGCTGGTCCCTCATTGGCTGTAGCTGTCACCTACATACATACATATGTAATCCCAGAATCCCAGCCATTTTAGGGCTACGGTCTTCAAAAAACCCAGTCACCTACTGTACATACTGTACATACTGTACTTACTGTACACCCAGCCGGGTACAGTACTTGCATGCTCTGCTTGCGCAAGTACTTTTTTTGCAATCCTACATGACCAAAGAAAAGTCAGAATAAGTCTATCACTCATCTAAAAATGTAATATAGTGAGAAAACCGATCATGACAAATGCAGTTGGTCAATTACTCTATAGTCCATTTAATGTTTTTTATGCCATGCACAGCTCCACAACCACAATATACCAGCAGGGAAACGGAAACAATTGTAATGAATAATAATAAAACATTGCAGCGCACAACAGACAGACATCGAAGTGGAAAATTACAACAGTTCTTGCGAAAGACGATAAAACAGGAACCACAACTTTCAGATCACATGATCTTTGCTTCCAGTGCAGCTCTGTGGCTTTGCCACCTTTTCCGCCTCGCTCTGTCAACTGAGGTGTAAACTGTAAAGTACTAGAAGTACATTTACTTCAGTTTTGAGATATTTGTACTTTACTTGAGTTTTTCCAATTTCCAATATTTTTAGCCTAATATAATGCAAGTCGCTCCCCTCGTCACCAAACAATAATTAATAGGCTAATATAATGTAAATCACTCCCCTCCAGCTCATATAGAAACACTAGAGCACTCTACCCCCCTATACAATTTAAAGGTATGTTTACTTTACTTGAGTATTTCCGATTTACAGAGAGGCAATATGTTTACTTTTACTCCACAACAATTATTTGAAAACTTTAGTTACTAAAGTAACAAAAAAAGTGGCCTTGCTGAGCCACGTGCTCTGCGGAAGAAGAGAAACAAACAGGGTTGGTAAGGAAGTCAACATCCTGCTGCCAGTGGCGTCAGTTCAGCAAAAGCTAAGGTATGGCAACATGACTAGGCGCACGTGCAAGACACCAGTCATGTTGTCATACCTTAGCAACATCCATGATGAATTTATTTTAAGAAGTACATTTATGTTTTTCTCCTGTAGCCAAGGTATGGCAGCTGCCATACCTTGCCATACCCAATTGACTCCTCTGCCTGCTGCTGATACCATCTCTGCTCCCTGATGCCGTCGCCACCACAACTTCCTCTTGAGCAATGACTTGCTGCTAGTCTAGCTTTTTGGCTTTGTTGTCACATGACCTGGTGCTAGGCCACCAGCTGTAATGTTTTCTTAAACATAATGCAAGCAAAACCATATTAGGTTTGGCAGCCGACATGTTTCAAATTTGGTTTGTTGGATGGTTGTGAGGAGGTGTATGGTGTAATGGCCAAAACACCCCAAGACCTAGAGAGGAACAGTACTGATGATGTGTCCTAAATTAAAACCTAACCCCAGCCCCCCCCCCCCCCCCCCCTCCCTTGCATCCATCACTCCCCACCAAGATGACACACACACACACACACACACACACACACACACACACACACACACACACACACACACACACACACACACACACACACACACACACACACGTGTGCCTGCACAAAGGAAAACAACATTGTGTTTCATAAAGTAACCACTTTAGCCCTATTTCATACCAGGCTATTTGAAAATAGCCGATCTACAAGCTCACAATGTGTCACATCGTGACGCGTTGTGAGCAATAAGTATTTGTTTATTTCTTCAAACAGACCTCTGGTCTGATCTTATCACCAGACAACTTGGTGAGTGAAAGAGTATGCAACAGTTGTTACTATAAATAGATCAAGGCATTGTGTGTGTATCCTGAACGGAGAGGTTTATAGTTTCACAGTACACTTGGTCTGAAAACTTCTCTGTGTGGGGCACACTACATCTGGGGTGCAACAGCATTCCTACACGTATTGGGTTTACGTTTTAAGGGTTTTAGGACTTTATTGCTGAAACTATGGAGTGTAGCAGAAGTTATTGGTGGTTTTAATTTCTTCTCATTTCGTCAGGCCATCACTACAGTGTCAATAGGTTTGCTAGCTTATCCACGATTTTCCTACGTCCCATAGTGCATTGCGCAGACGTTTGCACCGATCTTCCGCCGCCGATTTACAAGCTCACAACGGGTTGCATCTGCAACGCGACGTGAGCTTGTATGTCTGCTGTTAAACCCGGAAGTTTGGTCCTGATAGTCTCCAGTAAACCCCCGGGGAAAATTGTGGATAACACATTATTATACTATTATACACAATGTCTAGAGCAGAGGCCTCACCAGCAATGCTGTACAATCCATGCATGCACGCACGCACGCACGCACGCACGCACGCACGCACGCACGCACGCTAGAGTTCTCAAATTGGCCGATCTACAAGCTCACAGCAGCTTGCATCAGCGACGCTGCAGGATGAGTGTGCAGCGAGTCACAGCAGTCAGACGTGCTGTGCTCACGTCCCGGGTTGGGTCTGATCCCAGCTCTGTGCACTGTGTGCAAGCCTGCGGGAAGTCATTTACAGGCAGCAGGTCAGTCAGACGGACCCATGGTCTCCCAAGAATCACATTTCATCAGTTTAATGGAAACAGGCTAAATTCGCTTTGTCTTTCTGCAAATTAGTGATAATTCGCTTCCTAATTCGAATAAGCTTTATGGAAACGCAACTACTGTATGACAGAGTCTCATGTCATGTTTATTTACCAACAATGCCTCGCTGGCTCACTTTTTGTGTTGCATGTTAAGTGTGCGTACATCCCCAATTTAGGTACCAGCCGGACGTAACATGTGTTGTTTAAGTGCAGCAGATGAGGGACAGAACAGGGGTTCAAAGGGTATTTATTCTTGTTTATTTGTTAAATTGGGAGAGGTGCCTGGGTGCCCAAAAGAGATTTTATTTTATTGTATGTATTTTTATTTCATTTGTAGGCACCCCTAGCAGACCTGGCGCTCCACACAAGCAACTGTCTGGCCTGTACTAAAGGCTGGCCCTGAGAGCAGCCACTGTGTAGCAGTGGTCTTACCCTATGCTGAGA
The DNA here is from genome assembly GCF_963921795.1 of Nannobrachium achirus. NCBI lineage: Eukaryota > Metazoa > Chordata > Actinopteri > Myctophiformes > Myctophidae > Nannobrachium > Nannobrachium achirus. The sequence goes on along the minus strand of NC_137810.1, from coordinate 78,610,582 downwards.
CTCAGTGTGGAGGAAGTCTGGCCAGCCACTCTCACTGTCTGTCAGGAAGTCCAGGATCCAGTCTCACAGGTCCTGGAGCTTGCCATGGAGCCTGGAGGGCACTATGGTGTTAAATGCAGAGCTGTAGTCCACAAACACCATCCTCACATAGGAGGCCCTACCCTCCAGGTGGGAGAGGGCCGTGTGGAGGACATGGGAGATGGCATCTTCTGTGCTCCGGGTTCGATAGGCAAACTGCAGGCAGTGTTGCCAACTCAGCGGATTTGTTGCTAGATTTAATTACTTTCCAGACCCCCCTAGGGACTTAATTGGTGAAATGCTTCTAGAGACAAATCTAGCTACTTTTTCCTGTGATTTGGGGACACATATTGTTGACAGGAGCCAGAGATAAAAACCCAATATTTTTTCTTCCTTTTCTCTCTCTCTCTGCCTCTATTTGCTGCCTGCCTGCTCCTCAGTGAGACACACACAAACGCCGCCGAGCCAGCTCAGTTCCCCCCCCCCCCTGCTACTAGTAGTAGTCACGCACGCACGCACGCACACACACACACACACACACACACACACACACACACACACACACACACACACACACACACACACACACACACACACACAAAGCTCATGCGCGCTGGGCCTGGCCTCAGCAGCGCTAAACAAAAAAATAAAAAAAATAAAAAAACTCTAGAGAGCTACTGGGGTATAATATAAGTCCTTTATAAAGCACTTGCTCACTATGGGATTAAACTAAAGGCTATGGGAAGCCAGTTGTTTAGACTGGTCACCTTCTGCTGTTTGGGAATGGGAATAATAATAATGCACGTGGGTTTGATATAAACTGATTCAAGGTGTGGATTATTGTCTCATATACCACAGCAATTAAAGGGAAACCAGCCAATCAGAATCAAGGAATGGAACTATCCATTTTAGAAGTGTCCACTAGGCCTGATAGCTATTGTTTTGGGAAAGCCTATCTTTATGGTTCAGATCATCCTTTAGGCCTTTAGCAACAGTATAACTGTGATCTCTGACTTGTGCCTCCTGGCAGAACTACCTTACCACTGACTGAGTGTGATTGTACTTCTCCTCATGGTATCATGTACATAAAGCATAACCATCACTGTAGAATATTGTCTTGTCTCCTAATTGCCTCATCGATTATTGATTGATCAGAATTCCACGACGACAACACCACCTACGTATAGACGCACTGCGGTGCGACAGTGGAGCTGACAACACTGCAGAGCTCTAGACCCTGATGCTAGACAGGAGGGAGCTAACAACACTGCAGAGCTCTAGACCCTGATGCTAGACAGGAGGGAGCTAACAACACTGCAGAGCTCTAGACCCTGATGCTAGACAGGAGGGAGCTAACAACACTGCAGAGCTCTAGACCCTGATGCTAGACAGGAGGGAGTGGAGGGCAGAGATTCAGGAGTCCTGAGTTGATGTTGGTTGTTCTGCACTCTCACATCACATCTATCTCATCTGAATGAACCCTTTTTGATTGTATCAAGACACAGACCTCATACATAAACTAATGTGGTTACAGGTACAGTCAGGGACGTGCAGAGAATGTTAGAGAGGCAAGGGCTGACATTTCTAAAAGGGCCTTTTGGTGAAAGTATAGAAAATAGCAGACCGCGTCGTGCTGCAAAGCGCTGTGAGCTTGGAGGTCGGCTATTTTGGGTACTTGATACCACACTAAACTTAAGCATAAAAAAGGCAATACTGGAGATGTGGCGTACGGCATGGATTTCTACACAGAGAGGGCAATTCTTTCAGCATAAGATGTTGCATTCAAGTTCAGGAGAGTTTGGACAAGGCAATTCTCTTGAACGCTGCCTTCAGGAATGGCATGGAAAGAGGGGGCATTTGCAATTATTTTACCATAGTAGTAAAAAAATGAATTCATGGTCTGGAGAGGGCACTTTTTACAGACGGGTAAAAGGGAAGGGACTCGAGCCCCCTTTGATATGTGTCCACGTGCCTGGCGTACAGTCACATGGCACTACTACCGAGCTAATGAATATTTACTATAAGAGCAACACATAGACCCTATAGGTGGGGTTGGCAAAAGGGCCTTTCTGTGTGGACTGCATGTTCTCCCCGTATCTCCTCACAAAAACATGCAGTAGTCCTGGTTTCTATACTGCCTCCCCCTGGCCAGCCGGGACTCCCCAGGTGTGGCAGAGGGAGAGCAGAAACCAAGACTACAGCTTAGGCAATTGGCACTGGGTGAAAAAATGGGTTACAAAATCGTGGGATAAAAAATGATAAGGAAAAAAAAGAGCAACACATTATTCCTTTACTCCACCCTGTTAGGGCAAACATTAAATTAAAGCTGCTTTTCTTTCCAAATATAATTTAAAAGAGTTCTATCACTCATCTAGAAATCCAATAGTCATTGTGACTGTCATTGTCACTGTTCCTACAAAAGACGATGAAACAGGAACTAAAACTTTCAGATCTCGTGATCATTTTGCTTAACTGTGTGTGTGTGTGTGTGTGTGTGTGTGTGCGTGCGTGCGTGCGTGCGTGCGTGCGTGCGTGCGTAGCAGAGTGGCTACCGCCTCAGCCTGATGGCCTCAATAGTCTAGTATTCCCCTTCATCTGTTGTGATGTCCCTTTGGTCTAGTGATTAAGATGTTAAACTTCCATGCCGGAGACCTGAGTTCGAATCCCAGGTGTTACACATGACATGCATGCATGTTGGTTTCAGAGTAGAGCATTGCCTTTTAGCTGATATTCCATCTTCTCCTCAATTTAGTGTGCAATTACTCTCTTCTAATTCAGTCCTCATATGGTTGAGTCCACTGTTGTTACTATGAGGATGTTGCTGAAATGATTGTGACATTAATGCAGTCATTTCATAGAGCACTGGTGGGGCTCGGGTCCTCCAGCTAAATTATTATATAGAATCAAAAGTTTTAAGTCTGTTTTAGCAATTAACCCACACTGGCTACGGAATTTGAAAATATCCAATCTACAAGCGCTGTGAGCGTGCTATTTTTACAACAACAACACAAATCTTGTATGGGGCCTTGAGAGGGTGCTTTTACAGTTATTGTAGTCCTATATCAAGTACATTGTCTTACTCTAATGGAGGCAAGATATTATAACTTGGCCCATAGCATTACTGCTACTCCTCTCTCCTCTGCCTGCTGCATCTCTACAAATGGTTGATTAATTCAATCCTCAAAAGGTGTACTGTACGCTCAGTCGCTCATGATAGCTTTTTTTATTACATTTTTTCACTTTTTTCATTATTTAAATTAGAGATACATTTAAAGATAAGCACAAGGGAACAGATAAGGTTGTTAGTTTGAAGATTTGATATTTTTGCCCATTAATGCATCAGCTCAATAGTCAGGCTGCGCCGGGCGGTGGCTACCGAAAGTAGCAAACCTACAAGCTCATGTAATTTCATTACAGTACATGTTGAGAGCTTGTAGATCTGCTACTTTCAATGACATGACAAATCAGGCTTTAACAGCCAAAGAAGTTTCACCAGAGCGCTTTCCAATTCAATGCCAAAATAACTAATTTATACAAATCAACAGTGCTGGACTGGGACATAAATTCGGTACTGGCATCTTGGCCCAGACCAGCCCACCACAACTGGCGCGAATCGTACATAGAAGATCTACAAGCCCACAACACATCAAGGCATCAGCGCTATGTGGGCTTGTATGCTGTTAAATGTTTGGGTGGGACTCCTGGGCCACAGTAGCCTGTGATTGGGTTACTAGGCATGCCAGTATTCAGATGATAAACAAGCCAGTGGGCCAATCATGTGATGGCTCTCTGCTCTGTGGGCCGGTGCTACTTAAGGATTGGCCCTCTGCATAGTTACATTACTGTAACTACCCTAAAATTGTTTTCTTGGGCCCACAGGCTCACTTGTATAGTCGGCCCAAGTATACCAGATGCCCAGTCCACCCCATGCAAATCAATCAAAAATGCATTCTAAATTACAAATCAATAGAAAATGAACAAACTGCTGTTCATCCTTGATCCATTTTGGGACAAACAGCAGCATAGTGTAGTCTATAACCAAACAGCAGGTCTCAGAACCACCAGAGAAAGACAGACACTGCCTGACACTCAGTGATCAACTTGGATCCTTCCTCCTGCCTCCTGCCTGCTGCCTGCTGCCTGCTGCCTACAGATCAGTCCAGACCACTGAATCTGGATGTATTTATTTTAGTCAGCTTGCTCTGCAGTCACCAGGAGGAGATGATCAGTTTACAACATGGGTCTTCAAGGATTTGTTTCATCATACATGGCATGTGTGGAGACTGGAAAGCTACTATAGAAGTTAGCTTTTGTGGGGCTTTAATTGGTTAAAGACAATGGGAATGTCCTTTTACCATTTTACCATGTCTTTTGGGGCTGAACAGTTGATAGAAAAATAATCAATAAGCAATATGGTCTACTGGAATTTCCAAATCAGAGGCTGCAATGAGTTGCATAAAAGAGAGGGGAAATGTAATTAATTTAAACCAGGTATTCTAGGGCTTTGGGCAATATGTGCTCCTTGAATCACGTACAATATTACTATATTTGTTTACATTAACCCTTGAACCCTAGCATCCCTATTCTGAGGAGAACTTTAGCCAACAATAGCAGATCTACACACTCACAATGCCCACACTGTGAGGTGTTCTGAGCTTGTAGATCGGATATTTTCAGTAAAGAGGTTTGGTGGAGTGAAAGGTCAGGTTTACAAAGTATTCACAGTTCAAGTGGTTATATGTCTGAAATACACAGGAATACAATATGATAGTGCTGTCAAATAAGTCTATGAAGCTATCTATGAAATCTATGAAAATGTTTAATTGGCAACATACTGTACAATATGTAGTTGGGGTCCCTGCTTCATCTCTCTCATCTATACAATATGTAGTGGGGGTCCCTGCTTCATCTCTCTCTCATCTATACAATATGTAGTGGGGGTCCCTGCTTCATCTCTCTCTCATCTATACAATATGTAGTGGGGGTCCCTGCTTCATCTCTCTCTCATCTGTACAATATGTAGTGGGGGTCCCTGCTTCATCTCTCTCATCTATACAATATGTAGTGGGGGTCCCTGCTTCATCTCTCTCTCATCTGTACAATATGTAGTGGGGGTCCCTGCTTCATCTCTCTCTCATCTATACAATATGTAGTGGGGGTCCCTGCTTCATCTCTCTCTCATCTATACAATATGTAGTGGGGGTCCCTGCTTCATCTCTCTCTCATCTGTACAATATGTAGTGGGGGTCCCTGCTTCATCTCTCTCTCATCTATACAATATGTAGTGGGGGTCCCTGCTTCATCTCTCTCTCATCTATACAATATGTAGTGGGGGTCCCTGCTTCATCTCTCTCTCATCTATACAATATGTAGTGGGGGTCCCTGCTTCATCTCTCTCATCTATACAATATGTAGTGGGGGTCCCTGCTTCATATCTCTCATCTATACAATATGTAGTTGGGTCTCTTTGGTTAAGCTCCACCAAAGATAGGTTGTATGCATAGGGCATTCGTGGAATGAGTCCAGGGAAGGTGGGGGGACTCATGGGAAGTCCAAAACGAGAGTGAATGCCAGCAGAACGGTATTGCAGGCCATTTTGGCAAGTTTTTGGTGGTCGCTACCCACACATTTAGCTGTGCTGCTCATTCCACGAATGCCCTATGCTTACAAGCTGTAGCTTGTTGTAAAGGTGACGTATCAACGATAACAAAAAAGTTTACTTTTTGTGTGTAGTTTATGTACAGATACAGTCACATGGCACCACAACTGAGCTAACACATATTTATGAGGGCAGTGACCCTGTCAGTCCAAATGAAAGATGGATCCAAAGATCATGACAAATGCAATTGGTCAATTACTTTAAAGTCCATTTAATGTTTTTTATGCCATGCACAGCTCCACAACCACAATATACCAGCAGGGAAACGGAAACAATTGTTATGAATATTACTAAAACATTGCAGCGTACAACAGACATACATCGAAGTGGAAAATTACAACAGTTCTTGCGAAAGACGATAAAACAGGAACCACAACTTTCAGATCACATGATCTTTGCTTCCAGTGCAGCTCTGTGGCTTGCCACCTTTTTCCGCTCTATGTCAACTGAGGTGTAAACTGTAAAGTACTATGAGTACATTTACTTCAGTTTTGAGACATTTGTACTTTACTTGAGTTTTTCCAATTTCCAATATTTTTAGCCTAATATAATGCAAGTCGCTCCCCTCCTCACCAAACAATAATTAATAGGCTAATATAATGTAAATCACTCCCCTCCAGCTCATATAGAAACACTAGAGCACTCTACCCCCCCTATACAATTTTAAGGTATTTTTACTTTACTTGAGTATTTCCGATTTACAGAGAGGCAAAATGTTTACTTTTACTCCACAACAATTATTTGAAAACTTAAGTTACTAAAGTAACAAAAAAAGTGGACTTGCTGAGCCACGCGCTCTGCGGAAGAAGAGAAACAAACAGGGTTGGAAAGGAAGTCAAGCCTGCTGCCAGTGGTGTCAGTTCAGCAAAAGCTAAGGTATGGCAACATGATTAGGCGCACGTGCAAGACACCAGTCCTGCCCTTACGGAAGAAACATATATTGCAATATATTGGAAAATATCGTGCGATATATTAGGCAATATATTCCCATATATGAGATTTAGTATTTATATTTTCCAATATATTGCAATATATGCATAGACCATATATGTATATATATTGATACATATAAAAAAATATATTGCAATCAAGACCAAAATGGGCACTATATTTTTACATGTAATAGTTTGTCTTTATATGATCCAATATATTGCAATACATGCATGTGCCATATATTGTGCAATATATGAATATATATTATACCATATATGGATAGATATATTTTATCATATATAAGAAAAAATGTTATTTATTTTTACCTTTTTTACTTTCCAAAAAACAACCATAGCATATACCGTACATGGACCATGCACACATAGCTGCAGTACATAGCCTAAAGAAAATACATAGACGACAACATAATCTGTTAAATTAAAACAGATAATAACATTTTATTTAAACAGTTGCAGAGACCACATTCACCATTTTACTGTATATACAGAAAATCCCCCCCCCCTTTCTTTTTTGACAATTGAAATGTTCTTTGCTCTTAAATGTTCAATCCTCCACACTGGATCTGGGAGGTATACATGCATAGAGGCTTGCATATTGAGGTAGATCAATTAGCATACATTTTCTTTTGAACAGTGTCACATCAAATATCTGTTTTCTGCCCCGGAATTCCCTTTTCAAACCAACAACATTTTCAACATTAATCAGTGTACTATGTGACCTGTCATACGTTCTTCCAAAAGCAAAGCATTTTCTGTCACCATGTTGCCCTACTACAATGTAATAGTATACAGTGATTATGTGTCCATTCTGCAACAGCACAGTGAAGCTGTTCCTTTTCACTACCCTTGTGAACTCCTGTGAGTAATACAGCTCTCCGTTGACTAGAAGTCGGCTGAATATTTTCACAATTGTATCCGTGGTCACTGAAAGTTGCTCTCTCATCACCAGTGTCTCTTCACCAGAAAGTCTTCTGGAATAATGCAAACCAAGGGTAACAAGTTTATCGCCTACTCTTTCAAACTGCTTCAGTCTTTTTCGGCCAGTTAAATTACTAAATAGCCGGATGCATTCAGGAACAGCATTTATTAGTGCATCGTTCCTCAAAAGAGGCAATACTTGTCTATATGTGAACTGTTTCATTATCTGTAAAGGAACACACTGAGTGCCATGAAACATTTTCAGTATTTCACCATTATATGATTCAAAAATATACCCAGAATGAGCCCACAAAGGTCCCCAATTCCTGACAGATTCTGGCAAATGAAGACATAAATGTACATTAAATGACACATGGGTCTTTCCATACAGTGTTTCAAATTGTTTGACAAAATCTACAACAAGTTTTTCACATTTATTTACATCCTCTGTTGTTATAATGTCCTTGCAAAGTAAGAACATAAATGTGACAAGGACTAACCAGTGCTGGTAAAATACCTGTGGCAGAATTCCTTTTAGCACAAATATACTATAAAACAGTAACCAGTTCTGCCATTCACTAGCCTTCCAAAACCTCCTTTGCTGAAGAGATCGGGGCACTCTTGTTATATTGCAAGGAGGCTTAATTAGCAAGAGCTGTTCATCAAGTTCATTCACTCTATTGCCAATGTAATATGGCTTCTCATGGTTTTCACTGTCCAGCCACATGCTTGCCATTTGGCGAACCACACCAAGATGTATATTATGCATATGGTCAGGAGGCATGCCAGATATGATGTCAAAGTGTGGAATCTTTATCAGACACGTGGGCCCTTTAACGCCCCTCACAGATTTTTTGGTATGTAAAGCCTCTCTTGCATCACTTATGGTTGAAGCGTGGTCTCTCTTTGGAACGTCTTTGTATGGGTATACCCTGACGGAGCCATGACCCTTTTCAACTTGTTCACCGGGATGTAAACAGAGGCTGCATCCATACTGACCATTAAACTGGGTCATGTTTTGAAGTATGGGCCTAGCTACAGAATCACACATCATAAGAGCTGCCACCACTCTACATGTTTCCAAAATGCTGTTTCTTTTTATCTTAAAGCCCACAGTTGACAACTTCTGACACTCTAAAGTGAATGGCTTTAAAAATGAATTAACATTTGGCTTTTTATCACCAAACCACAAGCCAAAAAGTAGAACATTGTCTTTGCGCACAGGGTAAGGAAGCTCGTTTACAATCCCATATAATGGCCAAATACCATAGAGTGATGATTTGAATACAGGCACTCCATCACAGTTAAGTGTTAAGGAGTATCCATGAGTACAGTCAAGCGGGCCTCCAATTTTGTTCAGATTATGGTACATTTTACCACTTCCAATATCTTCATAAATGTCAGAATTACATGTGCCATGTCTTGACTTGAGACAATGTGCAATGTCTTCCCTTTGAAGAAGATGTTCCAACTGTGTTTGGATTGGTAAGTATATAAAGAAGTTTCCATTCTTTAGCGAGCTGTTCTTGTCCCATGTTGTGTTGCATACAACACATTGTCCTTCACTATCCTGTTCACCGATGTAGTACTCACAGTTTGGACAATATATGTGACATTGTAGGTGACATTCTGCTGGCTTAAGCTCTTTTAAGAACAGATACTTTGAGGTTAACTGTGTGTTTTCTGGACAGTGAATATTGATCAAATCTAGGAGATCAGACAGAGCCATGCCTGTGAGTCCGTGTCTCAAAACAAATGAAAGTATAAGTAAGAAACTCTGAGCTTGGGTTAGTCGTGAACCAGTGTAAAGGGGGGCTTCATTTTCCAGGGGGAACTGTTCGTGTTCATGACTGACTTCTCCAAAATGCGATTCCTCATTTACTGACTCATCAGGGCTATCTTCAAATAAACCAGCATATTCTTCTTCACTTCCAATAATGGATCCAAGACTGTCATCAGGTATAATGTTACTTGTATTTTGTGACGCTTGACTGCAATTAGGTTCATCATTGAAGTGAGGTTCACTCTCTGTGGAACATTCATCCTCAAACATGAGCGGGGAAGTAGGACATCTGGGAATAGAATCTCCACAGTCATCATACAGGCTCTAGATATGGAGAGAGAAAAAAAAAACACAAAAAAATAACAATTCTTTAAATATTACAATCATAGACATAAACAGAGCAGATGCTGTGATGGCCGATGCTTTCCATTGGAGCGATGCCTCAATGTCACTGCCATATATCAAGGCCTCGATGCCTCTGATACATACATACATCCATCATGTACTGTATGACTAAGAATAAACACAACACAGTTGAAACTTACACAGACTTCGGCTCTACCCGATACACTATGTTGTCCACTGAGAGGAGTCCATGGCTCAGAATCATCATCAGCTACCTAAAGAAACAGATAACAAAATAAAACCACCATAGATTAGATCATACATGGGCAGCTGGCAGCCCGGGGGCCACATGCGACCCTCACCTTCACTTAATGCGGCCCTCAGGTTAATATCGGAATACTGATATATTATTGATTTCAGCTGTTACAATTCCAAACATGCAAACATGACCCGCTTTATTTACTTCAGTCTATATTAGTATTAGTAGCCTATATTATTGTTATTATTTTATGTCCAACATATTTGCATTTAAGCTCATAAAGTTAACATGAGTATGCATTTGACATTAAATCAAAATGTTACATTTCAGGATTCCAACAAAAAAAAGAACAGAAAAGAATTCAGGATTCCAATTCAAAAGAAGCTAAAATTGCAGATCTACAAGCGCTGCAACACGTTTTGAGCTTGTAGATAACCCTAACCCCTAACCCTTTTGCTTCTTTTGTATGACATAGTAGAGTACCACATAGCAATATGCAATGTGGCCCTCTGGAGTGTGTGTGGAAATATAGTGGCCCTCTCCATCATTAAAGTTGCCCACCCCTGGATTAGATAGTTTACAAAGGTGCAACAGGCTTTCTTTTCTTCTTTTTTTTAAAAATGTATTGTACACTATACTTACGACATCAGGAGTGACATCATGTTCATCTTCATGGCCATTGTCAGAGTCGTAGTGAGAGGAATTGTCCTTTTGGTTCTGTAAATAAGAATACAAAGTCTTGATTAACTTACTATAATTATAATTATTATCCACCAAACACTGATTTTTATCATATGTATATCCAATCTCCCAACTTAAAGAGTTTTTTCTCTTTCCGTTTTGAACAGGTGTCCCAAGCATGAAATACAGACACTTAGGCACAAGCGTTTGAAAATTGTGAAAGCAAAGTGTCTGTAGGCTATAAGCCAGATTCTTGCTGAACTTACACAGACTCCGGCTGCTCCTGATAAACTTTCCTGTCCACTAAGTGGATGCCATGCTTCAGAATCATCATCAGTTACCTAAAGAAACAGATTACAAAATAGAAATCAATAGATAGTTCACAAGTGTTACCAAAATGTATGTATAGTTCTTAAGATATGTTTAAGAAAAATAAACTAAAATGTACTGTACACCAGAGTTTCTCAAAGGGGTGCCTTTGGAATCAATATCACTTCAGTTTAACCACTAGACCCTCTAAACTTAGTAAAAACGGACCTGAGTTATACTGTACTTGGTGTGATCTCTCTTCAGTCTCTTCACCAAAAATAGCAGATCTACAAGCTCACACCATGTTGCATTGTGAGCTTGTAGATTGGCTATTTTTGGTGAATGTTCCCCCCAGAATATGTTTAAGACTTTACGTGGTTAAACGCCAAGTCAATCTGTCCAATAATAGAAACAGATATTCTCTCAAGTCTTCCTCGTGACAAACTGTATCTTAGAAAGATTTACATATTTTACATAAATGTATGGTACTGTATATAGTAACAAGGTACTTTAGGGGTGGCGTGGATGAAGACGTTATTGTCTGCGAACCACTGCTGTACAGTATGCTCACCGTAATGTGGCTGATATCATGTGCATCTTCAAAGCCATTGTCAGAGTTGTAGTGAGAGGAATCTTCATTCAGGTTCTGTGTTAAAGAAAATAATTCACAGTATTGATTAACCTTTGTTACATGCACAGTCGTCATCAACCAACAGTCACCACCGACAGGATGCAGCATGTGGGATAAGTACCATAAACACACAATTATAATGCACACTATGTGCTCGAACCAAAATGCTCAGCAAAACTTGAGTTGGCTGGGTCGATACCAGCATAAATCAAATATGTTAACTCTTATACTGCTTTGAACGTTCCCGTTCGCCCCATTTTTGACGGCCCGATAATGCCAATTGTACGTTCTTTGGCTCGTTCTTTTGTACCTTGGTTTGATGTCTGTAACCTGTTGAGGTGTCGCGCGGGTGTCTACCGTTGAAACAGCTCCCATAAAAGTACTCTTAAAATCCAACTGGACGTTAACATCAATGGAGTCACAACACTGTTCCATGTGTTTTTCTCTGGATCTATTGCTCTGTAGCGACTCATCAGCCTTGAACAGCCTTGACAAGCAAGCGTCGAGCTGAGACCATTTTCACATTAATTCTTGCATGAGGCTGCCCCCTACTGCTGGTAGAGCCACGGCACACTCTTTAAGAGAACATTTCAAAAAAAAAAAGAATACACCTTTGTCTATATCATCGCAAAGGTAAGGTGCTTTTGCTGGCACAAAACCCAATAATAAATAACAACATCTGGCAGAATAAGAGTTAATATTGCTCCATGATAATGTTAGTGCTACAGGCCAGATTCTTGCAAAAGTTGAAAGCATTGCTAAAGCATACAGTACGTTGTTCAACCAAACACCTCACAGTTGAAACTTACAGAGTTTTCTGCTCCTGACAAACTTTGTAGTCCACTGAGAGGAACCCAAGGTTCAGACGAGTCATCAGTTACCTAAAAAATAAATAATAATAATAATTAAAAAAAAGGAAAAAAATAAACACAAATTAACACCCATGCACAGTCTACAAAACAAAATAGCCGATCGACAAGATCTTCTGTTTTAAGTTTTCCAGCAGCTGAAACTTACATTGACGGTCTCTTCTGTAGTTTCTGATAGTCTTTCTGAAGATGGTTCACTTAGGGGGGTCCAGGCATCAGAAGTGGCATGGGCTCTTGGCTAAACAAAAGTGGACAGTTTCAATGTTAATGACTGCAACAAATTTGACCAAAACACAATATAATCATGGCCAAAATGTACTTGTAAGCTACACAAATTTAAAGTATTGATGAAGACCTCCGTCGCTGGCTATGCATCTGGCAATACAATAGTATTAAGTTTCACATTTACATGTTTAAAGTTCACAACTTACCAGATCCTGGTTTAGCTGATCAACCTTGGTCTCTCTCATTGCTTTCCTGGGTGAAAGTGATAGAAAATATGGATTGATTGGCTGATTGAATACTTTATTAGCAGTTTGCATAGGAAATGTACAGTACAGTTCAGATACAAGGTCTGCTAATAGGATACAAGGTCTGCTAATAGGATTTAAATGAGTAGTTCACCCCCAAAATGACTTTTCTATTGATTACTCATGCCATGGAGACTAGAGTTCAATAATATTTTTAGTTTTTTGTCGCATTCCCAAGACAAAAATGTGATAACAATAAATGTACCCCCATCCGGAATCAATGGGGGTACATTTACTGGAATCAAATTTTTGTCTTAGGAATGTGACAAACACCAAAAAATATTATTGAACTCTACTCTCCATGGCATGAGTAATCAATAGAAAAAAAGTTTATTTTGGGGGTGAACTACTCCTTTAAACCCAAAAAAGCACTATGGCTTGTTTACATTGGGGTCCTTTTGTACTCAATTCATATTAATTTGGAAACATTAAACAGAACTCCAGAATATTTTGCTCCTCTGAGAAATAAAAAATGCTATTGTTACATGATCATATCAATAGATGCAAAATGATAAATGGAGTAAATGCTATTAGTATATAGTAGCAATGTTGTAAATAATGTCAGGCTACAACATCCTAGCTTTAATATTCAAAACAATAAAATAGAAAAATGTAGATCCCCTTGTCATAAATAAATGTCCCTGCCTCGAAATCAGTTTGCAACAACAGATAGTTAGCATTATCCTGTGCTGTATACCTTATTATGTACTTTCACTTAAGTGCATTTTATATTCCAGACTTCAACTTTTAACAGTATTTCTGCATTGTTGATACTTTTAATTACAAATATGAGTACTTTTTCCACCACTGGCTCTATAATCAAGCAAAAAACAAGAAGAAAGACTAACCTCTTTTTCCATAATCGTCTTGTTCTTCTTGGAATATCCGTTTGATCAGAACCCGGGAGAATATATTTCCTTTTCAATTGAACTCGGTCCATTTTCAACATTTGTGTGTATCAGCCTTCTTAATATACAGTCCTCCTACAACAGTGTAGGAGGACTACTTCAACCAGAATGCTTAGCGCGAGGTCTACTTCTAGCGTGACTGACGCATGCGCAGATCGTCCATCGCTCCTCCGAGCCAGCCAATCATAGCGCATGAACGGAAATCGCGCATGCGCATTGCTTGAGCGCCGACCGGATGTTGATGATTTCAAATTGGCGCTGGAGAGGAGAGAAGAGAAGAGAAGCTCACAGCCAAGGAGGAGAGAAAACATTACAATTTTAATAATTAGTAATTTTCTTTAGCAAAAATGACCGAATGTAGGTTTGCCCTTGTTAGTTGGGCGAAGGGACCTGACAAAGATAAAACTAGCATTGTTCCCACCAGCTGGATAGTTGATTTTGACCCAGCTGATACAGACAGGACTTATCTGGTTGAATGTCGTAAAACAAACCGCAAGAAGCCTGCTAATGGATGGCCCGTGGAAGATGCTGGTATTCTTCAGTTAGCAGGCAAGTCTTTTACACACACTCACACTTATTTAACTTATTTCCTAGTAGAAAATCTACTGTTTTAGCAAATACAGCAACAGCATGTTTGTTGTTCTGTTTATCTATCGAAATGTGTATCATCATATTTGTAGTAGTTTAAAGTAACTAAGTACATTTACTTAAGTGCTGTATTTAAGTACAGTCTTGAGGTATTTGTACTTTTTGTACTATCCTATACTTTGCATCACAATGCAATGCATTGTGAGCTTGTAGATCTGCTATTTCCTAAAGGCTTTTATACATTTGAAACGAGAAATCAATGGGACCTTCTGCATAATGAGTACTTTTACTTTTGGTGCTTTAAGTACATTTCGATGCCAATGCTTTTTGCACTTTTGCTCAAGTAATTTTAGAATGATATACTTGTAGGCTACTTGTAACAGACTATTTCTACATTGCAATACTTTTATTTGAGTTAAAAAAAAATAAGTACCTTCCCCACCACTGCATAAATGACTGTTTAACAATGGCTAACACGCTGTAATTCAGTAAATGTATCCCATGATGTTTGGCTGTTAAACAACGGACAAATAACTCTACAGATATGCATGATTAATTTTTATGGAGACAGTACCATGATTTTATTTCCACCGGTCTATAACCTGGTGGGTATTAGGCACAAAGGAACATTAATAATAATACTAATAATAATAATATGATGAGTTGATGAGTATCTCAAGGTCTTTTTTCATTGGCCCTTTTGACCCACTGGATTTCAGCTTTCAGAAAGAAAACAAATACTCCCTATAAACCCACCAAGTGATTTACAGGACTAATGCAAATTATATCCATAGAGACATAAACAATGGAAAAAAACTAAATACATGGCACACTACCTCCTTAAAGATGTCTAAAAATGGGACACATTATAATCTTTTCTATATTCTCTATGTATTCATTGTAATGGGGTTGGATTTTGGCATTAAAATCTTTTCTTCTAATCTAATCTACATGAATGCAGAAAAAGAGGCTACACTCAAAGCTGCTGAGCGGGATCTCTATCCAGATACCATGCCAGGCAAGAGGGTGATAAAAGCAAAATGCCTGGACTTTGGTGATGAAGACACCAGTAACGGCAACAAGGCCTCTGGCTCTGGAATTCCAAAACCGGTAATTAAACAGCAGAGATTGATATCACATTAGGCATCATTTGTGTATGGGATTATCCATAATTAAATAATAAAAATGAACATCTTTGCCCTACAGAAAAAGGCCAAAGTTGCTGCACAAAAACATGCGGAGGAGGAACTACTGTCAGAGGAGAGTCAATTCAGCTCCGGTCCAGCAGAATCAAGCCAGGAAAACGACCTGACCAGAGACCTGCAGAGCCAGGTCAAGGCCTTACAGAGGGAAAACACCAGGCTGCGGAGCATGGTAGTTAAAGGCAAGTAAGCAAATATTACTGTATAGCAAATGGTATTAATCCATTTAAACCTGAGACCTGAGAGTAATTCTAAAGCTTGTGAGCTTGTAGATCTGCTATTTTCGGCATACAACCAAGTATAAATCAGGAATTATGACACCATCACGGTCTGCTAAGATAGATTTTAGTTGACTTAATTAAAGGAGTAGTTCACCCCCAAAATGACATTTTATTTTTACTATTGATTAGTCATGCCACGGAGACTTGAGTTCAATAATATTATATTGAGTTCAATAATAATATTATATATATTAATAATACATTAATATTTGCTTTTTGCCACATTCCTAAGACAAAAAATGTATTACAATAAATGTACCCCCATTGATTCCGGATGGGGACCCAAATGCATTCGGGTCCCCATCTGGAATCAATGGAGATAAATTTATTATAATCAAATATTTGTCTTCGACAAACACAAAAAAATATTATTGAACTCATTTGCATGAGTAATCAATAGTTAAAAAGTAATTTTGGGTGTGAACTACTCCTATAACTGTAGATTCAGTTGACTAAAATGTTATTTAGTCAACTCAACTAACACAACAAACATTTCAGATGACTAAATAAAGATTTGCCGTCAAAACACTGGGCCAGTGTCATTCTCAGTCCTATCACTTGTTGCTGTTCTATTGTGTTTATTTTAATGATGGTTGCTCTCTGTATAATTTATTATTTTTGTATTTATTTTCTCAGAAATTCCAGCTTTGTTGGTGGACGTGAGAAAGCTTGTCTCCATCAACGGCACCACCAACAAAGATGTTGACAACCGCTCCACCAAAGATGCTGATGACCCTGATGCTGAGAGTGACGGCCCAGGTGATACGTCACTTTGCACACCTCGTAGACCTTCACAAGTAAGTATTTATGATTTGGTACATTTCTAACAAACATTAAGCATTATTGGCATTCTATTCTTTGTGGTGATTGTCTTTTCTTTCTTTGCTCTTTTTTTATTTTGTTTACACAAGGTGAACATCGGGAATGATGGAACCGTCACTATCTCGTCACATTGTTGGGAGACTGCAAAAGCTTGTACCAGCGCCAATGGGATGGCACGGGTGCTACTGATGGGGCTCTTTGATGTGGATGTCCTCCTCAAGTCCAACCTGAAAGGAGGGGCCAGCAAGTTGGATCCCTCTGCTGAGCGTCGGCAGGCTCTCGACCCGAGGAAAGTTCAAGCTTTACAATGTAAATAGTTCTCAGAGCTGGTGCTTTCCAAATTTGATTGAATCCCTGCCAGGCGGGGGGATTTTCGCTCTGGTTACAGAGCAAACCTGTTTGTGTGTGCGTGCGTGCGTGCGTGCGTGTGTGTGTGTGTGTGTGTGGGGGTGGGTGGGTGGGTGGGGGGTAGTTTAGGAGGAAGGAGTGGGAGCATGGGTGAGGGAGGAGTGAGGAGAGGGCAAGTAATCATTGTTGTTCTGTTCCACAGATGCTGTTGTAAACCAGTTTCCGACGGCCAAGGCAGCTGATGTCCGAAAATCCATCAACACCAGAATCTGCGAGCTAAGACACCAGGTCAAGTGCAAAAGCGTGTGAGGTTACAGTATCTAAGATAAGTCACCTCAGTTTTGTTTTTTCTTTTGTTCCACACCACATTCAAATCAGTAAAGAACAGATGGACTGTTGGATGGACTGTTAACCTGGATAACGGACTGTTCTTTGCCTTTCCACGGTTCCCAAAAGGTCCATTGAAAGTTTGTATATAAAAAAAGAAAGGTCTTGGATGTTTTGAGAAAAAAATACACATTGTTCATTGAAAGTGCCAATTGAAGCTACATATTTTGTTCATGTTAATTTACGTAATGGATAAGTTCATTCAACAGTGAAAATAGGGCTGGGGGGGGGGGGGGGGGGGGGGGGTCAGTCTTGAATATTGTGACGTGCTTCTTATACTTAGAGATTATACCACTAGTGAGTAACAAAATTGGTTGGGCTGGGTGTAATTGGAAATCTTTGGATAGTTGTACCAATTAGATGCCTTGAGTTTGATACTGGTTCCTGATTTTTGTCCAAGACGGTGACTGCCCCCCAAAAAATGAACTTATCCATTATGATCAATTAAGGTTTTTATTTTTTTCTCTTTTTTTATGAAAAAGTATTTATTATTTGTACATTTTGTTTATAGATATTTTATTTATATTATATAACAGCACAGCTGGATTTAATTTATATTTTGTATATTTTCTGTTCAATGGCATTCTTTAAAAATGTTGAACTTTAAAAATAATGTTGCACTGTTAAGAAATGCTGCACTGTTAGTCTCTACCTCAAGCAGAAGAAAATAAAGGTGGCTTTTGATTATCCATTAGTCTGTGTTAATTATGTGGTGTTAAGGTTTGGATTGGATGTATGTACATATATTTTGGAATATATTGTGCATATATTCGTACCAGGGTTTCCGCTAGGCATTTTTGGGGCCGGCCACCTTGGCCGGCAGGATTATATTTTACCGGCCAATCAATTAATTTATCGGCCATATTATATTGAACGTCACATACGTGTTTGCAGATGAGATACTGTATCTGCATGGTGCACCGTGCACCCAACTGATAATTACACCATTTTATGTTTGCGCTGGCCTTCCTTCCTCTTTATCACAGGTGCAATTGCAATATGTTCCAACAAAATAATATCCTAACTATCTACTTATGTAGAGGTATCGCTTGCCAAAAAAAAGAAGTGAATAGGTTAAAGTGGGCGCGCAACGCAAGCGAACCGTTTGCGCGCCCTGCCACACAGTGGCCTACAAATCAATAAGTTAATAGTATATGATTTTGGCTTCACGTCTCATTAAACCTTTTACACACATTTGTTTTATTTTGTTAATGTTATGTTATGATGCATGGCGCAAGGAAGGTTGACTTGCCTCTGTTGCTTTGACCACGATGGCATCACATCCATGCGATCATAAAGTCATGTGCGTGCTTGTATAATATCCATGATTCCACAGAGTTCGGGTCCCTTTTTTATTATCGTCTAGGCCTACTGGGTCCAGCTTGATTACCTCAGAACCCCAGTTCTGTTCTGATTATAACACTAAACCCACGCTGATTGTTACAAGGTGCTGACTGGAACTGTCAGCTGTGAAACGAGATGTGTGCTTCTCCGTAAGGCCGTGTGCGTGTCTAAAATAGCAGACATACAAGCTCACAGCGCCGCGCGTTTCGCCTTGTTGTGAGCTTGAAGCTCTGATATTTCCAATGCACAGCGCAGTAGAGATGGGATTTATGGCTCTTTGAAGTGAGCCGGATCTCTGGGGTCCGTTCCTTTCAAAGAGCCGTTCAAAAGACTGGCTCATTCTAGCTCACAATGCTATCGTTCATTTTAAAGAGCCGTTCAAAAGACTCGATTCGTTCGCGAACGTCCCACCACTACAGCGCAGCATGAAGCAGCAGCAGTGGCGGTGAGCTCCGCTGTCGTCAGACAGACTCACAGAACATGATACAAATTTAAAATTATGATAGGTTTTAATGGTTGTAGCTTTACTACTTTAAACAAATAATTATGTGTATAATAAGATTAAATGATAAAATAGCCTAAGAGGCATTTACCCAGCCGGCCACGGTGGCCGGTGGACTTTATAATTACCGGCCAATTAAACATTTAACCGGCCAATGGCCGGTAAATACCGGCTAACGGAATCTCTGATTCGTACATATATTTCATGTATGTTTCCATATAATTTTACATATATTTAAAATATATTCTACCATATATTGCACAAATGTTTCCATATAATTTTACATATATTTAAAATATATTCTACCATATATTAGTACATTATGTTTAATGTATGTTTCCATATAATTTTACATATATTTAAATATATTCTTCCATATAATTTTACATATATTTAAATATATTCTACCATATATTAAACATATATCCGTATATATATTGTTGTATACGTTTCCATATAATTTTACATATATTTAAATATATTCTTCCATATAATTTTACATATATTTAAATATATTCTACCATATATTAAACACATATCCGTACATATATTGTTGTATACGTTTCCATATAATTTTACATATATTTAAAGTATATTCTACCATATATTGAATATATATGTGACACTATATCTTTACATATATTACTAATACATTTTCCCATATAAATCACCATACATTATGCATAGAATTGCATATATTTTGGGATATATAATCACATATATAATATATTCACGTTCCATATATTGCAATATATGGAAAGCGGCAATCATTGGTATATTTTGCAATATATTGCAATATATTACAACAATATATAATATATTGTATAATATATGTGTCATAAATATATTTTTCCATATATCTCTAATATATAATATATTGGAAAATGTATTGGGAAAATAATATATTAAAATATATTACAATACATTTCAAATAATATATTGGTAAATATATTATCCTTTCGTAAGGGTGTTGCCATACCTTAGCAACATCCATGATGAATTTATTTTAAGAAGTACATTTTATTTTTTTCCCCTGTAGCCATGGTATGGCAGCTGTCATACCTTGCCATACCCAATTGACACCTCTGCCTGCTGCTGTACCATCTCTGCTCCCTGATGCCGTTGCCACCACAACTTCCTCTTGACAATGACTTGCTGCTAGTCTAGCTTTTTGGCTTTGTTGTCACATGACCTGTTGCTAGGCCATCAGCTGTAATGTTTTCTTAAACATAATGCAAGCAAAACCATATTAGGTTTGGCAGTCGACATGTTTCAAATGTGGGGAAGTAATTCCATATTAGGTTTGTTGGATGGTTGTGAGGAGGTGTATGGTGTAATGGCCGGAACACCCCAAGACCTAAGAGAGGAACACTACTGATGATGCGTCCTAAATTAAAACCTAACCCCAGCCCCCCCTCCCTTGCATCCATCACTCACCACCAAGATGACACACACACGCATGCACGCAAGCACGCACACACACGCACACACACGCACATGTGTGCCTGCACAAAGGAAAACAACATTGTGTTTCATAAAGTAACCTCTTTAGCCCTATTTCATACCCAGGCTATTTGAAAATAGCCGATCTACAACCTCACAATGTGTCACATCGTGACGCGTTGTGAGCAATAAGCATTTTGTTTATTTCTTCTTATCACCAGACAACTTGGTGAGTGAAAGAGTATGCAACAGTTGTTACTATAAATAGATCAAGGCATTGTGTGTGTATCCTGAACGGAGAGGTTTATAGTTTCACAGTACACTTGGTCTGAAAACTTCTCTGTGTGGGGCACACTACATCTGGGGTGCAACAGCATTCCTACACGTATTGGGTTTACATTTTAGGGGTTTTAGGACTTTATTGCTGAAACTATGGAGTGTAGCAGAAGTTATTGGTGGTTTTAATTTCTTCTCATTTTGTCAGGCCATCACTACAATGTCAATAGGTTTGCTAGCTTATAACACATTATTATACTATCATACACAATGTCTAGAGCAGAGGCATCACCAGCAATGCTGTACAGTCCATGCACGCACGCACGCACGCACACACGCACGCACGGACGGACGCCCATTGTGACAGGGCACGTGGCCTAAGAGTAATGAGTCCCAGGTCAGGTCCTTCTCCATGTTCACCCCGAGGTATTTGAAGGTGTCCCCCCTCTCCACCGCTGAGCCAAGGTTGGTGACTGGTTGGAGCTGGTCTTTTATCTTCCTCTACAATCTCCTTGGTCTTTCTGACGTTCAGAGAGAGGTTATTGTCCGTCCACCACTGCTCCAATGTGGCTGCCTACCGTACCTCCTCCCTGTAGGCCGAAAAGTGGCCGATCTACAAGCTCACAGCAGCTCGCATCCGTGACGCTGCAGGATGAGTGTGCAGCGAGTCACAGCAGTCAGACGTGCTGTGCTCACGTCCCGGGTTGGGTCTGATCCCAGCTCTGTGCACTGTGTGCAAGCCTGCGGGAAGTCATTTACAGGCAGCAGGTCAGTCAGACGGACACATGGTCTCCCAAGAATTGCATTTCATCAGTTTAATAGAAACAGGCTAAATTCGCTTTGTCTTTTTGCGAATTAGTGATAATTCGCTTCCTAATTCGAATAAGCTTTATAAAACGCAACTACTGTCTATTTTAACATGACAGAGTCTCATGTCATGCTTATTTACCAACAATGCCTCGCTGGCTCACTTTTTGGGTTGCATGTTAAGTGTGCGTACATCCCCAATTTAGGCACCAGCCAGACATAACATGTGTTGTTTAAGTGCAGGAGATGAGGAACAGAACAGGGGTTCAAAGGGTATTTATTCTTGTTTATTTGTTGAATTGGGAGAGGAGCCTGGGTGCCCAAAAGTGATTTTATTTTATTGTATGTATTTGTATTTCATTTGTAGGGCTACATAGCACCCCTAGCAGACCTGGCGCTCCAGACAAGCAACTGTCTGGCCTGTACTAAAGGCTGGCCCTGAGAGCAACCACTGTGTAGCAGTGGTCTTACCCTATGCTGAGACTCAGTGTGGAGGAAGTCTGGCCAGCCACTCTCACTGTCTGTCAGGAAGTCCAGGATCCAGTCTCACAGGTCCTGGAGCTTGCCATGGAGCCTGGATGGCACTATGGTGTTAAATGCAGAGCTGTAGTCCACAAACAGCATCCTCACATAGGAGGCCCTACCCTCCAGGTGGGAGAGGGCCGTGTGGAGGACATGGGACTGCAGGCAGTGTTGCCAACTCAGCGGATTTGTTGCTAGATTTAGCTACTTTCCAGACCCCCCTAGAGACTTAATTGGTGAAGCTTATAGCGGAAAATCTAGCTACTTTTTCCTGTGATTTGCGGACACATATTGTTGACAGGAGCCTGAGATAAAAACCCAAATTATTTTCTTCCTTTTCTCTCTCTCTGCCTCTATTTGCTGCCTGCCTGCTCCTCAGTGAGACACACACAAACACCGCCGAGCCAGCTCAGTTCCTCCCCCCCTGCTACTAGTAGTAGTCACGCACGCACGCACGCACGCACGCACGCACACACACACACACACACACACACACACACACACACACACACACACACACACACACACACGCACACACACACACACACACACACACAAAGCTCACGCGCCCTGGGCCTGGCCTCAGCAGCGCTCAAAAAAATTAATAAAATGAAAAACTCTAGAGAGCGACTGGGGTATAATATAAGTCCTTTATAAAGCACTTGCTCACTATGGGATTAAACTAAAGGCTATGGGAAGCCAGTTGTTTAGACTGGTCACCTTCTGCTGTTTGGGAATGGGAATAATAATAATGCACCTGGGTTTGATACAAACTGATTCAAGGTGTGGATTATGTAAGCAATTTACCCCGAGTGAGAGGACATTATGCTCTGATAATGTCCTGTGTGAGGGGGTGATCGGACGAGGCGAAGCCGAGTCCGATAACTCCCTCACACAGGACATTATCAGAGCATAATGTCCGACCCCGAGTGGTAAATAGCTTTTCTACCACTTTTTTCCGTATACATGAAAGAAAACACATAGTTGTAACTTGCAAGGATATTAAGTTACAATCATTATTGCCTATAAAACTTCCGCGACGACAGCAAATAGTTCCACAAACAACATCTTCTACTCACCACCAGATGACGCCAACTCCATGCAGAGAAAGATGTCTAGCATACAGCTAAGCTAACGTCAGTTAGAAGGACCGTTCCGGCCGTAAATAGAGGCTGTTCGCTTCCAGAAAGGCATAGGTTCAGAGAAAAGGGGCTTTAAAGTTGGCGGATTGCATTGGATCCAAATAAATCGGCGACGTCGTACGCACGTTAGTAAACATAGGACCGCTACGACCGTCATATGTTGGTTGGGGGAAAGGTGTTCCGACTACCTCCTGAAGTCCCCGGATGTACACTGAGGCGCATTGATCTCGTCCTCACACAACTGAGGCGGTTGTTCTGCCATAACCTCCGGAATTTAGCCAATCAGAATCCAGTATTTGAACATGTGACTAGAAAAAGTGGTAGAATGTCTCATATACCACAGCAATTAAAGGGAAACCAGCCAATCAGAATCAAGGAATGGAACTATCCATTTTAGAAGTGTCCACTAGGCCTGATAGCTATTGTTTTGGGAAAGCCTATCTTTATGGTTCAGATTGTCCTTTAGGCCTTTAGCAACAGTATAACTGTGATCTCTGACTTGTGCCTCCTGGCAGAACTACCTTACCACTGACTGAGTGTGATTGTACTTCTCCTCATGGTATCATGTACATAAAGCATAACCATCACTGTAGAATATTGTCTCCTAATTGCCTCGATTATTGATTGATCAGAATTCCACGACAACACCACCTATGTATAGACGCACTGCGGCGCAACGGTGGAGCTAACAACACTGCAGAGCTCTAGACCCTGATGCTAGACAGGAGGGAGTGGAGGGCAGATATTCAGGAGTCCTGAGTTGATGCACTCTCACATCCTTTTTGATTGTATCAAGACACAGAGCTCATACATAAACTAATGTGGTTACAGGTACAGTCAGGGACGTGCAAATGTTAGAGAGGCAGAGGCTGAAAATTCTAAAAGGGCCTTTTGGTGAAAATATAGAAAATAGCAGACCGTGTTGTGCTGCAAAGCGTTGTGAGCTTGGAGTTCGGCTATTTTCGGTACTTGATACCACACTAAACTTAAGCATAGAAAAGGCAATACTGGAGATGTGGCTTAACGGCATGGATTTCTACACAGAGAGGGCAATTCTTTCAGCATAAGATGCTGCATTCAAGTTCAGGAGAGTTTGGACAAAGCAATTCTCTTGAATGCTGCCTTCAGGAATGGCATGGAAAAAGGGGGCATTTACATTTCTTTTACCATAGTTTTACCAAAGGTCAGGGGCTCAAGCCCCCTTTGATATGTGTCCACGTGCCTGGCGTACAGTCACATGGCACTACTACCGAGCTAATGAATATTTACTATAAGAGCAACACATAGACCCTAGGTGGGGTTGGCAAAAGGGCCTTTCTGTGTGGAGTTTGCATGTTCTCCCTGTGTCTCCTCACAAAAACATGCAGTAGTCCTGGTTTCTATACTGCCTCCCCCTGGCCAGCCGGGACTCCCCAGGCGTGGCAGAGGGAGAGCAGAAACCAGGACTACAGCTTAGGCAATTGGCACTGAGTGAAAAAATGGGTTACAAAATCGTGGGATAAAAAATTATAAGGAAAAAAAAAGAGCAACACATTATTCCTTTACTCCACCCTCTTAGGGCAAACATTAAATTAAAGCTGCTTTTCTTTACCCCCAAATATAATTTAAAAGAGTTCTATCACTCATCTAGAAATCCAATAGTCAGACATTGCCGATACAATGTTGATAAGCCACAGCACAGCCATGTCAATAACCTCCATATAGAACTTCCTCTCATGTCTTATTGCTTAAAAGCACATTAAAAGTGCAAAACCGCAACTGTTCCTACAAAAGACGATGAAACAGGAACTAAAACTTTCAGATCTCGTGAGCATTTTGCTTCAACTGTGTGTGTGTGTGTGTGTGTGTGTGTGTGTGTGTGTGTGTGTGTGTGTGTGTGTGTGTGTGTGTGTGTGCGTAGCAGAGTGGCTACTGCCTCAGCCTGATGGCCTCAATAGTCTAGTATTCCCCTTCATCTGTTGTGATGTCCCTTTGGTCTAGTGATTAAGATGTTAAACTTCCATGCCGGAGACCTGAGTTCGAATCCCAGGTGTTACACATGACATGCATGCATGTTTGTTTCAGAGTAGAGCATTGCCTTTTAGCTGATATTCCATCTTCTCCTCAATTTAGTGTGCAATTACTGTCTTCTAATTCAGTCCTCATATGGTTGAGTCCACTGTTGTTACTATGAGGATGTTGCTGAAATGATTGTGACATTAATGCAGTCATTTCATAGAGCACTGGTGGGGCTCGGGTCCTCCAGCTAAATTATTATATAGAATCAAAAGTTTTAAGTCTGTTTTAGCAATTAACCCACACTGGCTACGGTATTTGAAAATATCCAATCTACAAGCGCTGTGAGCGTGCTATTTTTACAACAACAACACACATTTTGTATGGGGCCTTGAGAGGGTGCTTTTACAGTTATTGTAGTCCTATATCAAGTCAGTGTTGCCAACTCCCCAGTAACGGAAGTAGCTAGTGGCTCTCCCAGAAGTAGCTAGAAGTCGCTAGGGGTGGGGTGCACGCGCGCTGCGCGCACGTGCACACAAAAGCGCGTGCACGTGAACAGATGCGCGTGCACGTTTCTAGGGTAATAATTCGAGTTTTTGTATTTTTTTGCACGCCGGCAGTACCAGTAGAGAGAGAAAGAGATGCGGCGTGCACGTTTGTGTGTCACTGAGGAGAAGGCAAGCAGCAAATGGAGGCTGAGAGAGGGAAAAGGAAGGAAAAATAGGGTTTTATCTATGGCTCCTGTAAACAAAATCTGTCTCCAAATCAGCAGAAAAGGTAGCCAGATTTGTCTCTAGAAGCTTTTCACAAATTAAGTCTCTAGTGGGGTCTGGAAAGTAGCTAAATCTAGCGACAAATCCTCTAGGTTGGCAACACTGTATCAAGTACATTGTCTTACTCTATGGAGGCAAGATATTATAACTTGGCTGCTATTCCTCTCTCCTCTGCCTGCTGCATCTCTACAAATAGTTGATTAATTCAATCCTCAAAAGGTGTACTGTACGCTCAGTCGCTCATGATAGCTTTTTTTTATTACATTTTTTCACTTTTTTCATTATTTAAATTAGAGATGCATTTAAAGATAAGCACGAGGGAACAGATAAGGTTGTTAGTTTGAAGATTTGATATTTTTGCCCATTAATGCATCAGCTCAAGTCAGGTTGTGCCGGGCGGTGGGCACCGAAAGTAGCAAACCTACAAGCTCATGTAATTTCATTACAGTACATGTTAAGAGCTTGTAGATCTGCTACTTTCAATGACATGGCAAATCAGGCTTTAACAGCCAAAGATGTTTCACCAGAGCGCTTTCCAATTCAATGCCAAAATAACTAATTTATACAAATCAACAGTGCCGGACTGGGACATAAATTCGGTACTGGCATCTTGGCCCAGACCAGCCCACCACAACTGGCGCGAATCGTACATAGAAGATCTACAAGCCCACAACACATCAAGGCATCAGCGCTATGTGGGCTTGTATGCTGTTAAATGTTTGGGTGGGACTCCTGGGCCACAGTAGCCTGTGATTGGGCTACTAGGCCAGTATTCAGATGATAAACAAGCCAGTGGGCCAATCATGTGATGGCTCTCTGCTCTGTGGGCCGGTGCTACTTAAGGATTGGCCCTCTGCATAGTTACATTACTGTAACTACCCTAAAATTGTTTTCTTGGGCCCACAGGCTCACTTGTATAGTCGGCCCAAGTATACCAGATGCCCAGTCCACCCCATGCAAATCAATCAAAAATGCATTCAAAATTACAAATCAATACAAAATGAACAAACTGCTGTTCATCCTTGATCCATTTTGGGACAAACAGCAGCATAGTGTAGTCTATAACCAAACAGCAGGTCTCAGAACCACCAGAGAAAGACAGACACTGCCTGACACTCAGTGATCAACTTGGATCCTTCCTCCTGCCTGCTGCCTGCTGCCTACAGATCAGTCCAGACCACTGAATGTGGATGTATTTATTTTAGTCAGCTTGCTCTGCAGTCACCAGGAGGAGATGATCAGTTTACAACATGGGTCTTCAAGGATTTGTTTCATCATACATGGCATGTGTGGAGACTGGAAAGCTACTATAGAAGTTAGCTTTTGTGGGGCTTTAATTGGTTAAAGACAATGGGAATGTCCTTTTACCATTTTACCATGTCTTTTGGGGCTGAACAGTTGATAGAAAAATAATCAATAAGCAATATGGTCTACTGGAATTTCCAAATCAGAGGCTGCAATGAGTTGCATAAAAGAGAGGGGAATGTAAGGCCCCTTTTAGATGAAAACAGGCTTCACTGTAAACAGCTAAGAGCCGTTTAGTTTTCATTTTTTATGTGGTCTTTAGATGAAAACGCAATTTGTCCCTAAACGCGGTAATTTGCATGCAAGGTCGCTAGGTGGCGCATGTCGCCATGACCGCAGTGCCCAAGTTCCGTTCTACTTCCTAGCAGCCAGCAAAGAAGTCCTCCTCAGTCAGTCAACACAACGCACTGCAGACACTGCACAGGCAGACTGGCTGGCTGGCTAACTAAAAATGCTTAAAAAGTTTGTTCCAGACGGTCGGAACAGACACATGTACCATACACATCCCGGGACTATATTTATTCCTTATGATACGATACAGAAAAAGGCGTTCACTTCACGTTTCGTTTCAACACAGAGGACTGGAGTCAATGCCTTTACTGCAGCTTATGGAGGGGATGATGATGATTACACACAGACGGCGACGAGCTATAGATGTTGGATCGTGTCATGATAAACATTATAGGCTACTGTCGCTATTTTCAGCGTCGGCTATTTTTGCAGTTGTCTGCTATTTTCACAACGCACCGCGACGCGTTGTGAGCTTGTAGGTCGGCTATTTTCACAACGCACCGCGACGCGTTGTGAGCTTGTAGGTCGGCTATTTTCACAACGCACCGCGACGCGTTGTGAGCTTGTAGGTCGGCTATTTTCACAACGCACCGCGACGCGTTGTGAGCTTGTAGGTCGGCTATTTTCACAACGCACCGCGACGCGTTGTGAGCTTGTAGATCGGCTATTTTCACAATGCACCACGACGCGTTGTGAGCTTGTAGATCGGCTATTATCACAACGCACCGCGACGCGCTGGGAGCTTGTAGATCGGCTATTTTCACAACGCACCGCAACGCGGTGTTGTGAGCTTGTAGATGGGCTATTTTCAAATAGCTACGGTATAAATTAGGGCTAACGTTAGCAAATAAATGTACTTAATAGTTACTTTACAGTTTACACCACTGAACTGATGTTTAAAAAGCAATTAAATTGCTCTTCATTAAGGTACAGTATGAGTATGAGCTCAAAGCTATTTATCATAGTGGCATAAAATGAAGGGGGGGAAAAAGACGATATCAATCGCCGATTATTTGTATGACAATTATAATCATCTGGAGAAATTCCTAATCGTGACAGCCCTAGGACGTCCCACATCTTATCATTTTCAGTGGTTTGCTGCGTTTACGGTATTTAGATGAAAGCGGGAGATACAAAGCGTTTTTACCTTTTCCACTTTCAAAGGGGTTTTCACTTTGTTACGGTTTCACCCCCCGAAGACGCCATTTTCGTCTAAATGACCCCCCCACAAACGACTATAAATCATTACGTTTATAGTGAAGCCCGTTTTAATGTAATAGGGGCCTAATTCATTTAAACCAGGTATTCTCATGGCTCAGACAGGAACAGGGAGCACACAGCTGATGGAACTCAACAGAGAAATATTAGGGTGAGACTTTGACATTTATAACTTGTATTTAATTATAACACTTAGTTGGCTTGGTCTCTGTGTTGTATTTAATTATAACACTTTGTTAGCTTGGTTTCTATGGGGGTTTTAGCTGCCACTCCATTGTTCTCACCTCTGCCTCAGCTGATTGGCTGTTCTCACCACTGCACACTCCCCATAATATGCTAACTAAATGGCATATAAAGGGAGACAGTGGAGAGACACTCTCACTCATGGCTCAGACAGGAACAGGGAGCACACAGCTGATGGAACTCAACAGAGAAATATTAGGGTGAGACCTCGACACTTTAGAACTTGTATTTAATTGGAACCATTCAGTGAGTTAAAACATCAGCATGTGAACCATTCAGATCCGGAAATCTGAGCTATCAGTCGGGGCGGGTGGGGCTCTTAGCCATGGTAGGCAACCCACCTAGGAGAAGGTCACTCTGAGGTAAAAACCAGGACTGTGAGAATTTGCGACCCCACAGTCCTTAAACTAGCATTGAAAAGCCAACCATGAAGAACAAAGTCATCCCAAATCCTATACTTCCAGCGGCGGGAGTCCGCAGGAGCATCGTGGCGGATGGTGGTGCTGGTCCTCCTTCCGGAGGACATCATGACGACAGGACCTCAAACCCACGGGAACGAGGGAGGGTTCTGTCTGACCACAGCATCCCACCCAATTACTCATGCGTTGTCGGAGACCATTTGTAATGGGGACCTTCAACGCATGCACAGTGAGAGAAGAAGCTAGACTGGTGGAATTGGCACATTGTGCTGAAGAACAGGGGGTAGAGATCCTGGGAGTCCAGGAACACAGAAGAGTCCACACTGACACTGACGACCAGATAGTTTACTGCCAAGTGGAGAAACGCACGTTCATCACTGCATCTGCGTGGCGAAACGGGGCCCAGGCTGCAACAGGGGGTGTAGGACTAATGCTGGGTTCTCTGGCGCGCAGGGCCCTCCGACGGGTTCACAAGCACACCGAAAGGATCCTCATGGCTGAGTTCGCAGGTAACCCAGTAACAACAGTCTTAGTGGTGTACTCGCCCACTAACACGGCATCACCTGAGGATGTTGAGAAGTTCTATGAGGACCTCACAACAGCAGTCCGAGGTGTCCCAGCGCACAACTTCCTGGCAATCCTTGGCGACTTCAACGCCAGGATTGGACAGGAGGATGCACCATTCCCATACCATGAGTCTACCAACCGCAACGGCGCATACCTCACAGCCCTTCTCATGGAACACCAGCTCCTGGCAGCGAACACCATGTTCCGGAAGAGAACAGGGAAGAGATGGACCTTCCGAGACCGAGCCTCAAGGCCTGGGGAGCTACCTAGGCTATATCAGTTGGACTATATCCTAGTGAGGCAAAAGTGGAGGAATTCCATCCTGAACGCTGAGCCATACAGCACGTTCAGCTCTGTAGGCTCTGATCACCGTGTGGTCTCCATGAGGGTGCGACTGAGCCTCAGGGTCCCCAAACCAAGCCCCAAGATTCGGCATGACTGGAAGGCATTCACGACCAATCCGGGCCTCCAAACCAGGTACACGGAGGAAGTCAGGAAGCGCTTTCGGCAGCTGGATAGGGGAGAGGAGCCCAGCCGTGAATATGGGAGATTCATCACAGCGAATGAGGAGGCGACCAGACTGTGCGTGCCAGTGCTGAACAGAGTAAGAGCACCACCACGGTCCAGACACCCGAAGGTTGTAGCAGCACGAGGCAGGATGGAGGAAGCACGACTCAACTTTGAGCGTGAACCAACAGAGGAGGGTCGCGAGACACTGAACGAAGCCAAACAGTCTCTCTTCAGCACCTATGACACCATCAAAGGGGAAGAAGTGATGGAAAGTGTGCGAAGAGTGCAGGCAGCGCAAGGTGAAAGGCAATACGGGGAGGCCTGGAAGGTAATAAATGAGATGACAGGGCGGAAGAGGGCCAAGGAGGGCCAGGTGGAGGGACACAGCCCAGAGGAGAGGGTGGCAACATGGTTCGACCACTTCCAGAGGCTCCTGGGAACATCAGTGGAAGAGGGAGAGGAGGAAAATATACCGACAGTCCTCCAGGGCCTGAACATCGACGATGGACCCTTCACAATCAGCGAGTTCGCCAGGGCAAAATCCACCCTGAGAGAGGGAAAAAGTGCTGGGCCGGATGGTATACCCCCAGAGGTCTTGAAGAACTGCGACCTAGACAACCTCATCCTAGACTTTTGCAACAATGCTCTACAGCACAACAAGCAACCTGAAATATGGTCTCTGTCTAACATCATCCCGGTGCCTAAAGCTGGAGACCTCTCAAAGCCAGACAACTACAGAGGCATCAGCCTGACATGTATCACTGCTAAGGTCTTCAACCGAATGATACTGAACAGGATACGGCATGCCATCGACCCTCACCTGAGAGAGAACCAAAATGGTTTTCGAGAGGAGAGAACAACCGTAGCACAGATCCTGGCATTAAGGAGATTAATAGAGGAGGTGAAAAAGGACAACCTAGCAGCTGTACTGTGCTTCATTGACTTCAAAAAGGCTTTTGATTCTATCCACAGAAGCAAGATGGTGAAGATCCTTGAGGCCTACAATGTCCCTCCCAACATTCTCCGGGCTATCGAGACCATGTACGCAAAAACAAGGGCCAAAGTGGTGACCCCAGATGGCAGCAGTGAGGTGTTTGACATCCGAGCTGGTGTAATGCAAGGAGACACCCTAGCCCCCTACCTCTTCATCATAGTTCTAGATTATGCGCTCAGGAAAGCCATAGGGGGACGAGAACAAGAGCTTGGCTTCACGCTAACACCAAGGAGGTCAAGGCGGCATCCCGCAGTAGTTCTGACAGACCTGGACTATGCGGACGACATCAGCCTGCTCTCCGACAGCATGGAACAAGCACAAGAACTCCTGAACAGGGTGGAGATAGAGTGTGCCAAAGTTGGTCTCAGGCTAAATGCTAAGAAAACTGAGGTTATTACCTATAACCTACCTGATCACTCACCTCTGACAACAACAGAAGGAGCTGTGTTGAAGGAAGTCAAGGACTTCAAGTACCTGGGCGCATGGGTCGACTCAACTGAGAAAGACCTTAAAGTAAGGAAGGCACTCGCTTGGAGGGCCCTGAACGGCATGAACAGTGTATGGAACTCTAACCTCCCCCGCCAAATCAAACTTAGCTTCTTCTTTGCAACGGTGGAGTCTGTTCTCCTCTATGGCAGTGAATGCTGGACCCTGAAGCCAACCCTGCAGAAGTCTCTAGACGGGTGCTACACTAGAATGTTGCGTGCAGTACTCAACATCAACAGGAGTGCACATGTTACAAACAGGAGCCTGTATGAGGGAATACCAAAGGTAAGCGAGAAAATTGCCACCAGAAGAATGAGACTAGCAGGACACTGCCAAAGACACCAGGAGCTTCCAGCCAGCAAATTGGTACTGTGGGAGCCAACACATGGGCACCGGTCGCGAGGACGTCCCACAAAAACATACGTGGACGTACTCAAGGAAGACGTAGGGACACAGAACACCAATGAGCTGGCCAGATGTATGGAGAACCGAGATGACTGGAAACAACGATGGAGGGCTCGTCTGAGGACGACCTAGATAGATATAGATAGATAGGTATTCTAGGGCTTTGGGCAAGATGTGCTCCTTGAATCACGTACAATATTACTATATTTGTTTACATTAACCCTTGAACCCTAGCATCCCTATTCTGAGGAGAACTTTAGCCAACAATAGCAGATCTACACACTCACAATGCCCCGCACTGTGAGGTGTTCTGAGCTTGTAGATCGGATATTTTCAGTAAAGAGGTTTGGTGGAGTGAAAGGTCAGGTTTACAAAGTATTCACAGTTTAAGTGGTTATATGTCTGAAATACACAGGAATCCAATATGATCAAATCAAATAAGTCTACGAAGCTATCTATGAAATCTATGAAAACATTATATCTGCAACATACTGTACAATATGTAGTGGGGGTCCCTGCTTCATCTCTCATCTATACAATATGTAGTGGGGGTCCCTGCTTCATCTCTCTCTCATCTATACAATATGTAGTGGGGGTCCCTGCTTCATATCTCTCTCATCTATACAATATGTAGTGGGGGTCCCTGCTTCATCTCTCTCTCATCTATACAATATGTAGTGGGGGTCCCTGCTTCATCTCTCTGTCATCTATACAATATGTAGTTGGGTCTCTTTGGTTAAGCTCCACAAAAGATAGGTTGTATGCATATGGCATTCGTGGAATGAGTCCAGGGAAGGTCATGGGAAGTCCAAAACGAGAGTGAATGCCAGCAGAACGGTATTGCAGGCCATTTTGGCAAGTTTTTGGTGGTCGCTACCCACACATTTAGCTGTGCTGCTCATTCCACGAATGCCCTATGCTTACAAGCTGTAGCTTGTTGTAAAGGTGACGTATCAACGATAACAAAAAAGTTTACTTTTTGTGTGTAGTTTATGTACAGATACAGTCACATGGCACCACAACTGAGCTAACACATATTTATGAGGGCAGTGACCCTGTCAGTCCAAATGAAAGATGGATCCAAAGATCATGACAAATGCAATTGGTCAATTACTTTAAAGTCCATTTAATGTTTTTTATGCCATGCACAGCTCCACAACCACAATATACCAGCAGGGAAACGGAAACAATTGTATGAATATTACTAAAACATTGCAGCGTACAACAAACAGACACTGAAGTGTAAAATTACAACAGTTCTTGCGAAAGACGATAAAACAGGAACCACAACTTTCAGATCACATGATCTTTTCTTCCAGTGCAGCTCTGTGGCTTGCCACCTTTTTCCGCTCTATGTCAACTGAGGTGTAAACTGTAAAGTACTATGAGTACATTTACTTCAGTTTTGAGACATTTGTACTTTACTTGAGTTTTTCCAATTTCCAATATTTTTAGCCTAATATAATGCAAGTCGCTCCCCTCCTCACCAAACAATAATTAATAGGCTAATATAATGTAAATCACTCCCCTCCAGCTCATATAGAAACACAGTGTTTCTGTGTAGAGTGTGTAGGGTAGAGTGCTCTAGTGTTTCAAACACTAGAGCACTCTACCCCCCTATACAATTTTAAGGTATTTTTACTTTACTTGAGTATTTCTGATTTACAGAGAGGCAAAATGTTTACTTTTACTCCACAACAATTATTTGAAAACTTTAGTTACTAAAGTAACAAATAAAGTGGCCTTGCTGAGCCACGCGCTCTGCGGAAGAAGAGAAACAAACAGGGTTGGAAAGGAAGTCAAGCCTGCTGCCAGTGGCGTCAGTTCAGCAAAAGCTAAGGTATGGCAACATGACTAGGCGCACGTGCAAGACACCAGTCCTGTTGCCATACCTTAGCAACATCCATGATGAATTTATTTTAAGAAGTACATTTTATTTCTTTCCCCTGTAGCCATGGTATGTCAGCTGTCATACCTTGCCATACCCAATTGACGCCTCTGCCTGCTGCTGATACCATCTCTGCTCCCTGATGCCGTCGGCCACCACAACTTCCTCTTGAGCAATGACTTGCTGCTAGTCTAGCTAGATGCGCCCTAAATTAAAACCTAACCCCAGCCCCCCCTCCCTTGCATCCATCACTCACCACCAAGATGACACACACGCACGCACGCATGCACCCACGCACGCACGCACGCACGCACGCACGCACGCACGCACACACACACACACACACACACACACACACACACACACACACACACACGTGTGCCTGCACAAAGGAAAACAACATTGTGTTTCATAAAGTAACCACTTTAGCCCTATTTCATACCAGGCTATTTGAAAATAGCCGATCTACAAGCTCACAATGTGTGAAATAACTGTGATAAGTATTTGTTTATATCTTCAAACAGACCTCTGGTCTGATATTATCACCAGACAACTTGGTGAGTGAAAGAGTATGCAACAGTTGTTACTATAAATAGATCAAGGCATTGTGTGAACGGAGAGGTTTATAGTTTCACAGTACACTTGGTCTGAAAACTTCTCTGTGTGGGGCACTCTACATCTGGGGTGCAACAGCATTCCTACACGTATTGGGTTTACATTTTAAGGGTTTTAGGACTTTATTGCTGAAACTATGGAGTGTAGCAGACGTTATTGGTGGTTTGAATTTCTTCTCATTTCGTCAGGCCATCACTACAGTGTCAATAGGTTTGCTAGCTTATAACACACCAGTAAGACTCCCTAATCGGGAGATAAGCGACCGTCAGGTCGCAGCATGATTTGAGAGCAAAATGTGTAGGAGCAGTGTCCAAAAAAGTGTTTGAAAAATCGGACTGATGGTGGTGCTATATGGGACAGATCCATGTTGATGACATGAGTGTAGACATATTGTGTACCGATTTGCATGATTTTAGGGCAAAATCTGTTGGAGCATTGTCCAAAAATGTGTTTGAAAAAAAACTTCCTGATGGTGGCGCTATATGGGACAGATCCATGTTGAAGACATGAATGTAGACCAAGTGTGTACCGATTTGTGTGATTTTAGGTCAGCATTTGTAGGAGCCGTGTCCAAAAATGTGTTTAGCAAGAATCGGCCTCAAGGTGGCACTAGAAGAGGGTCATGTGAGAATTTATAGGTGGAGGTTGTGGTTTGGCAGGCAAGGAGTGTGTGTGCAAAATTCGGGGCAACGGTTGCGGAGATATGAGCAGGGCAAAAGTGTGACGTGTGACGTGTGACGTGTGACAGACTGAACGACTGACAGACTAACAGACAGCTGGTTGAGGTTTTGATTGTATAATAACGGTCGCAATTATTATACTATTATACACAATGTCTAGAGCAGAGGCCTCACCAGCAATGCTGTAACAGTCCATGCACGCACGCACGCACGCACGCACGCACGCACGCTGTGACAGGGCACGTGGCCTAAGAGTAATGAGTCCCAGGTCAGGTCCTTCTCCATGTTCACCCCGAGGTATTTGAAGGTGTCCACCCTCTCCACCGCTGAGCCAAGGTTGGTGACTGGTTGGAGCTGGTCTTTTATCTTCCTGTAGTCCTCTACAATCTCCTTGGTCTTTCTGACGTTCAGAGAGAGGTTATTGTCCGTCCACCACTGCTCCAAGGTGGCTACCGTACCTCCTCCCTGTAGGCCGAAAAGTGGCCGATCTACAAGCTCACGGCAGCTCGCATCCGCAATGCTGCAGGATGAGTGTGCAGCGAGTCACAGCAGTCAGGCGTGCTGTGCTCACGTCCCGGGTTGGGTCTGATCCCAGCTCTGTGCACTGTGTGCAAGCCTGCGGGAAGTCATTTACAGGCAGCAGGTCAGTCAGACGGACACATGGTCTCCCAAGAATTGCATTTCATCAGTTTAATAGAAACAGGCTAAATTTGCTTTGTCTTTTTGCGAATTAGTGATAATTCGCTTCCTAATTCGAATAAGCTTTATGGAAACACAACTACTATCTATTTTAACATGACAGAGTCTCATGTCATGTTTATTTACCAACAATGCCTCGCTGGCTCACTTTTTGGGTTGCATGTTAAGTGTGCGTACATCCCCAATTTAGGCACCAGCCAGTTTAAGTGCAGCAGATGAGGGACAGAACAGGGGTTCAAAGGGTATTTATTCTTGTTTATTTGTTGAATTGGGAGAGGTGCCTGGGCGCCCAAAGGAGGTTTTATTTTATTGTATGTATTTTTATTTCATTTGTAGGCACCCCTAGCAGACCTGGCGCTCCAGACAAGCAACTGTCTGGCCTGTACTAAAGGCTGGCCCTGAGAGCAACCACTGTGTAGCAGTGGTCTTACCCTATGCTGAGACTCAGTGTGGAGGAAGTCTGGCCAGCCACTCTCACTGTCTGTCAGGAAGTCCAGGATCCAGTCTCACAGGTCCTGGAGCTTGCCATGGAGCCTGGAGGGCACTATGGTGTTAAATGCAGAGCTGTAGTCCACAAACAGCATCCTCACATAGGAGGCCCTACCCTCCAGGTGGGAGAGGGCCGTGTGGAGGACATGGGAGATGGCATCTTCTGTGCTCCGGGTTCCATAGGCAAACTGCAGGCAGTGTTGCCAACTCAGCGCATTTGTCGCTAGATTTAGCTACTTTCCAGACCCCCCTAGAGACTTAATTGGTGAAATGCTCACACACACAAACGTGCACGCCACGTCTCTTTCTTTCTTTCTCTCTCTCTCTGGCTTCCTCGTCTCGGCTCAGTTCCTCCTCCCCCTGCTGCTAGTAGTCACACAGTCTCACACACACACACACACACACACACACACACACACACACACACAAGCTCACGCACGCTGGGCCTGGCCTCTGCAGCGCTAAAAAAAACAAAAACAAAAACGTGCACGCACAGTTGTTCGCG
The DNA here is from genome assembly GCF_963921795.1 of Nannobrachium achirus. NCBI lineage: Eukaryota > Metazoa > Chordata > Actinopteri > Myctophiformes > Myctophidae > Nannobrachium > Nannobrachium achirus. Next base: position 78,572,973 of record NC_137810.1, on the reverse strand, counting down.
CTTCACCCCTAGAGAGCTACAAGCTACTTCCGTTACTGGGGAGTTGGCAACACTGACTGCAGGGAGCAGGGGTGAGAAGCCGTGGGCTCGGTTGGGCTCGGCGAGCCCAGACTTACTTAGCTGCACGCGCGCGCCTCGCCGCCTCACGTGCAAGCATGCGCACGTCACTAAAAATCCATAGGCTATCACACCATTGGCAGGGAGACAATGGTGGGAGGAAGCACATCAAATAGAGTAGTACCGTCTGAATACCAGCACACACACACATCAAATAGAGTAGTACCGTCTGAAATACATGCACACACACACACACACACACACACACACACACACACACACACACACACACACACACACACACACACACACACACACACACACACATAGACACACACACATCAAATAGAGTAGTGCTGCATGAATATCAGCACCCACACATCAAACAAAATAATTTACAGCTTACTCACACTTGGTGAGATTTTTCAATGACTAAATAACTGTGATCATCTCAAATAATTGTGATTATTTAGCACCATTTGTGTTTAGTGTGTAGAGGCTGATCACATTGAATGAACCCTATTTGATTGGCTCTAGACACCCTCATACATAAACTAATATATGTACAGATACAGTCACATGGCACCACAACTGAGCTAATACATATTTATGAGAGCAGTGACACATAGACTCCACCCTGTCAGGGCAAACACAGATATAACATCAAATATGCTTTTTACAATCCTACATGACCAAAGAAAAGTCAAAAGAGGTCTATCACTCATCTAGAAATCCAATAGTCACACACCTGTTATGAAAAATAAGGCATGGGGCAATTATTTTAATCTATTTAATGCTTTTATACAACAGCTAGTTCCACAACCACAACGACAATATACCAGCGGGGAAATTAAGAAACAATTAAAATAAAATACTCACTACTTGCGCAAGCAGAACATGCAACTACTGCGATCGGCTTGATATGTATGTCAGTGTCCTTCTTTGTTTAAGCCCGTAGCCCAATTAGGGACCATCATTTCTGGCAACGTCATCATTAACAGCCAATGAGGGACCAGCATTCCTGGTGATACAGTCGGCCATACATGGACTACTTGTGCACAAGGAGCAAGTTGGCACCTCAACAGAGTGCAGTTCTAGTTGTTATTGCGACCGTAGGTCGCTACTTAGTATGAAAACCTCCAGCTCATGTCACTATGTCTGTCAGTCACACCTCTTCTGACATCACAATGACCTGTTCTGACATCACCTCATCCCAGCTCAATTCATTTGCAACGTCTTTGTGATGTCAGAACAGGCCAGCTGTGTCCTTCTGCTGAGCTGGGATGAGGTGATGTCAGAACAGGTCATTGTGATGTCAGAAGAGCATGAGGTGTGACGGAAAGAGTTGGGTCAGAACCTGCTCTGTGTGCGAGACGCTACTCGCTCTGAGTCGTGTCTAAGCCACAGCACAGCCATGTATAACCTCCATATAGCACTTCCTTGTTGCTTAAAAGCATATTACAACATGTATATTACATTATTACAGAGTCTGACACTATATTTGTACAAACCACTTAATTATTTTAATTTTTTAAGTACAACCAAAGATGGAAGCATTTTAAATGCATTGTGTATTACCTGATCTGTGGGTTGTCCCTTATTCATCCAGGTCCATCTTCCACACACTGTACAGGCTGATGTTTGGAGCTTGTATATTTTTCTCCTTATTTGATCAACTTTAAACATAAAAGGCTCAACATGTACATCTGTACACTACAACAAAGACAGAGTGGAAAATTACTACTGTTCTCGCGAAAGACGATGAATCAGGAACTGAAACTTTTAGATCACATGATCTTTGCTTCTGGTGTAGCTCTGTGTGTGTGTGTGTGTGTGTGTGTGTGTGCGCGTGTGTGTGTGTGTGTGTGTGTGTGTGTGTGTGTGCGTGCGTGCGTGCGTGTGCGTGTGTGTGCGGGTGTGTGTGTTATTAAATAATACATTTTGCACTTTACAAATCTCAAAGTGCTACAGTACAGAATAAAAAAACAACATTTAAATGAAAACAATCTAAAAAAGGAGGGTATAAAAAAAGAAGAAAGAAAAACAAAAGGGTAAAGAAAACCTAGGGGTAAAAACAGCTAACCAAATGAATGCTTTATTAAAAAGGAACGTCATCAGTCCTCCCTCAAAAGTGTTATTAAAAAGGAAAGTCTTGTGTCTTAAAAGCATGGACGTGCTGTGTAGCTTAACTGCTACTGAGTTCCACAGGAAAGCAACTGAGCAGAACACTGTCTCCCATGGTGACGAGAGAGAGAGAGAGAGAGAGAGAGAGAGAGAGAGAGAGAGAGAGAGAGAGAGAGAGAGAGAGAGAGAGAGAGTACGTTTAGGATGCAGAGTGACGCAATAGAACTGCTATGCCTATACCGGTACTTTCAGTTTTGCTCAGAAGGAATGAATTTTAGACAATTGACATGTACGGTATAGAGCAGTGAAGTCATGACGTGACATGTACGGTATAGAGCAGTGAAGGCATGACGTACTCGCTCATCCCCCAGTTCGCGGAAGTAATTTCTCTATGGAGAATAACATTGAGCGAACTTAAAAATCGTCTCATATAAGCATTGTGTTCCAAAAATAAACAAACGGTCTGAGCGATATTGTCGGGGAGGTGGCTCTGTATGGTTTATGATAGTCAGTCACTCAGATTTGATAGTCTGTTAGTAGGGAAAATTTAACTAATTCGGTGACAATAACATTAGCGTTTTCTCACCATCAGTTGATTCTTCACATCCAAAAACCGCTGAGATCATTTGTTTATGTTTGGAACACAGTTCTTATATGACGCGATATGAAAAAAGTCTATGGGAATTCAGAATGGGTAAAAAAAAACAACGTCAAACTTCACTGCTCTATTCCTGTTCTTTGTAATTGTGTATGAGAGAATGTTAAACAATAGATAGACAGCCTACAGTGAGTGTCCTACTACAACATTACATGACACATTCAAAGATAAAGTTGGCATACAGCCAGGATATCATTAGATGCAGCTGTGCAAAATAGCAACCCAATGAGCACAGGATCAGGAGGAGAGCTGGAGTGACAGACTCACAGCCTGGTAGAAGAGAGAGAGAGGAGACACCAGGATTTATTTATTTCATTTTTTCATTGATTGATTGATTGATTGAATGAAGACTTTATTAGAAGTTTGCATAGGAAAAGGTACAGTTTCATGACGGTACAGTTCACTGGTACAAGGTCTACTAAAAGGAGATCCATGAAAAGACTAAGCTTATTTCCACTGGAAACCATTGAAGTATCTCATATAACATTGAATGACAGACAAATAGAACACAGTACTATGCAGTAGATATGTAAAGAAAAACAAAAACCAAAACAGTAAGTCTAAACAAACAGTATATACAAAGAAGGGGCAGGGGAGGGTAGGGTTGGGCTAGGTTCATTTTTTACCAGTTGCGAACGGCTGCTGCCTGTAAGTGGTTTTTCAGGGCAATTTTAAAGGATGCTAGTGATCCACACTCCTTTATGGCCTTCGGTAAGGCTTTCCACATTTTGGTGGTATACTGTAGCAGAAAAAAGAGTTTGACCCTTTGTTGGTTTTGACTATTACTTATGGACATCCTTAATGTTTATAAAGTATTTTGATAGGTACTTGGGTATCATAGTGGTGTAGTGTATCTTGTACACATTAAAGAAATAACACATTAACACATTAACACATTAAAGAAATTAATCCCCCCGTGGGGTGGGTGGTTGACCCGCTCCGCCCGCGGCCCATGAATTGCGTCTGATCTTGAGTTGATCCGGTCGGCCGGCGATCATTCCTAGATACCTGTCATCCTGCGAGGGAAAGTCAGTATTTTAAGCCCAACCCAGCTGATTCGCTTCCCACAAGGAGCGCATGAGCAATTAGGGATTAAGAGTCTTGTTCAGGGACACACAACGACATTGCTACCATGGCCTGGAATCCAACCTAGGACAACCAGGGGCTCTGGTTCCCCAGGCGGGCTCCCTAACCATTCATCTATGCCGCCCCTTGTAATGTATATATACTCCTCTCCTATGCAGAGCACGGCTGCAACAGGAAGTGGTAACCACATGACAGGATGTGACAACCGCCATCTACCATCTGTGTGATCACAGTGACAGTCTCTGTAGTAGTCAATGGCCGCGTTTCCCGAAACGATTTTTAGCCCATCGTAGCTCACGCATGGTCGTAGAGACCAAGCCCCGACCGTCATGTTCCCGTGTTTACATGGGTTCGAGCAGAGCGACTTAATTAGCCCCATACAACTATACCATCATTCAGGTTTCACAAAGAAAGTGCTTAATAAAGTCTCACACCTGTCTAAATACGGTATGCATTCTATAATTACCCATATCCTCCGTGTTCTTTAATAAGAAGCCATTTTATCCAATCGCTTTCTGTTTTCCCATGTATTTCCTGAAGTTCCCATGCATGATAAACAGACAGCGATTGGATAAAAAGGCTTCTTATTAAAGAACACAAAGGATACGGGTAATTATAGAATGCCGTATCGTATCTAGACAGGTGAGACATTATTAAGCACTTTGTTTGTGAAATCTGAATGATGGTGTAGTTGTAGGGGGGTAAATAAGTCGCTCTGCCCGAGCCCATGTAAACACGGGAACAGTCGGGGCTTGGTCTCTACGACCATGCGTGAGCTACGATGGGCTAAAAATCGCTTCGGGAAACCCGGACATTATTTTTTCATGTATACATTATAATACAAATGATGTAGGCCTATGTTTGCAAACACGTGTGTGGAAGGTAACTTCCTACATGTAATGTAGCTTTTAAAAGCGTACTGGTTTGCGTAGCACACAGGCACACGTACAGGCAGTCAGTCAGTATACTTGTTCTTATCTCTAACTGAGAGGTTCCCATACCAGGAAACAATGTTAAAAGTGATAACGCTCTCAGTGAGTGACCAATAGACCATGGAAACGATGTTAAAAGTGATAACGCTCTCAGTGAGTGACCTATAGACCATGGAAACGATGTTAAAAGTGAGAACGCTCTCAGTGAGTGACCAATAGACCATGACTCTCAGTGAGTGACCAATAGACCATGGTGCTCTCAGTGAGTGACCAATAGACCATGGCTCTCAGTGAGTGACCAATAGACCATGGTGCTCTCAGTGAGTGACCAATAGACCATGGCTCTCAGTGAGTGACCAATAGACCATGGCTCTCAGTGAGTGACCAATAGACCATGGTGCTCTCAGTGAGTGACCAATAGACCATGGTGCTCTCAGTGAGTGACCAATAGACCATGGTGCTCTCAGTGAGTGACCAATAGACCATGGCTCTCAGTGAGTGACCAATAGACCATGGTGCTCTCAGTGAGTGACCAATAGACCATGGCTCTCAGTGAGTGACCAATAGACCATGGCTCTCAGTGAGTGACCAATAGACCATCACCATGGCCAGGGTGTTTGCTATAGCAATTCTCAGTTGCCTGAGAAAATATAGCCGCTGCCTTGCCTTTTTATAAATGTTATCTGCATTGGTCTGAAAGGTGTGTTGATCTATGATTGTTCCCAGATACTTAAAGTCAGTGACCTGCTCCACTTCCTCCCCACTCATTATAACAGGCCTAGATGGACCCTGAGCCCTCTGCTCCTGTCCCACCTCCCAAACGGGGAAATCTCGCCCTTTCGAACGACCATCATTTCGACAACGAAGCGTCGGGAGGGTTAGCGACTCACCCCACGGAGGTTAGGGTTAGGGTAAGGGTTAGGTTTGGGTGTCGAAAAGATGACACATAGAAACAGCGAAACGCTCCCCTCCCAAACACAGCTGCAACCATGAGAGCTCATGCTTGTTATATTTACACATAGACCGTAAAAATAGAGATCACCGTCACGTGACCCATTGGTTTCTATCAGCAAAAATGAACCTTTGTTTGCCCTCGTATGGGTGTCCACCATCATTATATTAATGGTACCCAAGGAATGCTATTGGCTGCCAATGGTCACATGCCACACAGGGATACTTGGGACGATGGCGAAAATAAAGCAGACGAAGAAGAAGGAGGGCGGGACCTGGTATATCAGAATGTCACAAGATAGCCACGGCCCTCCTACAGCATACCCTGTTTTATCATCAATTATACAATAATGGGACCATATTTTCACAAAACGCATATCATGGTGATTGAATGAGACTTTAAACTAACGACAGGAACCTTAAAGTATTTATGGTAAGAAAATCAAATGTAAAGTTCAGGAAAAATGAATGGGGTCCAACGGAGAACAAGTTGTTTTTGGTACCAGCCGGGGGGGAAACAGTGCAACTATAGCAGCCAATTATAACTGTAGGTGTTAGATGTTAAATAACACCTAAATTTGGGTCCTGACCAACTGTTTAGGAAACAGTGGTCTAATATAATGATACAGATATAATATTGATATATTGCACAGCCTTAAGCCACATTGACTGATAACTAATTTATACACATATTATATTTAGTGATAAGCCTAATTTATAGACCTACACATATCATGTTTAGTGATAAGCCTAATTTATACACAGTATGTTGACTGATAAACCTAATTAATACCCATATTATGTTTAGTGATAAGCCTAATTTATACACATAGTATGTTGCTCACCTTTTCTTAAAGCCACGCTGTGTAGGGATGGGACGGTTAATCGCTGTTATCATTTATTGCAATAAAATAAAACATTCCTATCAGAGCAATTTTTTTATTCATTGTTAAAGGGGTACTGTCACTTTAAAAAGTCATCTTAAAATATGAGTTAATATTTTTATGATGTCACTGTGGGAATGCGCAATTGTAAGCAAATCAAGTTAATTGACTGTACTTACTGTACCGGTCAGCTGTTTTTGGGGAGCGAGGGGCAGATTACACTGTGACATGAGTTTCAGACTGTTTCAGATTGTTTTCAGAGAGACCACGTGACCTACTGTATCATACTATTATATTTTCGGGGCGTGTCAGCGGACCTTTAAATTGTCCTCCGTCATACACTGGGATCAATTTGCTTTTGCTGAGCGACATATCCGGTCTGTTGATCTGCAAGCTCACAGCACGTGGCAGCACAACATGTTTGTAGATCTGCTATTTGTGGCCAATGTTCTCTCCAGAATGTGGATGCTGGAGTCCAGAATGTTAACACAATTTGAAGAGTTTGAAGCCTATTTTTATCTTTAATAAGCAATTATTTTAGCCACAGTAATCGTGACATGAACTTTCCCTAAGGTCTCATCCCTACTGCTGTGCTATGAATTAACGTGCGTCTGAATTCCCTTACACACAGCATAACGATGGGCTCTGGTTTGTTGTCATCTTATGTTTAGTGTATGATAACTTATCTCATAGCAGTAACCTCTCTGTCTGCGTGTGGACGACACCATTAATAGAAGCACTCCATCACACCTTGTTTATATAACAACGCAGAGATAAATCTATAGGAAACTATGTTTGATATGTTGGGTGTGGTTATATATGCTCCATTGTACAACACAGTATGAATATAGAGTCAAAGCAGACAGAAAGGTTCCTGCATTGCATTCTATGGCTGCATCAAAATGAGCAACGCTTTATGGAACATTTCAATGAATTAAAGGAGCACTTCAGCCACTTTAAACCGTATCTTCATAGAATTAGTCCTCACTAACGCTCATCATGAGACATGTCTGTCTACTCACTCTGTGTCTCAGAGGAGGGCTGTGGACAGTTCAGAAACCTGCCTACGAGTTTGACCAATGGAGGAACATTTCTATTAACATGGAATCCGCATCGATGATGTCACTGGTAGGCAGGTTTCTGAAGTGTCCCCAGCCCACCAATGAGACACAGAGTGAGTAGACAGACACGGTGCTCCTAATGAGCATCAGTGAGGACCAATTATATTACAATGAGGTTACAAATGGGTGAAGTGCTCCTTTAAGGCCATTCTATTTATTCCTCCACATTTGGGGTGCTCCGCGTACTTGTTGATTTGCTGACACGCCTCTGCTATTGGCAGAATACTGTTGACTGCATTCCTAAACATTGTATTTTGTAGAAATTGGGGAAACATGGGATTTACTTTTATTTTTGTTCTTGTTTTGTTTGCCAGCCTATTTATTATGGTGCTTTGAGAAAGTGAGCTCTGCAATACAGATGAACAGATGTGGAGTTTGATAAACTAACGTTCTATTTTTGAAAGGAGTCTGTTTAGTTCCTTATCGCCGCTGTCAGGTGGAAACCTTGTATGTCCAAAACCTCTGATGAAATGTGAGAAGAAACTAACCTGTGTTCCACATGGACCCAATAGTTATTATTTAGTCACCAGATCGTGTTAATACTTTTCATTGGTTCAATATTTATAAAATCAAATCCACTTCTCAGAAATACACACAATAGGCTATTTTTGCTATTTCACAATAACATAAAATAAAAGTTAATCAAATGTTGAAACTGTTACTTTTCAGGGAGGAAAAAGGGACTTGTGTTCCAATGAATCCAATTGAGTTATAATTTAGGCACATTTCACCACGTTCACATTAAAAATATTTTAACATTTGTAAAAAATAGTAAGATGTTTGTGCTACTTTAGAGTGACACTGTCATACGAGGAAGTAGCACTAATAATTCATTTAGCAAAGAAAAACATAAAAAAAGAGAAATATGGAGATCCAAGGTTTCTGCCCAACAGTGACAATGTTCATTTCTAAGATGTTCTCTTCTTCCCTTCGGTGCTCAGCCAAGTTCATCCACCACAATGCACTTATTACAGTTGGGAGTGATATTTAGTGTTACACAGCTCTATAGTCTGATAGGAATCACTGCTATAGAGTGTTTGTTCACTAACAGGAGTCTCCATGTCTTTGTCAAAACATATGTTCAGGTCAGGATAACAATTTAATGAAATAAAGAGAGAAAGAACTGAAAATGGAAATAATGTTTATGAGCTGGAGAGGAAAGAAGACCCCTGTTACTGGACAAACACTCAATGATTACTGTCAGAATATAGAGCCTTAACCTTTTAACAAAGAAACATAGTTTTAACCAAACAAAATATCACTTTACAACACCTTTGAGTCTGATTTATGAAACTGTTGTATGACAGCATATCCATTATAGCTAGGTGGTCATTATTTAGCCTGTAATTTGCTATTGTCATAGTTTTTTTTCTAGTTAGATACTGCATTTATACAGCAAAAACCAGGAGTGTCCATTAAAATAGAGTGGACCCTTTATGGATCAATGTGTACACTTTCAGAGTTAAATCAGCATCAGGATTTCACTGTGTGCAAGTCCATACTTTAGGCAGTCCAAAAGAGAATTTATATCATTATTCTAACCAGTGTTTCTCAAACTTTTACATTTCAAGGACTCCCCTTAACTCTGACAGTGTACAAATGGAACCAAATGGACCTGTTAGGGTCCATTTGGTTCCATTTGTACACTGTTAGAGTTACATACTTGTATGGGTCAATTTAGACCCCCCTAAAGGAACCCAAAGAGTCCCTGGAATCCACTTTGAGAACCACTGTTCTAAACAAATATACTTAGACTTGTAAATGAGAAAGGAGCGGTGTATTTTCTATCAAAAAGTTATTTTATTGCATTGTTTTGTAACCACGTGTTTCCACGAGTCCCAGAAGCTATATAACGTAGTCTGTTGCAAGATGTTCTCTCATGTAGCACCTTCTCTGTGTGTGTGATAATGTAGATACAATGCCTGACTTCAGAAAAGATCATTTAAAATACCTTTGTATGGTTTTGTTTTTAGTAAAGAACTTACTTCCATGCTCTGTTGGTGTCTTCAATCATTCTGATGTGGACTGTTTGATGATTCCATAGAGTCCTGAAGTCCTGGCATCACTCCCACTACCTCTGGGTCACTCACTTATTGTTTGCATTGTAAATCCCATAGGGCAGGGGTGTCCAAAGTGTGGCCCGGGGGCCAAATGCTGGCCGAGCTAAACATTTTTACGGCCCGCAGCTTCATTCCTACATTGTATTATAAACGGCCCGCCAGCAGCCATTTTTATACCTTGCATGTCTGGTTACATTTGGTAATGTGAGTTATTTGAGTTTTGTTCAGAGCAAACACCTGACAAAAGTCCATTGATATTAAATATGGATGAGAATAGTTACATAAAATATTGTAATTCCAATGCACATGTACTGTATGTGACTTTGTTTTACGGTCTGACCCATACATTTTGTCAGGAGAAATAGTCGGGCCGTTTTAATATTTTCTAATGTGGCTCCCTTTGAAAAAGGTTTAGACCCCCCTGCCATAGGGGAATCTTAGATCACGTCATATAAGAACTGTCTTTGATTTGGTCAGATATGTGACACTGCATCATTCATGATATTAAGTTACATTTGATGGCATCTGTGTTTGGAGAAAACATAATACTGTAAATCAGGGTTCCCCAATTAGTTTTCCCCAAGGGCCGAATTATGTCTAGGGTACCAAGCCGAGGGCCACAACATTGCAGGGGGCGACGGTCGTGTTCCCGCTACTCCAGTGACAGTTCAGATATCGTCGTTGTCAGGTGAAAATCTTGTATGTCCAAAACCGTTCGTTTTGCATTTATCATTTTAAAAAGGATTTAAACTAAAACAGCCGATCTACAAGCACACAACGCCTCGCGGTGCGAGGCGTTGCGTGCTTGTAGATCTGCTGTTTTCACTACTTTTGTGCGACGGCCTTGTATGATGAAGCAGGGCTTTACTTTGCGAAAGAACGTACTGTACAAATTTGGAGATACGAGGTTTCCACCCGACAACGACGATATACTAGTGTTGTTGCTGCTATTATATCACCATTATTACTGGGGTTGGTGGGGGCCAGACGGTAGCCCCCCGCGGGCCGCAAATGGCCCGCGGGCCGCCTATTGGGGAACCCCATGCTGTAAATAATATACACTATGTTTTTACTCACTGGATAAATAAGTACATTTTCTCCATCAGTTGATATCCATACAGCAGTAAAATGTCCAGGGAGAATGTTGATCACAAGGACGTTCACCCTGAACAAGGCAGAGTGTCATTGCACTCAGGCCACACTCAGCACTGTGAATCCCTCACACAGAGGAATCTCCACTACATGATGTGTGCTATAGTGAGACTGAGTTCACCTCTCTCCTTTATGAGTGGGGATGAAAGGAAGACATTCATGTTGCTGTTGACTGTGTTTCTGCTATGCTCCTCTTTTCACTTTTACTCCACCACAATTATTTGATATGCTAATTACTAGTTACTTTGTAGATGTAGATTGTTATTGCAAAACGTGCATTAACCATTTCCGACCTAAATACTATGGCTATTTGAAAATAGCAGATCTACAAGCTCACAACGTGTCACACGTGTAGATCTGCTATTTTCAAAGGATTTAAAAAATGTTGAAACTTGTGAAATGGGCACATTCTGCATAATGAGTACTTTTATGTTTGGTACTCTTAGTTATATTTTGATCCCAATACTTTAGTACGTTTACTCAAGTCAATTGTTAATACTGGGATTTGACTTGTAACAGAGTATTTCTACATGGTGGTATTGATACTTTTACTCAAGTAAAACAATGGGAGTACTTCTTCCAGCGCTGCTTGTCTTCATACTAAAGGTTAGATGTGAACATGTTCAACAATGTCTACAAGTGTTGTAGATGATGTACTATTTAGTTATCACTATTCATAAATGAATGTTTCTTCATTCAGATGCTGTATTTGTGTCACTATGTGACGTGGGAGAAAAGCAGAGGTTCAGCAGCCAACTCACCTGCAGCTGACAAAGAAACAAGCATGAACTGTTGTTTGAACTTCAGCCACGTTTTACTGCTAGAAGCCCATTTTATTACAAGTGTTTTGAACATCTTATAATCGATAAGTGTTCACAATGCTATTATTAAGACTTATTTAGCCTTATTCACATTAATGAGATTAATACGCATCTTTTAAGAGCTTACAAGTGCCTTGTTACCTGTTAATAGAACATAATACTGTTATTGGTAGTTTAAAATAATTACCATTTAAAAAATGCAGTGGATTTGAAAAAAAGACAAAGCTTGTTTCCATTGTGGTTCACTTTGAGACAACAACATGTAACAAACAACCATAAAAAAAGAATCGTTAATGGCAAATAATGTTAATTAATGGTTATTACAAGCACCTTATAACCCTCAACTGTCAATGGTATTATTATCAACATGTATTCATATTTGTTTGGAGCCGTATTTGTAAGAAAAACAACAAAGAGACAACACGTTTCATGTTGTATTAAGTAACATGTTGTATATACTGTAGGTGCAGTGATACGTTGAAACAGAAGAATAGCACACACTCAGTGTAGCTTCATTTACATACTTTTAATGATCAACATGTTGACAAGTGGTCTTCATCAGGTGTGTAGGCTGCTGTACAAACATTGACAGTGGTTTTAATGATGAAGGTTTTGAACAGTGGTCTTCATCAGGGTGTGTAGACCCCCCCTCCCCCCCCCCCCCCCCCCTGACAAGCACTTGGAATTGTAGGAGTTGAGGCGTTACATTTTGTTAGACTCGGTTCTACAATTTGGAAGGCGTTTACAATTTGGCGAAGGTTTGACCATTTTTATAGTATCGTCTGTTCATTGCGAGGCATTGTGAGCTTGTAGATCAGCTATTTTCACAACATCTGCCTCTTTCTTAGGTAATATCTTACAATTTGGCGAAGGTTTGATCATTTTTATAGCATTGTTTGTTCATTATGTTCATTTCATTGAGTGAGAAAACAATGTTGCACATTAAGCAAATCATCTGGGGACCCCCTGGGGTTCCTGACCCACAGTTTGAGAACCATTGGTCTATCTGGGTGCGTCTCCACCAGCTGAAGTGAGGAAAACATCACAGAACACGAATGTGTGTGTGTGTGTGCCTGTTCACCGCTTGACCTGGTGGTCCCAGCAGGTGGGCTGCAGGTCCTCGTTGACACCACATTTAACCCTGTGTGTGCTGCTGACGTACTAATGACACACCTGCTGCTGGGACTCTGCTCCCACATCAGCACACATCACAGCTGCACAGTTCTCACTCTGATGAGTTGGACAGTTTTAGGTCTTTATCCTGGTTACCACTCTGTCTTTATCCTGCAGGATGTGTTGGAGCTGAGAACTCTTAACTCCTCTCTGCATTCCTCTGTGAGGTTGTTGGCCACCAACCTGAAACACATGAACACAAGAGAATGGAGAATAGAACATGATCATTTGCATATCCATGAAGCAAACAGAAGCTGAAATCACAGACATTATTACAGTTATATAATAATAAGACTCCGATCTACTATGTGGTGTGTGTGTGTGTGTGTGTGTGTGTGTGTGTGTGCGTGCATGCGTGCGTGCGTGCGTGCGTGCGTGCGTGCGTGCGTGCGTGCATGCGTATATGCGTGTGCAGGAATGATCAAGTATCCCTCACTGCATCGTGCAGAACGGGGGCGTGGCGGGATCACTTACGGCCTGTACCATAGACTAGGCCTGTACCATAGACTAGGCCTGTACCATAGACTAGACCTGTACCATAGACTAGGCCTGTACCATAGACTAGGCCTGTACCATAGACTAGACCTGTACCATAGACTAGACCTGTACCATAGACTAGGCCTGTACCATAGACTAGGCCTGTACCATAGACTAGACCTGTACCATAGACTAGGCCTGTACGGCCCGCTCCTCCCACATCCGGCGGTTGTGACTGACGTTACACAATATGATGTTGTGATTGGCTTTTGGCTTTGAATTGCTCTTCAAACCTTTATTGAACACGGACACTAACATTCCCAAAAAATATAATGTTTCTTAATAATGAAAATGTACTTTTAATAATAAATATCAGCCTATTGCATTCTTATTGCAGAAAGTTCCTCTTCAAAACATTATTGAACACTGGAAAATAACATTACAAAAAAAGAAAACGTTTCATAATAATGAAAAATAACTTTTAATAATATCAGCGGCAAGGGACCCCCGGGGACCCCCCCTGAGCAGCGGCGGTCAGCGAGAGGCACCCCGGTGGAGACCTCGGTGGAGGGTCGCCAGCGACGGACCCCCGGCACGGTGGCCGTGAGTCGGCCGCCCTGCGTGGGTTCCTCGCCAGCGGCGGCGACTCACGGGTGGTCCGTCGCCATGTAGACGTCACGGGACGTCACGGGACGTCACGGAACGTCACGGGACGTCACGCTCCTCCCACATCCCGCCATGCCCCCGTTCTGCACTCTGCAGTGAGGGGCTTCTCTGAATGATTGGGTGCATGGGAGCGACAGAGAGAGAGGGGGGGGGGGGGGGGGGGGGGTTATCATTCTCTTGTCCACTTTCATCCTGTTATTCCTATTGGCTTGACATTATAGACACTGTTAATTGTTAACTGTTAAATATTTCAAAAGTTTTCACATTTTCAAATTATAAAGTGTAAAGTAGGGCTTAACAGTACTTGAGTAAATGCACTTAATTATTATTAATATTTTTATTTATTTATTTAATAATTCAGCCCTTTCTCCACTGGACCAATCTGCAACACAGATTTACAAGCCAAAGAAAAGACACCAGGGAGAGAGACAGACAGGCTTGAAGAAAAAGACAGGACTGTGATAAACTTCAGGACTACTGACCTGAGATCCTCCAGTTTACAATGTGGACTCTGCAGTCCAACACAGAGACGCTTAACACCTGCATCTTGCAGCCTGTTCTGCTGCAGGTACAGGTGTGTCAGACTGGAGGAGCTGCAGCTGAGAACTGAGACCAAATCTTCACAACATCTCTCTGTGAGTCCACAGTCCCCCAACCTGAATGGAGATGAACACATGGAAATGTTATTCTGTCTTAGGTCAATTCCATGTTATTTGCAAAAGACATTTCATACCAGATAAAATGTAAATCCCATAACATTTAAGACCTCCCCACCATGCACGCACGCACACACTCACGCACGCATGCACGCACACACGTGCACACACGCGCACACACGCGCAAACACACACACACACACACACACACACACACACACACACACACACACACACACACACACACACACACATTTGAAATGTTTATCTATGACCAATTGATGAAGCATCTGAGTTGTTTGTTTTGTTTGCAAGGGTCTTCTAAAAACTCCTCCAATTTTATTCTATTTAGGGCTGACTTTAGTCACAGAGGATCACGCACACTCGCAGATTTTCTTTTCACACGACAACTTTTTCAAGAGTAGGGGCAAAAACAACCATTTTGGGCATTGAATGTTTTTGCCACATACACAATTAGTGAGACAATAAAATGACCAGAAACGCAATGGGCTAGATGATTATAACAGGTCTGTAACTCTGAGAGTGTACAAATAGAACCAAATGGACCCTATGGGTACATGTGGTTCCATGTGTAGACTCTCAGAGTTATGGTGGTCCTTGCAAATAAAACATTTGAGACCCACTAGTAGTAATGGACTCCAGGACTCCTAATGTGCCATAGACGTAGTAAATCAGTGTCATACATATTCTGAACAAAACCTGGAGATTGACATTCAGTAATTGGGTATTATGATCGAAAGAACATTATAATGGTGTGTAAAAAAGAAAATCTAAAATTTGCCACAGACAAGGCCAAGTCTTGTCATGGACACATTTGTCCAACTATGGACATATTGATGATCCCTGTTGATGGATGGGAGAGATGGTTGTACAATGTTCTGCTTATTAACCCTTGTATAATGATGAGGAGATGAAGGCAAGGTGCAACAACTGACCAAACATGACCAACATGTTTCAATTCACTGACAAGTTTCATCATTACATCACATCAGTGGTGGAAGCCAATCATTTGATGATAGAGCCTTATCCAAGGTGGTTTACAATGATTCTGCATCGTGTTGATTTCGTAGACCAAAACTATGACGAAACATGCTTGTCGACTACCTTTTTTCACTGCCAAAAACAAAATAAAAACTAATCTAAGATAACTAAAACTAAGACTAAATTATGCTGACAATTTTGTCAACAAATAAAAACTAAAATGTGAGGGAGGGACTAGTGGAGAAGAGATCCAGTAGAACTAAAGGAAAGGTAATTTTATGTTTGGTTATGTTCAGGTGTTAGGCTCTGAAAATAGCAGATCTACAAGCTCACAGCGCGAGGGATAGTGAATGCATTTTCCGGCAGCAGCACCTGCCGCGACGTCACCAGAAGTGCCGACAACAGCAATGCAATGATTCCTATGCCGCAGCAATTAGTCCTAATCCGTGGCATAGTGAGGGGGAGGGGGGAGGGACTCTCTCTGAGGGAGGGAGGGAGAGATAGATAGATTGAGAGAGAGGGAGGGACCTGAGGGGCGCAACAGAGCAGCATCATGTCCCAGCCAGCAGTCAGTATAGGGCCTATATGTCAGTGTTTTCCACCAGCCACAGTGAGAGAGCGTAAAATGAAACCAAACCACGGGTCCATTTGGTTTCATTTTAGGCCTACCCTCACAAGCGTTAAAAGATCCATATTATAGGTTGTCAACTCATTTAGCTGGGGACCACCTGGAAGGCGACCCCCATTGGTCCTTGCTCTTTCTGCCTCAAGGACCCCCCCCCCAACCTCAGCTGGTACAATCCATTTCACGCACATAGTTACCTTTTTTTTTGCGCGCGGGTCCATTTGGTTTAATTGTACGCTCTCAAGAGTTAAAGATCTATAATTTAAGGCACTATTTTTCTCCTAAATGATCCAAAGGTCCTCCTTAATCGAAATCATGCATACGTTTCATTTTTCAACGCATATCTTCTTCATTATTCATCGTTTTTCTGCGCCCGTCATGCGTAAATCTCGGTCCAGCATTCTGGATAAATATTATTCACCACCACGTCGGGTTTAATAACCAAAGAACAAACACATAATATAGCCCACATAATGCCCACATAATGCTTTAACTCTTTTACTGCTACTGTTTACTGGCCTGCTCTATTCCCATGCCACCACTATAGACTTCTATTTTCACCAGTCTTTCTAGCTCTACTGAGAATTATTGAAAAGACAAAAATATGTCACCCAGTATCTCAAATAAAGTGCAACTCGAGCACTTTCACCAGAAGTTAACCAGGGGTTTCAACTAGAGTTCTCAACGGGCCTGAAAATTAAGGCCCGGCCCTAACTGGGCCCGAGTGGGCCGACCCGAAGCCCGGCCCGACCCTAACAATTATCATCATTTTCGGCCCGAAAACCCGAAAGCCCGAGAGAGAGAGAGAGAGAGAGAGAGAGAGAGAGAGAGAGAGAGAGAGAAAAAACGTCGCCAGTAGGCAGCTGGCAGCACCAGTACTGTGTCTCAAATTACAACAGTGAGAGAACGGACATATAATAGTTGGCGAAATGGCAACTTCACATGTTAAATTGTTCATGAAACATGCAAGGTTCTGCACAAAATGTGCTAACGTTAAATCCCTGTTGTTGTCAACAGTCAATCTCAATCATACAGCTCTCATCCTCTCTCTCCCTGCCGTTGTCGCTGCCTGCGTGATTTATGTTTCGTCCTTTCAACGGTCACGCATCAAACGCAGGCTCGGCAGATCTATAAACCCAAAACGTGTTCATCTGGCTTGCATTCTGGGCTTGCAGATCTGTTGTTTAGTGCGCGACACCACCTGATCACCATGCTTAAACATATACAACTTAGGCACGTAATAAGCGGCGCGCTGCGGCTGTAAACCCTTTAATATAAATGCACACAGCAGCAGCAAAGGACACTTGATTAACCAGAAAGCATAATGGAATTAATAATATCTTACCAGCCGAGATGATCGTCTCTATAAGGTAAGAGGATGTCAACGTATGGTGCTTTTAGGTTGGTCATGTTGATGTTGTTGTTATTACAATCCTCTTAAGTCCTTGTCAATAATATCCAGGTTGGTTCCGCTTTGAATGTACTTTTCTTGGATTTATAACTTATTACAAACTTGTGAAACTGCCTGCTGCCTTTTAATTTAACATGCAGCTCCAAACTTTCATCGTAGCCGCTCGATCACACAGAGCTAACGCTGACTCGCTGCCTGTGACAGACTTCCGTATATCCAAAGGTTTCGATTGTGACGTCATCACAACAACCAGACTGCTCTATGAGACTGATAGACTATACTTCCGTATGCGTCACCGATTATCCTTGGTCCATTGGTTAGGAACTTAGGCAGGTTTCAGTGCTGCGCTGAAGACAGGCAGCCAGCGATATGCGCATGTTCTCTGTTGCTTGAGTGACGGAGCCCGGAGCCCGGCCCGGCCCGACTAATTATTATAATTTTTGGGCCCGGCTCGGCCCGATAACGTCGGGTCGGGTCGGGTAGGGTCGGGTTCGGGCCGAATTTGAGAACTCTAGTTTCAACTATGTTTGGTTGTTGCGCTAGTTTTAAAACTGTCTGTTCTTCCCCAGAGGAGTAAAAAAAACGGAAACCTGAGAAATTGGCCCTTTTGTGAATGACACTTATTCAATCATTTCTCTCTCTTGAACCTTTTATTTTTTGGCTTCTGTGACATCATACATGTATAAAGTATTGTTGTCAGTCAAATCAAAACAAATGTTTTTATAAAGAAATAACGTTTAGTGTGAAAATCTATGTAGTTGTTTACAGTAGACCTATGCACTCTATGCCCCTCCCCCGCGGATGACAACACATGCAGTCGCGTGCACACACCGCACGCGCACGGACCGCACGCGCACGGACCACACGCACACACGACGCGCGAGGCTCGCGCAGAAGTGAAGACAAGTTAGCGCAGCTGTTTGACTACAGCTCAGCATTCAATACCATAATTCCCCTCAAATTAGACACCAAGTTGAAGAGTCTGGGTCTAAATTCAAGCCTTTGCGGCTGGATCCTCAACTTTCTGACACAAAGACGTCAAGTGGTGAAGATGGGAAAAATGACCTCTGCCCCTCTGACTCTCAGCACAGGTGCCCCCCAGGGATGCGTTTTGAGCCCCCTCCTCTACTCCCTGTACACCCACGACTGCGTGGCCCTGTTCAGCTCCAACCAAGTGATCAAGTTCGCGGACGACACCACAGTCATAGGCCTGATCACCAATGATGATGAAACAGCCTACAGGAGAGAAGTGGAGAATCTGGAAGCATGGTGTCAAGAGAACAACCTATCTCTCAATGTGGACAAAACAAAAGAGATTATCTTTGACTACAGGAGGCCTCCTAAAGTCCACTCACCCCTCCAGATCGGGGGTGCTGCAGTGGAGAGAGTCAAAGAGTTCAGATTCCTGGGAGTACACATCACTGAGGATCTGACCTGGGCAGTGCAGACAGAAAAGGTGGTCAAGAATGCCCAACAGCGCCTCTACTTCCTCAGGAAACTGAAGAAAGCTGGGATGAGTCCCAAAGTCCTACAGGCTTTCTACAGGGGCACCACGGAGAGCTTCCTGACTGGCTGCTTCACTGTATGGCAGCTGCACTGACCTCAATCGCAAGGCCCTGCAGAGGGTTGTGCGGACAGCCGAATGCATCAGTGGATGCGATCTCCCCCCAATCCAAGCCTTGTACGACGAGCGCTGTGTCAACAAAGCCTGTGGAATCATGAAAGATTCTCACCATCCCAACCACAGTCTGTTCAAGATGCTGCCTCATGGAAAACGTCTACGCAGTCTCAAAGCTACCAGCAACAGACTGCAAAAGAGCTTCTTTCCACGAACAGTCAGGCACATGAACGAACTGTCAAAAACGAGAAAGATCCAGGGAAAAAGGAATCGCTACCCGCCCCCCCCCCCAGCCCCCAACCCCTTACGTTCCCTCCTTGTGAAGTTGAACTGCACCTACTGTACATACCCCTTACGTTCCCTCCTTGTGAAGTTGAATTGCACCTACTGTACATAAATGCATACTGTGAAGTTGAATATATTAATCTGTTGCACATAGAACACTCTGTGAAGATGTTTACAAAAGTCAAGTACAGTACAGTAGCAACTACTGGAAAAATAGGCTGTTGGCGTATATGCCAAACTTTTTGCACATGTACATCTGAGGATGCTCTTTTCTTTTCCTGATGCTCTTTTTGCCTTTTGCACTCCTTTATTTTTTTTTTTTACGTTACTCTTCTTACTATTATTTACACCTTTTTAGATTATTATTATTATTATTTTTAGATGTGGTTTGCTGTTATTATATTGTTTTTTGATATACGACTGCATTGTCTGAAGGATGCCAAACAAAAACTAATTTTACTCTTATGTACCTGTACAAAAGCTGTAACAATAAAGTACAACCTTGAACCTTGAACCTTGTTTCATTGCTAGCATAGCAGCTAAAAGACAGTGCCATTCGGTGCGAATACAGTAAATCTGACTCAAAGGCAGATGGATTATACTTTCGTCGGTGACACAGCCTGGTGAATGGCTCTAAAACTACAACTACAACCACTGGATATTGGATAATAAACTTTGGACGCGTGGAGTAGCAACCGAGACCACAAGCTGCTGGTTCGCTCTATGCAGCTCCTCTCTTTATCAGGCTGCTGGGGGAACGCCCGCCTTTTCGCCACTTTTTACCTTTTGTGAACATTCGATCAAGAAAGCAAAGGTCCGCTTGCACTCCCCAAGCGTGGAAGAAAGTCGAAGCAGCTTGTTGAAATAAAAGGTTTAAATCACTAATTTATTCAGACTGTCCCCTGCGTTTTTGCATTCCGGGGAAGGTTGCCACGTGGTATAGACACGATGCATACTGGTGGGGAAAATAATGCACTGGCTGCGATATAAACTCTTTATTTCAACACGATGCTTGGACCTTCTTCCACGGTTGAGAAGCAAACAGATGAGAGACCCGCACAGGACCCCCACTCTCCGGGTAGGATGTTCACAAAAGGCAAGAAGCGTTCCTGACGGCGGAGCCTCCCCGATAGGGTCCGATTGTGGATGACATGAATGAGGAATTTCATTTATGAGCGTGCATGAGCTAATACATGGGCGAACTCACCGCACTGGACATTACGCGATTCTCCTGGTGTTTTTTTCCCTCGTCTATATACATCTTCTCCTGCCAAGCAAGGTAAGGGCTGTGTTGTGTAAGGGCATTGTTTTTCTAAATAAGTTAGAAGTCCCAAACTTTGTCACAGGGTGGGGAAGAGTGTCAGCTAGGGGTATTTTCTGTTAAGTACTTTTCTCGTCAACCTACCGGTACGTCTGTGGCTTGATTGCCTAATCAATGATTCTCGTCAATGTACCTCTGTGGCATGGAAAGAGTTAATGACCCGTTCTATTAAGTAGCCTACACTTTAATCAATGGTGCTTTGGGGTTTTCTTTTCAGGGGGGACGGCCAATTACTGACGTCACATGCACGGCGCCTTGTGATGTGCGCCTACATGTGTGCATGGATCAAATAAATAAATGGATATTATAGATCTTTAACTCTAGAGAAACAAAAAGTTTGCTTTGAACAAATCTTAAACAGTACATAATGGAGTAATGTCTAGCCTATGAGGACGCACGCACAACGTTGCACATACAGTCACCGCTGGAAACCTACAGTAGCCTAGGTGTTGAAGTATATACAGATATATATTCACTTTATCCAGAGTCTGTCTTGCCTCATTAATAGCGCAAATTTGTGTGTTATAAACAAGCACATTTCTGGCTTAATGAACTCAAATGTGTTGTATTTAAATAGGGCTTCATATCACTTTGTTTGGATCAAAGCCAATAATCACCCACTTTGCGATATATGTCCTATTTAAAAGATACTTTACAATGGTTTTAGCTGTATAAGGAACTATAGGCCTATAGGCAACTCTTTAATTAAGTTGATCAATTAATCAAAGCTTTATAGGCTATGGCTTTGGGTAGCTCACCGAAAATAGCAGATCTGCAAACTCAGCATGTTGTGTAGACCCACCAGTTGTGAGCTTGTAGATCGGCTATTTTTCGCTGTTTGGCGACCAATTCCGACCCTCCGCGGGGGGTTCTGGGGTCTGTCTTGTTGTTATCAAATGATATCGTCGGCCCAAGCGGACAACGCTTGCATGGCTGGCTGGCTGTGCGGGGACTGAACTGGACCCTGTCCTGCTGTATAGGCTACTTTCCTGTGTGTCTTTGACCTACCAACCACAGCAGCCTACCACACACACACTCCCTGAGTAGGTCTGTTATTGAGCTGGCCAGTAACAGTAACACATTGTCCTTTTTCTTGGAGCATTATTCAATCATACATGTATTTTGCATATTGTCTTTCATGTATGATGAGGGCATCATGAGCCTACTGTAAGCTAATAAATAGCATTGTCACTCAAAAAAGTTGTCCATTTCTCTCTCTCTCTCTCTCTCTCTCTGTCTCTCTCTCTCTCTCTCTCTCTCTCTCTCTCTCTCTCTCTCTCTTTCTCTCATCGCGCATGCATGCTTCAAATAAACGCAAACTCTCTGTATTCTCTCTTTCACTTATGTAGCTGGTCTACAAGCTCACAACGCATCACATCACCTTGTGAGGTGTGAATTAGGAGATCAAGATATTTTTGAAGAAATTCTAGCATTTAAGGAACTAGGAAAAAATAACAAAATCATCCGTGTGCAACTTGGAGCTCTCCAAATGGCCACATTATGTGCATGCACTGTGCAATAATAAAACAGCAGGGGTGTCCATAATAGTCCACTTCATACTCACAATTGAAGCCTTAGAAGGCGTCCATGAGTTGAGATCGCACAGCTGTCTAGTCTGGTCTGGAGTCTGGACTAGTACGAAATTGTGTGCATAATGATGCTGACACTGTTATTAATAAAATGTGCACGGTGCAAGCGTGTGTGCGCGCGGGAAGGGGGGGGGGGGGGGGGGTTGGCAGACAAAGCTCCGTTGGCGGTCTGTCCGGCTGTGCCACGGATTAGGAATCATTGCCTCTGCAGTTCTGGCGACGCCGCGGCAGGCGCCGGTGCCGGAAAGAGTATTCGCTCTTTCTGTACAACGTGTTGTGCTGCAACTCGTTGTGAGCTTGCAGACCGAATATTTTCAGCATGAAACGAAGTGTGAAATCAACCATTATACTTATGATCATACTTATGATCAAGGCCTGCCAAAATACATTTTAGTTGACAAATAAACTGTAGATTTAGACGACTAAATAGAATAAAAAGTAAAATATTTCAGATAACTGAAATATGACTACAACTAATTAAAAAGACTGTGATTAAAACTACGTCAACATTTCGCCACGCACCTACGCACGCACGCACGCACGCACGCACGCACACACACACACACACACACACACACACACACACACACACACACACACACGCACGCACACACACACACACACACACACACACACACACTTTGAAATGTTTATCTATGACCATGAACAGAAGTACAAGGATGCCTCGTACAAAGGACATAAAACACTGCCAGTGCAATCAGACAATATGAAAGACCAGCCAGTTACAAAATAGACAGAAGAACATTGTTACATACAGTATGCGGTTAGGGTTTGGCATAGTTTTACTGAGGTTAAGGTAGGGTAAAGGTCAGGGTTAAGGTTAGGGTTAAGGAGGCTGCACACTAGCAGATCGGGCATTTAACAACCCTCTAGAGTATCGGTCTGGTTGCGTCTGGATCGGGGAAGATTGTCGGGCATAAATGTTGTCTAGTGTGAGGGTTCAAAAATCCAATCTTAACCTTGCCCAGTTGCTCGCAGGACGATCGGGAACAGCAAGACTATTTTAAAACATGTTTGATGTTTTTCTGGATCACTACTGGTATGGAACAGCAGCAGGGGACCGAGATAGAGACAGCCGCTGTTAGAGACAGCCGCTGTTCAGACGCCTGATGCCACAGCCTGTTGATCTCTCCCTCTCTCTCTCTCTCTCTCCCTCTCTCTCTCTCTCTCTCTAAACGCTACCAGTCAATGGGAAGAGATTGTTGACAACAATCAACAATTTTTCCATTGTGCGATGGTGTTGAGCGGATAACATTAATGTGTTTGTATGACGTGTGCGTGGCGTCCGTGCGTGTGCACACGCGTGTGTGTGTGTTGCAAGGCGCAGTTCAGAAGGACAGCCGATGGCATTTTGTATTTTGTATTCATTATTGCGACCGTAGGTCGCATTTACTATCAAAACCTGCACAAACTGTGAGTGAGTCCGTCAGTCCGTCCGTCAGTCTGTCTGTCACACCTCACACGTCACACTTTTTCCCTGCTTATATCTCCGCAACCGTTGCCCCGATCCATGCCAAATTTTGCACACACGTTCCTTGGCTGCCAAACTACAACCTCCAAGGACCCCCGGAGCTCCAGGGACCCCCAGGTCCCTGGGGGACCCCCAGATGTAAAAAATGACCAAATGCGCAAACATGACCAAATGACCACCCCAACGGGGCTGCTCACGGGGAATTCCCGGGGACCACCGACTCCTGCTGCTCCAGAACGGATGCAAAAGTGGTGGCGCCCCCAGTGGAGGACCCCCTACACTGCAGCTCACATAAAATGCCGTAACTCCGGCTAGGAGCGACCGGGACAGCCGGGGCCGGTACCTATTTGTCCACCTTGCCGGCGCGGAGACCCCACCCCTCATTTCTCACATGGCCCTCTTCTAGCGCCACCATGAGGCCGATTCTTGCAAAACACATTTTTGGACACTGCTCCTACAATTTTCGCCCTAAAATCACGCAAATCGGTACACAGTATGTCTACACTCATCCCATCAACATGAATCTGTCCCATATAGCGCCACCTCCAGGCCGATTTTTAAAAACACATTTTTGGACACTGCTCCTACAGATTTTGCCCTAAAATCACGAAAATCACTACACAGTATGTCTACACTCATGTCATCAACATGGATCAGGAAGATTTTGGCAAAACACATTTTTGCCCTATTTGTGGAGATAAGTGACCTACGGTCGCTTATCTCCCGATTAGGGAGCCTTACTGGTATATTATATTGTGTGTGTGCGCACGCATGAAGTGTGAGCGCGTGCGAACACACACACCTAACTGACCACAGCCGCCCCCCACGCACACATACACACACACAACTCCCCCCCTTTGTGACGCCCCTGACCACATTAACCCAGGCACTCAATAGCCGTGGACCGCCAGCTGATTATAATGTTTTGCCAAGGACCCCCGTTCTTTACTAATCTTAGACTTTCTCACTCCAAGTAACCCCAAATTAAAATGTATTTTTTCCCTCCAACATGTTTTGAAAATAGCTGATCTACAAGCTCACAGTGTGTTGCATCACGAGTTGCGACACACCACTCGTAAAGGACTATTCACATCAATGGCGTGATGCGTGTGTGAACGCACGTGTCCCATTCATTTCCAATGGAGGCTTGCGAGACAGTCCGTCTGGTGCAATACGGCACCAATATGACAAATGTCACGCTGAACGCACACATCAGACTGATTGGCAAGGACAGATTTAATTTGAATGAAGTTCATCTCAACCGACTTTATTTAAATCTTGTGTGTGCGTGAACTCTTGAAGCCAATGAAAGCAGCGCTGCTCTGCGTGTAGGTGTGGCTGTGGGAAGTGATCCGACAGAGTGACTGTCAATCAACAACAGCCGTCGCAGACTGGAGGCGCACATAATCGCGTTCCTATTCCGGGAGAGGCGGGCGAGATGTGCTCTGTCAACGACCAGTCTCAAAGTAATGTTGAAAAATATATATTTTTTTTGGAAAACTGGTGAAATGGGACTTTCTGCGTAATGAGTAAAGCCTATGTTGATGCCTATACTTTTGTACTCAAATTTCGAATACCAGACTTGTACTTAAAGTACTTATGACAAGTTTGCATGTTCTCCCCGTGTCTCCTAGGGTTGATACCCTCACAAATACATGCAGTAATCCTGGTCTCAATAATGCCTCCCCCTGGCCAGGGGGGGAAAGGAACTGGTTGGAATAACGTGTTCCTTCCACGCGCTACGTCCATCCCGGGGAAATCCCCCCTGTCAGGTGAAAAGAAACAACTTGGACTCCTCATGCATTGACGGAAGCATGAGGTCAGTCCGTTGTCTCCCCAGGCGCGGCAGAGGGAGAGCAGAGCCCAGGATTACATAGGCAATTGGCACTGGGTGAAAAATGGGTTGCAAAATCGTGGGATAAAAATTAGTAAAAAAAATAAAAAGTACTTATGACATGCAAAAAAATCGGATTTAAGATTGATGATTTCACGCAGCACCCGGGACGTATTTTATATTATATGTTATTATCCCGGTCACATTCATAATGTAGCCTAACTCTCATACTGTACTCTGTACTGTATTGACTGTCCCTACAGCTCCTCCCACCACAGAGAGAAGTGAAGCGTTTTGTCTGTCCCTGCTCCCCTCGCTCGCACTGAACCAGGAAATGGCTTTACATGAAAATGTATTTTATTTCTAAATCTGTGCATATTAAATATATGTCCCTCGGTTACATCAATATTGTTCATGTGAAGTAGGCCTAGTCTGTTTATCCTAATTTGTTGAAATGATGAAAATCGCTAATATATTATTATTATTATTATTTAGCACCCTGGATTACCGCCGCTGACCACAAGGCTACAGCCAGGAGAAGCGACACCGTGAAGGAATGCTCTCAGACCAATGGTAGGTTTATGTTTATTGTTCGCTTGGATGTTATAAATGAAGAGTTTGTTCACAAATGTATAAGTATGCATGTTCGTGTGTGTGTGTGTGTGTGTGTGTGTGTGTGTGTGTGTGTGTGTGTGTGTGTGTGTGTGTGTGTGTGTGTGTCACTGTGTATTACATCCATTTCAAGCAAACAATAATATAAACACAACCCCGACCATTGGGCATGTATTCCTCGACACAGAGAGCGTCTTGAAGGAGCTCTGATGAGCCCAGGCCAGCAAGGCTGCTCTGAGATGCACTGAGCCTGGGCTAAGTTCATGATGACATTGGCAGACAGGCTGTCAGACCCAGTGTGCAAAATGAACAAAGCCATCTATAATTACAATGAATAAGCATAAACATAGTTCACATGAAATGTTGTGGTAACTAAGGGTGATATATGTAGTATATAAACAGATTTACAAATAAAAGACAAATAATGTTGAGGTCACTTCCTAATTTTCTGTGATACGTCCCGCCCTCTGTTTTCAGACTGTCTTTAGAGACACCACGTGACGTACAGGGCATGTCATAACCTATAAAAGATATTTCACTTTCAAAAAAGATGTTGGGTCATTTTATCACGAGTATACTCGGGATCAGCGTTAAATGAGTTAATGCATGAGGGGGCATGCATATTTTCTCTCTTTCTTTCTTTCTTTCTTTCTTTCTTTCTTTCTTTCTTTTTTATTTATTTATTATTATTCATGAAAAAACACAGCCCCCTCAACTATTAGGAGAGCAGTATGATGAATCTATAGTCACTGTGGGTTTGTATAGGACAGGGCTCCAGACTAACTTTTTTCACCAACGTCCCAGGACCGTACCAAAATACAAATGTAACCGTCCCCAAATGAATGTAATACTTCCCAAAAATACTATTAATGTAAATTCATGTATTATAATAATATATGCATTATTATTATTAGCCTATTATTATCATTGTTGTTGTTGTTGGTGAAATTGGCTTGCAATCCGTTCTGCTTTAATACTGTCATTTGGAGCTTAAAGGGGGAGGGGGGGTGTCTGTCTGTCTGTCTGTCTGTCTGTCTGTCTGACTGAGAACGAGGCATTATCAGCGCTCTGACATAACGGGACGTCACAGAAGAGGCGTGGTCCCGAAGTAGAGGGTGTAGAGAGAGAAACTGATCATAACTTAAAATGTGCCTATGTCTTTTATTTATTTATTTATTTTAAATGTATTTGGACATCCTTACGAGAGTCTTTGAGAGATAGGCGTCATTATTTAGATAAGAAAATGTTGCTGCTACCCTCCTTTAAATATCACTGATCAGATGGCCAAGGCATGGCCCATATCTGAATGGCTGGTTCAGATAGGGATCTCCATGTATGGGCATAATATATATAGAAATTATTTTATTAGGAATAACCCCTTGAGATGTATCATCTCGTTTTCGAGGAGCTCCCACAGATTTACAAACATCACACATTTTATACATATACACATAGTAGAAAGAGATATCTGCAATAGAGCAGAAAGCCCGCAACACTCCTAAATAGATGAAGTCTTTTTGGTGCGAGAGAGGGCGAGATCATTTAGCGACCTACAACCGGGTCGCGACGTGGTCGGTAGTTTTCAGCGACCGGGTCGCAAAATCGAGCGACCGGGTCGCTAAATGGAGCGACCGGGTCGCTAAATCACCGACCGCGGCACTAAAGCGAGCGACCGGGTCGCTAAATGGAGCGACCGGGTCGCTAAATCACCGACCGCGGCACTAAAGCGAGCGACCGGGTCGCTAAATCGACCGACTGGGACGCTAATTCCATCGACCGGGACGCTAATTCCACCGACTGGGACGCTAATCCAGCGACCGGGTAGGTAAATCCACCGACCGGTGGTCGCTTCCACCGACCTACTAACCCTAACCCTAACCCTAACCCTAAACCTAACCTCAGTAACCTTACCTCAGTTAGGCTAACCTGCCACGCAACCTCCCGACCGTTACCTCAGTTAGGCTAACCTGCCACGCAACCTCCCGACCGGGTCGCAAAATCACCGACCGCGTCGCTAAATCACCGACCGCGTCGCTAAAGCGAGCGACCGGGTCGCTAAATCGACCGACTGGGGCGCAAAATCTTCCGACCGGGTCGCTAAATCTACCGACCTAAAACTGCAGGCAGGTCGGTAGATTTAGCGACCGGGTCGGTCGATTTAGCGGCGCGGTCGGTGATTTAGCGACCCGGTCGGTCGATTTAGTGACCCGGTCGCTGAAAACTACCGACCACGTCGCGACCCGGTTGTAGGTCGCTAAATGATCTCGCTCCTACTGGTGCACGGCTCAAAATAACATGAGACACAGAAGAAGTTGCCAGCACTCAAGGAATGTCCTTTTCACATGTTTTATTTACCTCTATGGACAGGAGCAAGCGTACACGTTTTGACCTACGTTTGCTCCTGTCCATAGAGGTAAATAAAACATGTGAAAAGGAAATTAATTGAGTGCGAGCAACTTCTTCTGTGTTACATATACACATAGAACGTTCACATATAGTTAAGACAACATCATCAAGACAGAGAGACAACAACAAAAAATACTAAAACAAGACAAAGCAAAACAAAACATACTACAAAACAAAACAAAAAAGGACAACACTTAGGAAAGTAATACAAAAGTACAGAGCACGCGATGGATCATTTGGGTATATAGTTATATAAGGTAAAGTTCTTGACTGAATGTGAGCAGGTAAAATGTATTATATGTTGTGATGTCATGGGAACCACTCTAACAGATTCCATTTTATGCCCATATGCAGTATGGAGATCCCTGATGTCATCAATATTAAAGGTATATTCAGTGATTGTATTTCATTCAAATAAAAATATAATTGGTACATCTTCCATTCATTCTCCTCACCAGAATGTGTGCTGACCATATAAGGACTTCCACCATGGCCCGTGTTACGAGGATAGCTAGATTCGGTTTTCAGAGGTGGCCAGCCAGTCCTCGACCAATCAGGGTAGAGTATGGCCGTAGTTATGTTATGATGTTTAGTTATGATGGTCAAAATAAAAGTTTTCAGAACCACAGTCGCTCTGCTAAATGCTTAGATTGTAAACTACTGAACTCGTAAAATGCGACAGTCTCGTAGTAAATCAGTATCATACATATCCTGAAGCTGGAGACGTAGGCCTTCCGATATTCAGTGATTGGGTCTAATGATCAAAATGAGAACATTATAATGGTGTAAAAAATCTATAAAAAACTAAACATTTCCACGCTGTAAGGCCAGTAAGGGACAAGATGACCCCCGGCCACTTTCATTATCACTGAATACACCTTTAAGCCCATATCTAACAGGACTTCATACGGGAATGCCCATATATGGATGAAGACAGCCCATATCTGTGCGGCTGGTTCAAGGGATCTCCATGTATGGGCATAAAATGGATGTACTATGTACAGTACATTGATCTCCATATATGGGTAACTGGTCCGATATACATCACTGGCCAGATGGCCAAGAATTGGCACAACCTCTCCCTTTAGGGCGAGGTTGCATGTCGCCCTGAGGCGTCTTACTAGTTATGTATGCCTGGTTGTCAGGTGGGTGGTGACCCAGCTGAAGTTGTTGAATGGTAAAAAGGGGAGGGGATGATATGATGATGTCATTATGTCAGTGTTTTTCATTCAGATCGGATCAGAGGCTTTCAGGAAGAAGCCAACAATGCACAGGGTTAGCATATTATAACCCCACCTGGTGGTCTATTAGAGTAATGTTAACTCCATAGACACACAACAGAAAAAGATTAAAACTATGACACAACCTCTTTAAAATGTTGAATACTTTTACCACTGCACGCATGTAGTCATTCACACACACACACACACACACACACACACACACACACACACACACACACACACACACACACACACACACACACACACACACACACACAAACACTCTGAAGATATACTTCAGTGTGCTTTTAACAACATTAAACCTGGTGTTTATATATTGGGCACATGAAAAAGTTAAAATAACCGATCTATAAACCCCCAAACAAATTAAAAAGGGAATCTATTCCAACTTTCCTTATTAAATTTTTTTATTTGCAATGATAGCGATAATAGCCAATATACAAGCTCTGAACATGGTGCATCATGACACGTTGTGAGCTTGTAGATCAGAAGATATAAAATATGATTAAAGGGGATATGATGGACCAAAGTCAAGTTTCCTTACTCTTTGTGCACGGTTTTAGTAGATCTACAAGCTCACAGTGTGTTGCATCGTGACATACCTGATCACTCATCATTGTATGTGTGTGTGTGTGTGTGTGTGTGTGTGTGTGTGTGTGTGTGTGTGTGTGTGTGTGTGTGTGTGTGTGTGTGTGTGTGTGTGTGTGTGTGTGTGTTTGTGTGTTTGGTCTTATATCCATAGCGTGATATCAGTCAATTTGACGAGACTATTCTGCAACTTTGAAAAGCCACCAGGGAGAGAGACAGACAGGCTTGAAGAAAAAGACAGGACTGTGATAAACTTCAGGACTACTGACCCGAGATCCTTCAGTTTACAATGTGGACTCTGCAGTCCAACACAGAGACGCTTAACGCCTGCATCTTGCAGCTTGTTACCCCGCAGGTCCAGGTGTGTCAGACTGGAGGAGCTGCAGCTGAGAACTGAGACCAGATCTTCACAACATCTCTCTGTGAGTTCACAGTTCTGCAAACTGAATGGAGATGAACACATGGAAATGTTATTCTGTCTTTGGTCAAGTCCATGTTATTTGCAAAAGACATTTCATACCAGATAAAATGTAAATCCCATAACATTTAGGACCTCCCCACCACGCACGCACACACGCACGCACGCACGCACGCACGCACGCACGCACGCACGCACGCACGCACGCACGCACACACACACAATAACCTAGTTTCATCATTACATCACATCAGTGGTGGAAGAAGAACTCTGACTTCATTTCTATCAATTATCACCCCATGAAGCCTTGAATGAATGAAGATTTTTTTTCCTCACTCTTAAGCCAATAATTTGATGATAGAGCCTTGTCCAAGGTGGTTTACAATGATTCTGCATCGTGTTGATTTCGTAGACCAAAACTATGATGAAAAATGCTTGTTGACTACCTGTTTTTCACTGACAAAAAAATAAAAAACAAATTAAAACTAATCTAATATAACTAAAAATAAGACTAAATATACTGACAATTTTGTCAACAAATAAAAACTAAAATGTGAGGGAGGGACTAGTGGAGAAGAGATCCAGTAGAACTAAAGGACAGGTAATTTTATGTTTGGTTATGTTCGGGTGTTAGGCTCTGAAAATAGCAGATCTACAAGCTTACAACGCGAGGGATAGTGAATGCATTTTCCGGCAGCAGCACCTGTGCCGACAACCTAGGTGGGGTTGGCGATAGGGTCTTTCTGTGTGGAGTTTGCATGTTCTCCCCGTGTCTCCTTGGGTATATGCCCTCACACAAAAACATGCAGTAGTCCTGGTTTCTATAATACCTCCCCCTAGCCAGCCAGGTGCTCCCCAACCTCCCTAGCGTGGCAGGGGGAGAGCGAGGGAACCAGGACTACAGGTTAGGTAGTTGGCCCCCGGGTGAGAAAAAATGGGTTGCAAAAATGTGGGATAAAATATATATATAAAAAAAAAAGAAGTGCCGACAAGCCATGCAATGATTCCTATGCCGCAGCAATTATTCCTAATCCGTGGCACAGTGAGGGGGGAGGGGGGAGGGACTCTCTCTGAGGGAGGGAGAGAAATAGATAGATTGAGAGAGAGGGAGCGACCTGAGGGGCGCAACAGAGCAGCATCATGTCCCAGCCAGCAGTCAGTATAGGGCCTATGTCAGTGTTTTCCACCAGCCACAGTGAGAGAGCGTAAAATGAAACCAAACCACGGGTCCATTTGGTTTCATTTTAGGCCTACCCTCACAAGAGTTAAAAGATCCATATTATAGGTTGTCAACTCATTTAGCTGGGGACCACCTGGAAGGCGACCGCCATTGGTCCTTGCTCTTTCTGCCTCAAGGACCCCAACCACCTCAGCCGGTCCTATCCATTTTACGCACATAGTTACCTGTTTTGTGCGCGGGTCCATTTGGTTGTGTGTGTGTGTGTGTGCGTGCGTGCGTGCGTGCGTGCGTGCGTGCGTGCGTGCATGCGTGCGTGCGTGCATGCGTATATGCGTGTGCAGGAATGATCAAGTATCCCTCACTGCATCGTGCAGAACGGGGGCGTGGCGGGATCACTTACGGCCTGTACCATAGACTAGGCCTGTACCATAGACTAGGCCTGTACCATAGACTAGGCCTGTACCATAGACTAGGCCTATACCATAGACTAGGCCTGTACCATAGACTAGCTTGTACCATAGACTAGGCCTGTACCATAGACTAGGCCTGTACCATAGACTAGGCCTGTACCATAGACTAGGCCTGTACCATAGACTAGGCCTGTACCATAGACTAGGCCCAGTGGCGTAAATATGGAGGTGCAGCTGGTACAGCCGCACCAGGGCCCACACACACAGGGGCCCATGAAGGAAGAGGAAAAAAAAAAGAAAAAAAAATCTGTCTGCGCGACCACACTTGGTAATACGGTAATGACGTTCGGCGGTGGAATGCATCTGCGCGGCCGCAACAAGTATTACGGTAATGGGTTTAGGTGCTGAGTAGCTGCCTAGGCTAGGCCCTAGCTGGTGGAGTGCCGAGTGAATGATAATTTGTCCAATCATCCTTTGAGACCTGTCAGCTGTGTGTCAATCAGTCAGGATGGGTCGTGTCTATTTAATGTGCAGCACTGAAAGGCTTGCATTGTAGACCTAGTGTTCTATTTATTTGGTCATGTCAGAGCCCTGGTCATGTTTATAGGCCTATTTAAAAAAAAGGTGCGCACCAAGCAACATATCCAGGTCCTCCCCTGAAGCCCCAAAGACACCCGAAAATGACTTAATAAAGGTAACCCGTTTTAGTTGACTTTATACCCAAAAATACCCATTTTGGCCGACCTTATAACCGGAAATACACAATTTTTCGCGGCGCCGCTGTGCGGCGCCAAATGTCTCCTAGCTTTGTGCTCCCCCTAGTGGGGACAGAGTTAGGCGCCAGTGCTTACTGCAATGATATTGTTTATGTCCTTTGTACATTCTTGTACTTCTGCTTATGTGGACATAAATAAACATTTCAAATGTCACTTGCGCTTGTGTATATAGGGGTGGGTGGGTTGGGTTGGGGGGCCCACAACAAATATCTGCACCAGGGCCTATCACAATGTTGTTACGCCACTGACTAGGCCTGTACGGCCCGCTCCTCCCACATCCGGCGGTTGTGACTGACGTTACAAAATATGATGTTGTGATTGGCTTTTGGCTTTGAATTGCTCTTCAAACCTTTATTGAACACGGAAACTAACATTTACAAAAAAATATAATATTTCTTAATAATGGAAAATTACTTTTAATAATAAATATCAGCCTATTGCATTCTTATTGCAGAAATTCCTCTTAAAACATTATTGAACACTGATAACATTACAAAAAAAGAAAACGTTTCATAATAATGAAAAATAACTTTTAATAATA
Organism: Nannobrachium achirus; assembly: GCF_963921795.1. NCBI lineage: Eukaryota > Metazoa > Chordata > Actinopteri > Myctophiformes > Myctophidae > Nannobrachium > Nannobrachium achirus. The sequence goes on along the minus strand of NC_137810.1, from coordinate 78,538,803 downwards.
TCAGTGGCGACCCCCCCTGAGCAGCGGCGGTCAGCGAGAGGCACCCCGGTGGAGACCCCGGTGGAGGGTCGCCAGCGGCGGCGACTCACGGGTGGTCCGCCGCCATGTAGCCGTCTCTAAAAAAAGACTGGGCACCGGTGGCAGAAAACAGCCGATCTACAAGCCCACAAAGCGTTGCGCTTGGTTTCAGGGACTCGTGGAGGGTGGGAGCTCGAAACACTATACGGCCTACAATGGGAGGAACGGGACGTCACGGGACGTCCCGCTCCTCCCACATCCCGCCATGCCCCCGTTCTGCACTCTGCAGTGAGGGGCTTCTCGGAATGATTGGTGCATGGGAGCAACAGAGAGAGAGAGAGAGAGGGGGAGAAGAGAGAGAGAGAGAGAGAGAGAGAGAGAGAGAGAGAGAGAGAGAGAGAGAGAGAGAGAGAGAGAGAGAGAGAGAGAGAGAGAGGAAAACATTGTGTTGATCAAGTAATAATCATGATTGTTAGATGTAAAATCTTATCATTCTCTTGTCCACTTTCATCCTGTTATTCCTATTATAGGCTTGACATTATAGACACAATTGTTAACTGTTAAATATTTCAAAGGTTTTCACATTTTCAAATTCCCCGAATAGTGAAATAGCTGATCTACAAGCTTACAACGCGCCTTGAGCTTGTAGATTGGCTATTTTCACTATTTGTCAGGCAAAAAAAATACAAAAGTTTTGGCTTCGGGAAAAAAAGAAGAAAAAAGAAAAATACTCATTACCCAGAATGTCCAAAATCACTCTTCTGTTGTTTTTCCTCACAATGACTTGAAAACATTCAGTAATGGCAGATCTACAAGCTTTGAAGCCCAGCATCACAACATGTTGTGACTTTGTAGATCTGCTATTTTAAAATAGCCAAAGTATAAAGTAGGATTTAACAGTACTTGAGTAAATGCACTTAATTATTATTATTATTTGATTTATTTATTTAATAATTCAGCCTTTCTCCACTGGACCAATCTGCAACATAGATTTACAAGCCAAAGAAAAGACACCAGGGAGAGAGACAGACAGGCTTGAAGAAAAAGACAGGACTGTGATAAACTTCAGGACTACTGACCCGAGATCCTCCAGTTTACAATGTGCACTCTGCAGTCCAACACAGAGACGCTTAACGCCTGCATCTTGCAGCTTGTTACTGTCCAGGTGCAGGTGTGTCAGACTGGAGGAGCTGCAGCTGAGAACTGAGACCAGATCTTCACAACATCTCTCTGTGAGTTCACACAGCACCAAGCTGAATGGAGATGAACACATGGAAATGTTATTCTGTCTTTGGTCAAGTCCATGATATATGCAAAAGACATTTCATACCAGATAAAATGTAAATTCCATAACATTTAGGACCTCCCCACCATGCACGCACGCACACACACACACACACACACACACACACACACACACACACACACACACACACACACACACACACACACACACACACACACACACACACACCCTATAACCTAGTACCCCCCCCTCCCCACACACACACACACACACACACACACACACACACACACACACACACACACACACACACACACACACACACACACACACACACACACACACATTTGAAATGTTTATCTATGACCAATTGATGAAGCATCTGAGTTGTTTGTTTTGTTTGCAAGGGTCTTCTAAAAACTCCTCCAATTTTATTCTATTTAGGGCTGACTTTAGTCACAGAGGATCGTGCACACTCGCAGATTTTCTTTTCACACGACAACTCTTTCAAGAGTAGGGGCAAAAATAACCATTTTGGGCATTGAATGTTTTTGCCACATACACAATTAGTGGGACAATAAAATGACCAGAAACGCAATGGGCTAGATGACTATAACAGGTCTGTAACTCTGAGAGTGTACAAATAGAACCAAATGGACCCTATGGGTACATGTGGTTCCATGTGTAGACTCTCAGAGTTATGGTGGTCCTTACAAATAAAACATTTGATACCCACTAGTAGTAATGGACTTCTAATGTGCCATAGTGACGTAGTAAATCAGTGTCATACATATTCTGAAAAAAACCTGGAGATTGATATTCAGTAATTGGGTAATATGATCAAAATAAGAACATTACCAGTAAGACTCCCTAATCGGGAGATAAGCGACCGTAGGTGGCTTATCTCCACAAATAGGGCAAAAATGTGTTTTTCCAAAATCTTCCTGATCCATGTTGATGACATGAGTGTAGACATGCTGTGTAGTGATATTCGTGATTTTAGGGCAAAAACTGTAGGAGCAGTGTCCAAAAATGTGTTTTAAAAATCGGCCTGAAGGTGGCGCTAGAATAGGGCCATGTGAGAAATGAGGGGTGGGGTCTCCGCGTTGCCTTGGCGGACGAATAGGTACCGGCCCCGGCTCTCCCGGACGCTCCTAGCCCGAATAATGGTGTGTAAAAAAGAAAATCTCAAATTTGCCACAGACAAGGCCAAGTCTTGTCATGGACACATTTGTCCAACTATGGACATATTGATGATCCCTGTTGATGGATGGAGATGGTTGTACAATGTTCTGCTTATTAACCCTTGTATAATGATGAGGAGATGAAGGCAAGGTGCAACAACTGACCAAACATGACCAACATGTTTCAATTCACTGACAAGTTTCATCATTACATCACATCAGTGGTGGAAGAAGAACTCTGACTTCATTTCTATCAATTATCACCCCATGAAGCCTTGAATGAATGGAGATTTTTTCCTCACTCCTAAGCCAATAATTTAATGATAGAGCCTTATCCAAGGTGGTTTACAATGATTCTGCATCGTGTTGATTTCATAGACCAAAACTATGATGAAAAATGCTTGTCGACTACCTTTTTTTCACTGACAAAAACAAAATAAAAAACAAATGAAAACGAATCTAAGATGACTAAAACTAAGACTAAATATACTGACAATTTTGTCAACAAATAAAAACTAAAATGTGAGGGAGGGACTAGTGGAGAAGAGATCCAGTAGAACTAAAGGACAGGTAATTTTATGTTTGGTTATGTTCAGGTGTTAGGCTCTGAAAATAGCAGATGTACAAGCTCACAAAGCGAGCGATAGCGAATGCATTTTCCGGCAGCAGCACCTGCCGCGACGTCGCCAGAAGTGCCGACAACAGCAATGCAATGATTCCTATGCCGCAGCAATTATAATCCGTGGCACAGCGAGGGGGGAGGGGGGAGGGGGGAGGGACTCTCTCTGAGGGAGGGAGAGAGATAGATTGAGAGAGAGGGAGCGACCTGAGGGGCGCAACAGAGCAGCATCATGTCCCAGCCAGCAGTCAGTATAGGGCCTATATGTCAGTGTTTTCCACCAGCCACAGTGAGAGAGCTAAAATGAAACCAAACCACGGGTCCATTTGGTTTCATTTTAGGCCTACCCTCACAAGAGTTAAAAGATCCATATTATAGGTTGTCAACTCATTTAGCTGGGGACCACCTGGAAGGCGACCGCCATTGGTCCTTGCTCTTTCTGCCTCAAGATCCCCCACCACCTCAGCCGGTCCTATCCATTTTACGCACATAGATACCTGTTTTGCGCGCGGGTCCATTTTGTTTAATTTTACGCTCTCAAGAGTTAAAGATCTATAATATAAGGCACTATTTGCGAAAAATAAACCATCAATTTTCTTTTTTCCTAAATGATCCAAAGGTCCTCCTCAATCGAATTCATGCATGTGTTTCATGTTTCAACGCATATCTTCTTCATTATTCATCGTTTCTCTGCGCCGTCATGCGTAAATCTCGGTCCAGCATTCTGGATAAATATTATTCACCACCACGTCAGGTTTAATAACCAAAGAACAAACATATAGCCCACATAATGCTTTAATGACCCGTTTAAGTACCCTAAACTTTAATCAGTGGTGCTTTGGGGTTTTCTTTTCAGGGGGGACGGTCATTTATTGACGTCAGATGCACGCCTTTAGATGTGTGCGCCTACATGTGCGCATGGATCAAGTAAATACATGGATATTATAGATCTTTAACTCTAGAGAAACTTAATGTTTGCTTTGAACGAATCTTAAACAGTATAGCCTATGAGGTCACGCGCACAACGTCACACATACAGTCACTGCTGGAAACCTACAGTAGCCTAGGTGTTGAAGTATATACAGATATGTATCCACTTTATCCAGAGTCTGTCTTGCCACATTAATAGCGCAAATGTGTGTTTTATAAACAAGCACAATTCTGACTATATGAACTCAAATGTGTTGGATTTAAATAGGGCTTCATATCACTTTGTTTGGATCAAAGCCAATAATCACCCACTTTGCGATAATTGTCCTATTTAAAAGATACTTTACAATCAGTTTTAGCAGTATAAGAAACTATAGGCCTATATGCAACTCTTTAATTAAGTTGATCAATTAATCAAAGCTTTATAGGCTTTGGCTTTGGGTAGCTCACCGAAAATAGCAGATCTGCAAAAAGCATGTTGTGTAGACCCACCAGTTGTGAGCTTGTAGATCGGCTATTTTTTGCTGATTGGCGGGGGGTTCTGGGGTCTATCTTGCTATCAAATGATATCGTCGGCCCAAACGCACAACGCACGGCTGGCTGGCTGGCTGGCTGGCTGGCTGGCTGGCTGGCTGTGTGGGGACTGAACTGGACCCTGTCCTGCTGTCTATAGGCTACTTTCCTGTGTGTCTTTGACCTACCAACCACAGCAGCCTACCACACACACACTCCCTGAGTAGGTCTGTTATTGAGCTGGCCAGTAACAGTAACACATTGTCCTTTTTCTTGGACCATTATTCAATCATACATGTATTTTGCATATTGTCTTTCATGTATGATGAGGGCATCATGAGCCTACTCAAAAAGGTTGGCCAGTTCTATTCTCTCTCTCTCTCTCTCTCTCTCTCTCTCTCTCTCTCTCTCTCTCTCTCTCTCTCTCTCTCTCTCTCTCTCTCTGTCTCTCAGCGTGCATGCATGCTTCAAATAAACGCATACTCTCTGTATTCTCACTTTCACTTACGTAGATGATCTACAAGCTCACAACGCATCACAGCGCAACGCCTTGTGAGTTGTGAACTAGGAGATCAGATATTTTTGAAGAAATTCTAATATTTAAGGAACTAGGAAAAATAACAAAATCATCCGTGTGCAACTTGGAGCTCTCCAAATGGCCACATTATGTGCATGCACTGTGCAATAATAAAACAGCAGGGGTGTCCATAATAGTCCACTTCATGCTTACAGTTGAAGCCTTAGAAGACGTCCATGAGTTGAGATCGCACAGCTGTCCAGTCTGGTCTGGACTAATACGAAATTGTGTGCGTAATGATGCTGGCACTGTTATTAATAAAATGTGAACCGTGCAAGCGTGTGCGCACGGGGGGGGGGGGGGGGGGGGGGAGTGGCAGACAAAGCTCCGTTGGCGGTCTGTCCGGCTGTGCCACGGATTAGGAATCATTGCCTCTGCAGTTATGGCGACGCCGCGGCAGGCGCCGGTGCCGGAAAGAGCTCCACAACGTGTAGTCGTGCTGCAACTCGTTGTGAGCTTGCAGACCGACTATCTTCAGCAACGAAGTGTAAAATCAGCCATTATACTTATGATCATACTTATGATCAAGGCCTGCCAAAATACATTTTAGTTGACAAATAAACTGTTGATTTATACGACTAAATAGAATAAAAGTAAAATATTTCAGATAACTGAAATATGACTACAACAAATTAAAAAAGACTGTGATTAAAACTACGTCAACATTTCGCCACGTACCTACGCACGCACGCACGCACGCACGCACGCACGCACGCACGCACGCACGCACGCACGCACACACACACACACACACACACACACACACACACACACACACACACACACACACACACACACACACTTTGAAATGTTTATCTATGACCATGAACAGAAGTACAAGGATGCCTCGTACAAAGGACATAAAACACTGCCAGTGCAATCAGACAATATGAAAGACCAGCCAGTTACAAAATAGACAGAAGAACATTGTTACATACATTATACTGTTAGGGTTTGGCATAGTTTTACTGAGGTTAGGGTAGGGTAAAGGTTAGGGTTAAGGTTAGGGTTAAGGTGGCTGCACACTAGCAGATCGGGGCATTTAAAGACCCATCAGAGTATCGGTCTGGCTGCGTCTGGATCGGAGAAGATTGTCGGGCATAAATGTTGTCTAGTGTGAGGGTTCAAAAATCCAATCTTAACCTTGCCCAATTGCTCACAGGACGATCGGGAACAGCAAGCCTATTTTAAAACATGTTTGATGTTTTTCTGGATCACTACTGGTATGGAACAGCAGCAGGGGACCGAGATAGAGACAGCCGCTGTTCAGACGATTGATGCCACAGCCTGTTGATCTCTCCCTCTCTCTCTCTCTCTCTCTCTCCCTCTCTCTCTCTCTCTCTCTCTCTCTAAACGCTACCAGTCAATGGGAAGAGATTGTTGACAACAATCAACAATTTTTCCATTGTGCAATGGTGTTGAGTAGGGATGTTAATCGACGCATTATTGGCGAATCGACGCGTCGCGGCCGAAAATCAACGCGTCGATCGACTTTTTTCACTTTTTTTTTTGCTAAGCAGCAGCTGAGAGGAGAGCACAACGGCGCATTACTTTAAGCAACACAATGTATACAGCTGCACCCATCAGAACTTGCATCAAAGCCCTAATAATAATTATAATAAATAATTGCTCTTCCTTGCGTTAGCATGGAGTCTGTTCTTTAGAGACTAGAAGCGGAGTTACAAAGTCCATGGAACGTAGTGGGGGCGCTTAGGCTAGCGCACCCCAGGCTAGTGTATCAAATGTGGAGCAGTGTCTGACGACAGTCCACGGGTGTGTCGCATTAACGTGTATTTTGCGATCATCGCACACGACGGCGACGCTGCCATTAACAAGCGAGCTTTCGTGTCAAGCATGCATGCAGAGGCAGGAGGTAAACAAAAGCATCCAGTCCATAGAGTTGATACAGTCAGGCAAGTCAGCGCGCCCTGCTATGACGCGCGCATGAGCCCGGTCCAGCAGTGTTTCTCAACCAGTAGTCCGCGGACCTGACTAGCGCCGCATGCATGCGAATGCACAACACAGGGACAGGCATGCACTCGTCTCCGACACAGACACACACACACACACACACACACACACGGTCCTCTCACATATGGAAAACATTAACGCTTATAACGTTTTTGAACGATTAAAACCTTTTTTGGGGGAAAAACTTTTGAAAAATAAAAAAATATATATATTTTTTGATTTTTCGACTCGTACTTTTTGAGTCGCGGTGAGCGTGAGTCGATCGACGCGTCGATTTTCGATTTTTTTTTCACATCCCTAGTGTTGAGCGGATAACATTAATGTGTTTGTATGACGTGTGCGTGGCGTCCGTGCGTGTGCACACGCGTGTGTGTGTGTGTTGCAAGGCGCAGTTCAGAAGGACAGCCGATGGCATTTTGTATTCATTATATATTATATTGTGTGTGTGCGCACGCATGAAGTGCGAGCGCGCGCGAACACACACACCTAACTGACCACAGCCGCCCCCCACGCACACATATACACACAACTCCCCCCCCCCCCCCCCCCCCCCCTTGTGACGCCCCTGACCACATTAACCCAGGCACTCAATAGCCGTGGACCTCCAGCTGATTATAATGTTTTGCCAAGGTCCCCCGTTCTTTACTAATCTTAGACTTTCTCACTCCAAGTAACCCCAAATTAAAATGTAGTTTTTCCCTCCATCATGTTTTGAAAATAGCAGATCTACAAGCTCACATTCTGTTGCATCACAAGTTGCGACACACCACTCGTAAAGGACTATTCACACCAATGGCGTGATGCATGTGTGAACGCACACGTCCTATTCATTTCCAATGGAGGCTTGCGAGACAGTCCGTCTAGTGCAATATGGCACCAATATGACAAATGTCACGCTGAACGCACACATCAGACTGACTGGCAAGGACAGATTTAATTTGAATGAAGTTCATCTCAACCGACTTTATTTAAATCTTGTGTGTGCGTGAGCTCTTGAAGCCAATGAAAGCAGCGCTGCTCTGCGTGTAGGTGTGGCTGTGGGAAATGACAGGGAAGTGATCCGACAGAGTGACTGTCAATCAACAACAGCCGTCGCGGACTGGAGGCGCACAGAATGTGTTCCTATGTGTGTTTTTTTTGGTGTGAACAACACTGTGTGTGTGTGTGTGTGTGTGTGTGTGTGTGTGTGTGTGTGTGTGTGTGTGTGTGTGTGTGTGTGTGTGTGTGTGCGTGTGTGTATTAGTGTGTGTATTTGTTGGTCTCATATCCATAGCGTGATAAGGGTAAATTTTACTGGACCAATCTGCAACATAGAAAAGCCACCAGGGAGAGAGACAGACAGGCTTGAAGAAAAAGACAGGACTGTGATAAACTTCAGGACTACTGACCTGAGATCCTTCAGTTTACAATGTGGACTCTGCAGTCCAACACAGAGACGCTTAACGCCTGCATCTTGCAGGTTGTTACCCCACAGGTCCAGGTGTGTCAGACTGGAGGAGCTGCAGCTGAGAACTGAGGCCAGATCTTCACAACATCTCTCTGTGAGTCCACAGTCCTTCAAACTGAATGGAGATGAACACATAACATGGAAATAACATGCAAATGTTATTATGTCTTATTAACTGTCTTTGGTCAACCCCATTTTATTTGTGCAACACATTTCATAACAGATAAACTGAGTGGGCTTCATATTAGAATTATATTTACAAATAAACAGATTTAGTCTGTTTTAGTGCTGCCACCACCTCATCCAACCACAACCAAATCACAGCTGTTTTAACGCAACAATTAATTATTACCATTTTAGTTTATCGTGATGCAACATTTTGTGAGCTTGTAGTAGAGGGTAGCATGGGTCTTCCAGGACCCGATTACCCGAGACCCGAACCGAGAACCGAGCCGGTTCCCTCAGGGAAGGGTAGGGTATGTATGGTCTAATTGCCTCGGGTCTGTTCAAAATGCATTTACCTGCAAGGATCCGAGAGGACCCGAGCTTTAAAAAATATACTGTGTATTTACCCTTCAACTTTAAAATATATATTGTTTTTAATGAGACATGCATTATAATTACGCTCCCAAATCCATATTATCGTCTGTTCTTGCATATAGAGCATCGCAGTGGGTGTGGTTTACTGGTGACACTAAACAATCTCCCATTCATTTCCTCATAGACTTTCACGAAAATATTTATAACAATTATGTTAAGCCTAGAACCAAGCCATCCAGGATGTCAGTGAATCATGACCATGAAACCTTTGTTTCTGCAAAAAGAAACATTTGAAAATCGCTAAACAAAGAGTTTTTATTAAATGTAGTTTATTAAATAATTAAATATACAAATATATCGGAGCAGCCGAGAAGGAGGAGTGAAGTTTTATGATGCGAGCTGTGGAGTCGTGGACACTGACTGGACAGTAACACTGGACTGTCACTGGACAGGTTTGTGTTTGTTGTGGATCATGTCACAGTGATTGTTGACTGAGCTGAAGATGTAACTTGTCCTGCATGACGCACGCATGCAACCCTCTGCATTAGCGCTCGCCTCCGGGTACAGTACGCTCTGTCTACGACCAGTCTTAAAGTAATGTTGAAAAATAAACTAAATATAGCATCAGACACAGTTCGGGCCACAGACCCGGCCAGATCTGGTCCATTTTCCCCGGCTCCATTTTAGGGTCGCATACAATTTAATTTGTCTCCGTTGTGGACCAGATCTTGGTGCCATTTCGGTCTGGTTCTAGTGAATCTGTTTTTTTTTTCTCTGGCCATTCGGTTCGGTTCAAATATCCCGGTTCCGTTTTGGCTCGGCTCAATTTTTTGGACCCGTGCTACCCTCTAGCTTGTAGATCTGCTTATTTCCAAAGATTTTTATACATTTTGAAAACTGGTGAAATGGGACTTTCTGCGTAATGAGTACTTTATTTTAAGCCTATGTTGATGCCTATACTTTTGTGCTCAAATTTCGAATACCAGACTTGTACTTAAAGTACTTATGACATGGAAAAAATCTGATTAGCTAATAAGATTGATGATTTCACGCAGCACCCGGGACGTATTTTATATTATATGTTATTATCCCGGTCACATTCATAATGTAACTCTCATACTGTACTCTGTACTGTATTGACTGTCCCTACAGCTCCTCCCACCACAGAGAGAAGTGAAGTGGTTTGTCTGTCCCTGCTCCCCTCGCTCGCACTGAACCAGGAAATGGCTTTACATGAAAATGTATTTTATTTCTAAATCTGTGCATATAAAATATATGTCCCTCGTTTACATCAATATTGTTCATGTGGAGTAGGCCTAGTCTGTTTATCCTAATTTGTTGAAATTATGAAAATCGCTAATCTATTATTTAGCACCCTGGATTACCGCCGCTGACCGCAAGGCTACAGCCAGGAGAAGCGACACCGTGAAGGAATGCTCTCAGACCAATGGTAGGTTTGTGTTTATTGTTTGCTTGGATGTTATAAATGAAGAGTTTGTTCACGAATGTATAAGTATGCATGTTTGTGCATGTGTGTCAATCTTTGCTATGTGTGTGTGTGTGTGTGTGTGTGTGTGTGTGTGTGTGTGTGTGTGTGTGTGTGTGTGTGTGTGTGTGTGTGTGTTGTGTATTACATCCATTTCAAGCAAACAATAATACAAACACAACCCTGACCATTGGGCATGTATTCCTCGACACAAAGAGCGTCTTGAAGGAGCTCTGATGAGCCCTGGCCAGCAAGGCTGCTCTGAGATGCACTGAGCCTGGGCTAAGTTCATGATGTCATTGGTGGACAGGCTGTCAGACCCAGTGTGCAAAATGAACAAAGCCATCTATAATTACAATGAATAAGCATAAACATAGTTCACATGAAATGTTGTGGTAACTAGAAGGGTGATATATGTAGTATATAAACAGATTTACAAATAAAAGACAAATAATGTTGAGGTCACTTCCTAATTTTCTGTGATATGTCCCACCCTCTGTTTTCAGACTGTGTTTAGAGACACCACGTGACGTACAGGGCATGTCATAACCTATAAAATATATTTATTATTATTTAGCACCCTGGATTACCGCCGCTGACCGCAAGGCTACAGCCAGGAGAAGTGACACCTTTCAAAAAAGATGTTGGGTCATTTTATCGTGTACGCAGGCTTTTGTTAACACCCCAGAACGTTTTTAAGTTGCTCGATTCTGTATTTAGATATTTGATGTTCATTTAATTCTATTAATTCTATTACAAACCCATTGTAACTTCAAACTTTGTTTTAATAATGTTAGATTTGTCGGAAACACCCGTCCTCGGTTTGGTGACTCATACTGCCTTCCTAATGCATGAGGGGCCATGCATGTTTTCTCTCTTTCTTTCTTTTTTATTTATTCATTATTATTCATGAAAAAACACAGCCCCCTCAACTATTAGGAGAGCAGTATGAGACACAAAAACCAATGACAGGTGTTTTCGATTAATCTGTAGTCACTGTGGGTTTGAATAGGAAAGGGCTTTAGACTACCTTTTTTCACCAACGTCCCAGGACCGTACCAAAATACAAATGTAACCGTCCCCAAATGAATGTAATACTTCCCAAAAATATTATTGATGTAAAGTAATTTATTATAATAATATATGTATTATTATTATTATTAGCCTATTATTATCATTGTTGTTGGTGGTGAAATTGGCTTGCAATCCGTTCTACATTAATACTGTCATTTGTAGCTTAAAGGGGGTGTCTGTCTGTCTGTCTGTCTGTCTGTCTGTCTGTCTGTCTGTCTGTCTGACTGAGAACGAGGCATTATCAACGCTCTGACATAACGGGACGTCACAGAAGAGGCGTGGTCCCGAAGTAGAGGGAAGTAGAGGCTGTAGAGAGAGAGAAACTGATCATAACTTAAAATGTGCCTATGTCTTTTATTTATTTATTTAACATTTATTTGGACATCCTTACGAGGGAGAGATAGGCGTCATTATTTAGATAAGGAAATGTTGCTGCTACCCTCCTTTAAATATCACTGGCCAGATGGCCAAGGCACGGCCCATATCTGAGTGGCTGGTTCAGATAGGGATCTCCATGTATGGGCATAATATATATAGAAATTATTTTATTAGGAATAACCCCTTGAGATGTATCATCTCGTTTTCGAGGAGTTCCCACAGATGTACAAATATCATACATTTTATACATAAAGTATACACATAGTAGAAAGAGATATCTGCAATAAAGCAGAAAGCCCGCAAAACACTCCTAATTAGATGAAGTCTTTTTGGTGCACGGCTCAAAATAACATGAGACACAGAAGAAGTTGCCAGCACTCAAGGAATTTCCTTTTCACATGTTTTATTTACTTCTATGGACAGGAGCAAACGTACACGTTTTGACCTACGTTTGCTCCTGTCCATAGAGGTAAATAAAACATGTGAAAAGGAAATTAATTGAGTGCGAGCAACTTCTTCTGTGTTACATATACACATAGAACGTTCACATATAGTTAAGACAACATCATCAAGACAGAGAGACAACAACAACAAAAAAAAACAAGACAAAGCAAAACAAAACATACTACAAAACATAACAAAAACATAAAAAAAAAAACACTTAGAAAGGACAACACTTAGTGTGTGTGCGTGCGTGCGTGCGTGCGTGCGTGCGTGCGTGCGTGCGTGCGTGCGTGCGTGCGTGCGCGTGTGTGTGTGTGTGTTTGGTCTTATATCCATAGCGTGATATCAGTCAATTTAACCAACCCTTTGCCAGCCAACTTAAAATATGAATGTGCGCTAATAACACCAGGAAATAGCTATATTTTATCATCATGATGGGGTCTAATTTAATTGTTTTCAAAGCCATGATGATATTCCATACCACAAAATGACCACTAGAGTGAGCCATCGTAACACTAAAACCATAGACTGTAGAACAAGGCATGTATAAAGCCATGTGTAAAGGATGGGAAAGTGACGTCGCTCCGTTGACTCACAATGGGAGCCCCGCGGGCTGCCATTTGAGCTCAATCCTGTTCAATTCGTGCTTGAATGTCTAAAACCACCATCGGTATGGGCACCGGAACGTATACAGACGCCACACAGAAAGTTTCCGAATCAAAATCCGACCTAGTGAAGCTGCGTAAGGGTCGGATGGTTTGCATTGAGCCTAACGGCTATAGCAGAAGCTAATGTAAACAGGAAGGCCTGGTTTAGTAGTGACGTCATAATCGTATCCTTTTTTTTCACGGTGTACGTGTTGTTACCAGACGAAGGTAAGCTAACCGTTTCGCTCCGTCTATTAACCCAAATAAAAGCTTAAACAATGCTTTTATATAAAAGTTGATTAAAGTCGCTTGGCAGGGAAGTCCATAGTGACATAGTCGACCTCAAAGTCAACCGGCGCTGATCTTTTTTAACTGGACCAATCTGCAACTTTGAAAAGCCACCAGGGAGAGAGAAAGACAGGCTTGAAGAAAAAGACAGGACTGTGATAAACTTCAGGACTACTGACCTGAGATCCTCCAGTTTACAGTGTGGACTCTGCAGTCCAACACAGAGACGCTTAACGCCTGCATCTTGCAGCTTGTTAACGTCCAGGTCCAGGTGTGTCATACTGGAGGAGCTGCAGCTGAGAACTGAGACCAGATCTTCACAACATCTCTCTGTGAGTCCACAGTTATACAAGCTGAATGGAGATGAACACATGGAAATGTTATTCTGTCTTATTAACTGTCCCTGGTCAAGTCCATTTGATTTGTGCAACACATTTCATAACAGATACACTCAGTGTGCTTCATATTAAAATATCCATGAATAACCACAAACACTCATAAAGCATTTATAAACCACAAATCCGCAGATCATCAATCATACAACATTTCACAGACACATGCACATGCACATGCACATGCACATGCACATGCAAACGCACACGCACACACAAAACACACACACACACACACACACACACACACACACACACACACACACACACACACACACACACACACACACACACACACACAAAAAGAAAATTATATTCGAATATAAAAATATATATATTCAAAGGCCATGACTTCAACTGATTAATTGTGATTAATTAATTACAGAAAATTAACACGATTAAAAAAATTAACGCATTTTAATCGCACTTAGTTTTTGCACCACAGAACCTTCCGTTTCGGGCATACCGATCATAGCGATGCACCAACCAAGAAGAGACAACAAACGCAAAGGGAGAAGTAGCCGATCAGAGCGCTTTGCTTGGCCCAGTGGATGCGACATTTAGATTTAAAAAACTCACTTGTTGATTCACTCGTACAACAAAATGTGTTTTACTTGAAAAAAATGCTTCTCAGGTCAAATATCGATGTGCGATTAAAATGCGATTAATTGCGATTAATTAATCACAGAGCGTGTAATTAATTAGATTAAAATGTTTAATCGCATCCCAGCCCTAAATTATATATAAAATAAATCTGGCCACACACTGTTTAGTTGTATTAATGAAACATAACTCTCGGAAACACACCGTTGTACTCTAGGAGTATAGCTCTCGACCACAAACCCTGTACTAAGTATAGCTCTCTCATCACACAGGTTGTTGTTATGCGACGCTGTTAACGTTAGCTTGATAGCTTCACCCTCTGACTCTCTGTGAGTTTCCCTTGCTATGAAGGCAGGAACGAGGCCATCATATCATTGTCTCCACGGCATTACCAGGCTAAGAATGTTTTAATCCACGTTGAAATCATGATCATCTCAGGGATACACAGACTGTAGTGAATGTTATACTGAAACATGTGACCTATAGAATAATGTTGCCCAACTCCTGTGAGACACAGTATGGTCACATAATTCTATAAGTCACAGGCTAATGTGAAACACATTTTGGCATTTAGAGAGCTTTAGAGTGACAGCGTGCGTGCTGCTTGGATCCAATACAAATATTATTGTGTATGTTTTTATAACTTAATTGTTAACAGTTAACTATGAAAACCGGCACATCTTGTCCGCGTATCTCTGTCTGTAGGTTACGCCTGACACTGTGGTTCCCCTGACACATCACTGTGATGTCAGGGGAACCACTCTTAAAGGAGGAGTAGCAGGGACATTTCCTTATCTAAGTAATGACGTCTATCTCTCAAAGACCACCGTAAGGATCCCAAATAAATTTAAAATAAATAAATACATAAAAGACATAGGTACATTTGAAGTTAAAATCAGTTTCTCCCTCTACACCCTCTACTTCCCTCTACTTCGGGACCACGCCTCTTCTGTGACGTCCCGTTAAGTCAGAGCATAGATAATGCCTCTGCTCGTTCTCAGTCAGACAGATAGACAGTCAGACAGACAGACAGACAGACAGACAGACAGACCGTCACCCCCTCCCCTCTGCTGCAGGACTCTGCAGTCTGTACTGATAGAGTGAACGATTGGTGTGACATAATTGTTTAATGTTCTGATTGTGTGTACTTTACTTCAAGTAGTAGCAGAGATACATTGCACTTTGCAGACTGTTTGATTGCGTGACTGTTTGTGCTTGCCGCTCGCCCGGACATGTCCGCATGTGTAAAGTAACTATAAGGACGATGATACATGAAAGAAGAAGAAGAAGTATTGTATTCAAGTACAATGTTGAGGTATACTTTACTTGGATATTTCCAATTTTCTATACTTTTACTTCTACTCCACTACATCTCAGAGGCAAATATAGTACTTTTACGCCATTAAAATAATTTGAAAGCTTTAGTTACTACAGAAATAAATTATAATAGGATATTATAAAACATACATTAACCACTTTAGCCCTATTTTATACCTTGACTGTTTGAAAATAGCCGATCTGGCCAGATGGCAAAGAATTGGCACAACCTCACCCTTTAGGGCGAGGTCGCATGTCGCCCTGAGTCGTCTTACCAGTAAATCGTTTTGTGTATTGTCCCTGTCAAATAAACATATATAAATATATCAGTAGCAACATCTAAAATGACAAACATGCTTTTAGTCTAGTAAATCTAGGGAAAAAATACACTCAGGTTGGACAAAATTGTATTATTTAGTTTTTCAACTGATTCTGTTAGGAAATTAGGTCTACTAGCCAGGATAAAAAATCTACCATGATCTGCTCACTGCAAATACCCACAGTGGCCAAATCAAGTTGGGCTCCCATCGACTTTCTATACTGGAGGAAAATACCCAGAAAAATCATGTTAGATTTGTCGAAAACACCCGTCCTTGGTTTTGGTGACTCATACTGCCCTCCTAATGCATGAGGGGCCATGTTTTCGCTCTTTCTTTCTTTTTTATTATTTATTTATTATTAACCATGAAAAAAACACAGCCCCCTCAACTAGAGAAGTATGAGACACAAAACGTGTTTTCGATTAATCTATAGTCACTGTGGGTTTGTATCCACCTGTTTCCGCGGGAGTTTACTGGAGATTATTTGGACCTGTTTGCACCACACTTCCGGTTTAACAGCAGACATACAAGCTCACGTTGCGTCGCAGATGCAACCCATTGTGAGCTTGTAAATCACACTCGGCTGCGGCGCCGGAAGCTCGGTACAGCGTCTGCGCAATGCACTATGGGGCATTGGAAACTCGTGGATAGGAAAGGGCTTCAGACTAACTTTTTTTACCAACGTCCCAGGACCGTACCAAAACACAAATGTAACCGTCCCCAAATGAATGTAATACTTCCCAAAAATATTATTGATGTAAATTCATGTATTATAATAATATACGTATTATTATTACTAGAAGCTGGGCCGCCCTTCGGGCGGCCCAGCGTCTAGTCGGCGACCTGGCCAACTCGGAACAATGTAAATAGGGAATGAATGCCCCGCCCTTTAATGCAAACCCCATTATACCTGTTTTTTACCTGGTCATAGGACCCGTTTTGACCATCTGTCTGCCTGTGTCCATTTATGCCCATATATGGAGATATTTGTATCTGTCTGTCTGTCTGTCGGCGTCCATTTTATGTCCATATATCACTGCAGTTATAGTTCTGGGTCCATTTTATGCCCATGCATATATGGAGATATCTGTCTATCTGCGTCCATTTTATGCCCATATATGGAGTATCTGTCTGTGCCTCCAACTGTGTTGCAGACACAGTGCCGGTTCCCCCTTTAATGCAAACCTCATTATACCTGTTGTCATAGGACCCGTTTTGAACATCTGTTTGCCTGTGTCCATTTATGCCCATATATGGAGATATCTGTATCTGTCTGTCTGTCTGTCTGTCTCTCTGTCGGCGTCCATTTTATGTCCATATATGGAGATCACTGCAGTTATAGTTCTGGGTCCATTGTATGCCCATATATGGAGATATCTGTCTATCTGCGTCCATTTTATGCCCATATATGGAGTATCTGTCTGTGCCTCCAACTGTGTTGCAGACACAGTGCCGGTTCCCCCTTTAATGCAAACCTCATTATACCTGTTGTCATAGGACCCGTTTTGAACATCTGTTTGCCTGTGTCCATTTATGCCCATATATGGAGATATCTGTATCTGTCTGTCTGTCTGTCTGTCGGCATCCATTTTATGTCCATATATGGAGATCACTGCAGTTATAGTTCTGGGTCCATTTTATGCCCATATATGGAGATATCTGTCTATCTGCGTCCATTTTATGCCCATATATGGAGTATCTGTCTGTGCCTCCAATCTGTCTGTCTGTCTGTCTGTCTGTCGGCGTCCATTTTATGTCCATATATGGAGATCACTGCAGTTATAGTTCTGGGTCCATTTTATGCCCATATATGGAGATATCTGTCTATCTGCGTCCATTTTATGCCCATATATGGAGTATCTGTCTGTGCCTCCAACTGTGTTGCAGACACAGTGCCGGTTCCCCCTTTAATGCAAACCTCATTATACCTGTTGTCATAGGACCCGTTTTGAACATCTGTTTGCCTGTGTCCATTTATGCCCATATATGGAGATATCTGTATCTGTCTGTCTGTCTGTCTGTCGGCGTCCATTTTATGTCCATATATGGAGATCACTGCAGTTATAGTTCTGGGTCCATTTTATGCCCATATATGGAGATATCTGTCTATCTGCGTCCATTTTATGCCCATATATGGAGTATCTGTCTGTGCCTCCAACTGTGTTGCAGACACAGTGCCGGTTCCCCCTTTAATGCAAACCTCATTATACCTGTTGTCATAGGACCCGTTTTGAACATCTGTTTGCCTGTGTCCATTTATGCCCATATATGGAGATATCTGTATCTGTCTGTCTGCGTCCATTTTATGCCCGTATATGGAGATCTTTGACCATCTGTTTGCCTCTGTCCATTTATGTCCATATATGGAGATATCTGGCTATCTGCGTCCATTTTATGCCCATATATGGATATATGGAGATCACTGCAGTTATAGTTCTGGGTCCATTTTATGCCCATATATGGAGATATCTGTCTATCTGCGTCCATTTTATGCCCATATATGGAGTATCTGTCTGTGCCTCCAATCTGTCTGTCTGTCTGTCTGTCTGTCTGTCTGTCGGCGTCCATTTTATGTCCATATATGGAGATCACTGCAGTTATAGTTCTGGGTCCATTTTATGCTCATATATGGAGATATCTGTCTATCTGCGTCCATTTTATGCCCATATATGGAGTATCTGTCTGTGCCTCCAACTGTGTTGCAGACACAGTGCCGGTTCCCCCTTTAATGCAAACCTCATTATACCTGTTGTCATAGGACCCGTTTTGAACATCTGTTTGCCTGTGTCCATTTATGCCCATATATGGAGATATCTGTATCTGTCTGTCTGTCTGTCTGTCGGCGTCCATTTTATGTCCATATATGGAGATCACTGCAGTTATAGTTCTGGGTCCATTTTATGCCCATATATGGAGATATCTGTCTATCTGCGTCCATTTTATGCCCATATATGGAGTATCTGTCTGTGCCTCCAACTGTGTTGCAGACACAGTGCCGGTTCCCCCTTTAATGCAAACCTCATTATACCTGTTGTCATAGGACCCGTTTTGAACATCTGTTTGCCTGTGTCCATTTATGCCCATATATGGAGATATCTGTATCTGTCTGTCTGCGTCCATTTTATGCCCATATATGGAGATCTTTGACCATCTGTTTGCCTCTGTCCATTTATGTCCATATATGGAGATATCTGGCTATCTGCGTCCATTTTATGCCCATATATGGATAAATGGAGATCACTGCAGTTATAGTTCTGGGTCCATTTTATGCCCATATATGGAGATATCTGTCTATGGAGAACGCGCGTGCCCGTGGGACGAACGGTTCTCGAGATACGCGGATTACCTACATACATACACACTCACAGATATTTTTTGTTGACTCATGTGGCGTACATGATGTCAGAGCCTTTTATGAAGTGATGTCACAATGAGTCAGAGCTTTCGCCGATTTCCTCAGAAACAGCCTGATGTCAACAATCAACCCCGCATAAGGAGATTCCGAACGTTTCGCGCCGGTTCGGGAAAACCGCGCGTCGGGTCGGGTCGAGACCCGGCACTGCACTCCGTGCCGCGGCGGGGAACGCGCGTGCCGAATCTGAAGCCGGTGGGACGAACGGTTCTCGAGATACGCGGATTACAAACACACACACGCACGCAGAGACTTCTCGCATTTATAGATAGATTATTGGCCTATTATTATCATTGTTGTTGGTGGTGAAATTGGCAATCCGTTCTACTTTAATACTGTCATTTGTAGCTTAAAGGGGGAGGGTGTCTGTCTGTCTGTCTGTCTGTCTGTCTGTCTGTCTGTCTGTCTGACTGAGAACGAGGCATTATCAACGCTCTGACATAACGGGACGTCACAGAAGAGGCGTGGTCCCGAAGTAGAGGGAAGTAGAGGGTGTAGAGAGAGAAACTGATCATAACTTAAAATGTGCCTATGTCTTTTATTTATTTATTTATTTTAAATGTATTTGGACATCCTTACAGGGGTCTTTGAGAGATAGGCGTCATTATTTAGATAAGGAAATGTTGCTGCTACACTCCTTTAAATATCACTGGTCAGATGGCCAAGGCATGGCCCATATCTGAGTGGCTGGTTCAGATAGGGATCTCCATGTATGGGCATAATATACCGTATATAGAAATTATTTTATTAGGAATAACCCCTTGAGATGTATCATCTCGTTTTCGAGGAGCTCCCACAGATTTACAAACATCATACATTTTATACATATACACATAGTAGAAAGAGATATCTGCAATAGAGCAGAAAGCCCGCAAAACACTCCTAATTAGATTAAGTCTTTTTGGTGCACGGCTCAAAATAACATGAGACACAGAAGAAGTTGCCAGCACTCAAGGAATTTCCTTTTCACATGTTTTATTTACCTCTATGGACAGGAGCAAACGTACACGTTTTGACATACGTTTGCTCCTGTCCATAGAGGTAAATAAATCATGTGAAAAGGAAATTCCTTGAGTGCTGGCAACTTCTTCTGTGTGACATATACACATAGAACGTTCACATATAGTTAACCCATTTAGTGCTCCAGACATGAACGGGTTAAATGTCCAGCGTGCCTTTCGCAGGCTCCATTCGCGGCCATTGTCTTATTTTGAAGGCCAGAAGTCCATTGCGTAAACACTTCCGGTTTGACGTCATGACGTCATTCAACGGAAGCGATCGTTAACAACATGCGGTTATGTAATGGCCGATTGTTGCCTTTCAACAATCGGCCTTTAAAATTAATACAGTAAATCAATACAAAACTCTATTATGAATTGGAAATCTATATTTTAGTAAATGAATTCTAACTTTATGTTATCGTTATGTTTTTTTTGTATATTGTTTGTTTTACACAACACTGTAATAGATGTTGATATAATAGTTTATAATTAGATTTGTAAAAAGGGTAGGCACTATAAGCTTAGGCTTCTTGCTTACACCTTTTCGGTCCAAATTTTGTTTTTGTTTTCTTTATTTTAATCTGTTTTGTTTTAATGTTTTTAACATTGTACTTTAAGACCGAAATAAAATCATTCATTCAAATCTTTCATTCAACATGTGTTTTATTAGCGAGAAGCTAATGCCATCCTTGGCTTGAAAAGTGTTTTTTGGAGATAATGGACATTAAATATGAGATTCACCGTCGGCCTCCATGTTATGGGATTACTATTTTGTGCACGTGGATCCGTGATGACGATGAATCGGCGAGGCCGATCGTGCCAGGACCTTCCAACGGACTGTAGGGTAGGAGAACCGGCTTAATCGATATACAGTATTTTACGCGAGTATACTCGGGATCGGCACTCTAAATACTCGAGTATTTTTCGCGAGTATACTCGGGATCGGCTACAAATGGGTCATCAAGACAGAGACAACAACAAAAAAATAAAAACAAGACAAAGCAAAACAAAACATACTACAAAACAAAACAAAAAAGGACAAGACGTAGGAAAGTAATACAAAAGTACAGAGCACGGGTAAGAGGACAGCGCAATTTTGAACAGTTTAAAATAAGTTCTTGACTGAATGTGAGCAGGTAAAATGTATTATATGTTGTGATGTCATGGGAACCACCCTAACAGATTCCCTTTTATGCCCATATACAGTATGGAGATCCCTGATGTCATCAATATTAAAGGTATATTCAGTGATTGTATTTCATTCAAATAATAAAAATATAATTGGTACATTTTCCATTCATTCTCCTCACTAGAATGTGTGCTGACCATATAAGGACTTCCACCATGGCCCGTGTTACGAGGATAGCTAGATCCGGTTTTCAGAGGTGGCCAGCCATGCAGTCCTCGACCAATCAGGGTAGAGTATGGCCGTAGTTATGTTATGATGTTTAGTTATGATGGTCAAAATAAAAGTTTTGAGAACCACAGTCGCTCTGCTAAATGCTTAGATTGTAAACTACTGAACTCATAAAATGCGACAGTCTCGTAGTAAATCAGTATCATACTATCCTGAAGCTGGAGACGTAGGCCTTCCGATATTCAGTGTCTAATGATCAAAATGAGAACATTATAATGGTGTAAAAAATCGATAAAAAACTAAACATTTCCACGCTGTAAGGCCAGTTAGGGACAAGATGACCCCCGGCCACTTTCATTATCACTGAATACACCATTAAGCCCATATCTAACAGGACTTCATACGGGAATGCCCATATATGGATGAAGACAGCCCATATCTGTGCGGCTGGTTCAAGGGATCTCCATGTATGGGCATAAAAGGGATGTACTATATACAGTACATTGATCTCCATATGGGTAACTGGTCCGATATACATCACTGGCCAGATGGCCAAGAATTGGCACGACCTCTACCTTTAGGGTGAGGTTGCATGTCACCCTGAGGCGTCTTACTAGTTAAGTATGCCTGGTTGTCAGGTGGGTGGTGTCCCAGCTGAAGTTGTTGAATGGTAAAAAGGGGAGGGGATGATATGATGATGTCATTATGTCAGTGTTTTTCATTCAGATCGGATCAGACAATGCACAGGGTTAGCATATAACCCCACCTGGTGGTCTATTAGAGTAATGTTAACTCCATAGACACACAACAGAAAAAGATTAAAACTATGGCACAACCTCTTTAAAATGTTGAACACTTTTACCACTGCACGCATGTACTCATTCACACACACACACACACACACACACACACACACACACACACACACACACACACACACACACACACACACACACACACACACACACCCACACACACACACACACACAAACAAACACTCTGCTTTTAACAACAATAACCCTGGTGTTCATATTTTGGGCACATGAAAAGTTAAAATAACCGATCTATAAACCCCCAAACAAATTAAAAAAGGAATCTATTCCAACTTTCCTTATTTAATTTTTTGATTTGCAATGATAGCGATAATAGCCAATATACAAGCTCCGAACGTGTTGCATAATGACACGTTGTGAGCTTGTAGATCAGAAGATATAAAATATGATTAAAGGGGATATGATGGACCAAAGTCAAGTTTCCTTACTCTTTGTGCACGGTTTTAGTAGATCTACAAGCTCACAGTGTGTTGCATCGTGACACACCTGATCACTCATCATTGTGTGTGTGTGTGTGTGTGTGTGTGTGTGTGTGTGTGTGTGTGTGTGTGTGTGTGTGTGTGTGTGTGTGTGTGCGTGTGTGTGTGTATGTTTGGTCTTACATCCATAGCGTGATATCAGTCAATTTGACTGGACCAATCTGCAACATAGAAAAGACACCAGCGAGAGAGAAAGACAGGCTTGAAGAAAAAGACAGGACTGTGATAAACTTCAGGACTACTGACCTGAGAACCTTCAGTTTACAATGTGGACTCTGCAGTCCAACACAGAGACGCTTAACGCCTGCATCTTGGAGCAGCTTGTTAAAGGACAGGTACAGGTGTGTCAGACTGGAGGAGCTGCAGCTGAGAACTGAGACCAGATCTTCACAACATCTCTCTGTGAGTTCACACTCCCCCAAGCTGAATGGAGATGAACACATGGAAATGTTATTCGGTCTTATTAACAGTCTTTGGTCAAGTCTATTTTATTTGTGCAACTCATTTCATAACAGATTAACTCAGTGTGCTTCAAATAAAAATATAATTACAAATAAACAGATATACAATGTGCAGCCACCACCTTATCCTTAAACACAAACACACACACATTTATAAACCAATCATCCACAACCAAATCACATAACATTTATCTTCACTTCATACATCACGCGCGCGCACGCACACGCGCACACACACGCACGCACGCACGCACGCACGCACGCACGCACGCACGCACACACACACGCACACTGTACTCAAGCAAGTAACATTTTTAGGATCTTTTTTGTTTTACTTTGCAGGATTTTGTGTTATTTTCAATACTTTACTTTAGTTCTCAGAAGCAATAATTCTACATTCACTCCACTAGGATTGGCCTATGTGCAATAGTTACTTTGTAGATTTTGAGTATTACAAAACATACAGTGAGGACTTCAGCCCTACACACTTCTCTAGCCTCGGCCTCGCGTAGACTATATCATTGCGTGGATATGAGTCTGGTACTTCTATATCCCTTCCATTGTCTTAGGGTCATGTTTGACCCCTTTTCAAGTTTAAATGGGTAAAAGCTATTCAGTAAAGGTTTCATGATATCTTCAGAAACTCCTGTTTTAACGCAACAATTAATCATTACCATTTTAGTTTATTTATGGTCACCCTGATGCAACTTGTTGTGAGCTTGTAGCATAGGTTAGCATGGGTCTTCCTGGACCTGATTACCCAAGAACCGAGCCGGTTCGCGTCTAAAATATTGACTTGTCGGGAGCAGGGTAGGGTAGGGTCAAATTGCCTCGGGTCCGTTCTGTGCATTCTGAAATGCATTTACACACACAAGGATCAGAGAGGACCCGAACTTAAAAATATATACTGTGTGTAAAGAACCCAATTTTTTGTTTTTGTACTGTCTTTTCAGTTCTTACGTTGGTCTTGGATTTTAATAACTTAATCATCATCAGTTCAAGTCTTCGGTGGGGTCCGCTACACTGCGTATTTGCCCTTCAACTTTAAAATGGTAACATGTCATTAGGTCGAACACCCTTTAGATCGACCACCAAACTCTAACCCAAACCCTAATCCTAACCTCAGTAAAACTATGCCTAACTCTAACCCTAAACTTAACCTCAGTAACCGTGATGCGAGTGATTATCTAACCTGCCGATGCTGTTCAACCCAACGGTTCGACTTATGGGGCAGTCCCACTTTAAAATATACTGTATATTGTTTTTAATGAGACATGCATTGTAATTACGCTCCCAAATCCATATTATCATCTGTTCTCGCACATAGACTATCGTTGTGGGTGCGGTTTAACCTACTGGTTAATTTCCTCATAGACTTACGAAAATATTTATAACAATTATGTTAAGTGTAGAACCAAGCCATCCAGGATGTCAGTGAATCATGACCATGAAACCTTTGTTTCTGTGAAAAGAACATTTTCAAAATTGCTAAACAAAGGGTATTTAATGTAGTAATCAAATAATTAAATAAACAAACAAAAGTCACTGGGAAGATGGAGGTTAGAACGTCATTTGTGTGGAGCATGTTTCTGGAAAATATCTGTGGGGATGGGCAACATAAAGTCAGAGAAAATCTTCTGTCTATCTAACACAGAGCAGAACGCACACGATCAGCAGTCTGTATCTCTCGTCTCTCAGTCTGTGATTACTCTGGTGGGACGGGGAGGAGCAGCCAAGCAGGAGGAGGAAGGTTTTGTGATGCGAGCTGTGGAGTCGTGGACACTGACTGGACTGTCACTGAACAGGTTTGTGTTTGTTGTGGATCATGTCACAGTGATTGTTGACTGAGCTGAACATGTAACTTGTCCTGCATGATGCACTCACGCAACTCTCCGCATTAGCTCTCACCTCTCGGAGAGATGGGAGAAGCGACACCGTGAATGAATGCTCTCAGACCAATGGTAGGTTTATGTTTATTGTTCTCTTGGATGTTATAAATGAAGAGTTTGTTCACAAATGTATAAGTATGCATGTTCGTGCATGTGTCTCAATCCTTGCTATGTTTGTGTGTGTGTGTGTGTGTGTGTGTGTGTGTGTGTGTGTGTGTGTGTGTGTGTGTGTGTGTGTGTGTGTGTGTGTGTGTGTGTGTTACATCCATTTCAAGCAAACAATAATATAAACACAACCCTGACCATTGGGCATGTATTCCCCGACACAGAGGAGAAGAGAGCGTCTTGAAGGAGCTCTGATGAGCCCTGGCCAGCAAGGCTGCTCTGAGATGCACTGAGCCCGGGCTAAGTTCATGATGACATTGGCAGACAGGCTGTCAGACCCAGTGTGCAAAATGAACAAAACAATCTATAATTACAATGAATAAGCATAAACATTAGGGCTGGCACTTTAACTGATTAACACATTGGCCGCCATTTTAACATTGACTGTATGGCTCTCCTGCCATTTTGTTTAATAAAAAAATTGATATATTTTTTTTTATATTGACATTTTTCCTAAATTCTGTATTTTTTCGACAATGTCATACAGAACCTCAAATGAAACAGGACAAACTCTAGTCTCACCGAAAAATAAAATAAATAAATAAAAAGCTTTTTTTTCTATAGTTGCAGCCATCTCAAAATAGCAATTTTTGACCAAAATCCAGCTATAATTGAAAGAACTGGAGATATTGACCTTTTTGTGATTGATGGCTTTTCGAGCGAATAACTCAGTTGATATTTGTATTTATGGCGTCAGGCACTTATCAGATAAGTGTACTAATGTAATTATGTAATAGGAATTATTTTTAGAATTTTCTGTTTAGAAAAATGCAGAGAAAAATATTTTTATATGCTATGTCTGACCAAAAACAGCAAGTTCACATTGATATACTATTACTGCTACAGTATTCTACAAGTCTGCTACAAGTCACTTGGGGGCGCTGTCTCTCTGTTTCTGTGTGTAAATGCTAGTTGCGCTCTGTAGGCCTACAGGTGCACACACACACATTGACATCAAAGGGGGCATGAGTCTTTACAACCAGTAAGACTCCCTAATCGGGAGATAAGCGACCGTTGGTCGCTTATCTCCACAAATATCACAACCTCCACCT
Organism: Nannobrachium achirus; assembly: GCF_963921795.1. Lineage (NCBI taxonomy): Eukaryota > Metazoa > Chordata > Actinopteri > Myctophiformes > Myctophidae > Nannobrachium > Nannobrachium achirus. The sequence goes on along the minus strand of NC_137810.1, from coordinate 78,512,160 downwards.
CTCACGTCATACGGGTAGCCATAGTTACACCTGGAATGTTGAATCTCCATATATGGAGATAACCTACGCATCACACAAAGTCTGACCTCACCAGCCCATACTTGGGCATGGACGACTTATATCTCCATATACGGAGATGGCCATATATGGAGATACGATGACATCACAGAGTCCACAGCTGATGATGTGGCGTGATGTCATACAATACACAAACAAGCCCTATATAAAGGGGCAATTCTCACCAGGGAAGAGAGCATTGCCTGGAATGTTGAATCTCCATATATTGAGATAACCTACGCATCACACAAAGTCTGACCTCACCAGCCCATACTTGGGCATGGACGACTTATATCTCCATATACGGAGATGGCCATATATGGAGATACGATGACATCACAGAGTCCACAGCTGATGATGTGGCGTGATGTCATACAATAAACAAACAAGCCCTATATACTGATGCGATACGATGACATCACAGAGTCCACAGCTGATGATGTGGCGTGATGTCATACAATAAACAAACAAGCCCTATATACTGATGCGGAGATATGAGCAGGGCAAAGGTGTGACGTGTGACGTGTGACCGACCGACGGACGGCCGGTGGAGGTTTTCATAGTAAACTGCTCCCTGACGGTCGCAATAACACTTCTAGAATACACCTCTAGAATGGATTGCTATGACATTTGTTCAACAAGGTGATCAGCAATCTCTCAACACGTCGCTCTGCGACACTTTGAGAGCTTGTAGAGCTTGTAGATCTGCTATTTTCACATTCTAGCACATGTTAGAAAATGTCTCCCCCTGCCCCTAAAAAATCCTCTGCACTGCCCTGGCAAGAGCAGGGCAGACGCAGTTTGCTAACGAGGCGAGGCTGTAGTTGATCGATCGCTTGTTGGCTGTAGTTGATGCTTGTTTTGGTGGAGCGTGGGCCAGGGACCCCCACGCCCACCTGGTTCCCTAAGTGTTGGCTGGAGACCAGGGGACCCCCTTTGTGAGACCCCATCGACAGGGACCACTTGTCCCTGCAACTGGATCATGTGAACTTTATGTAACAAATGATCGGCTTATTGATTGATTTTACAATGTTATGTAACTCCGCACTGCTCTGGGAGGTCGGCGAAGCGTTGGACCCGCGGACCCCTTATTGGTTCCGTTAGAAAGGCGACCAGGGACCCCCACCTTTGCAAAGGCGATCATGGCTTGTTTGTGGACTAAAGTTTGTGGACTAAATACCATTACAAAACTAATATTATAGCCTGGATATATGGATTATAACCCAGGGTGTGGATTCAAATCAACCATCATCATTATCAGGTACGTTTTAGAAGCATTTATATGGCGAATTGGCGATAATTGTGTGTTTTGTGTCTTGAGAGAGAGAGAGAGAGAGAGAGGCAGATCTCACTGATAGCACTGTTTTTTTATGGGACTGAACACCATCAGGGGGTCCAACAGGGACCACTGAAACAGAGATATAGTGGTCCTGGAGGGAAGCACACACACACACACACACACACACACACACACACACACACACACACACACACACACACACACACACACACACACACACACACACACACACACAGCTGTTCTCACACTTTTTTTTCTTCTCTTTTTTTTTCCGGCAGCCAGCCTTTTGAGCTCAAATGCGTCTTTTGCCAGTTCACTGTGGGTTATGGGGAGATTTATACATTTGTATTGCAATTTATACATTATTACAGTATTTTTTTCAAACACACTTACTTTGATGTGTGATATTTTAGGTTCCCTTTAAGATAAAAGGCTCAGACTTTGTAACGGGCTGTGGAAGAATGTAATTAAACATTACATTATATAAAAGCAAATTCTCGGGACTATCGGGCCTGGCGGGGAACGACATTGGGATTTTCTCGGGACTATCGGGGGAGGCGGGGAATGAGTTAATTGAGATTAATTAATTACAGGAAATTAACACGATTAGAAAAAATAACGCATTTTAATCGCACGTAGTTTTTGCACCACAGAAACTTCAGTTTCGGGCCTACCGATCATAGCGATGCACCAACCAAGAAGAGACAACAAACGCAAAGGGAGAAGTAGCCGATCAGAGCGCTTTGCTTGACCCAGTGGATGCCAAATTTAGATTTAAAAAACTCACTTGTTGATTCACTCGTACAAAAAAATGCTTCTCGGGTCAAATATTAATATGCGATTAAAATGTGATTAATTGTAATTAATTAACTCTCCTACTGCCAGATTATTTATTTATTTATTGGGTCTGGTGCCATCAAAAAGCGGCTTACCTTTGCGACGTTATAGTAGATAGACAGACATTTATTTTTTGATTTTTTGATTTTTTTTGATTGTGCAATAGTGCACTTTGGTCTGCCAGGCAGCAGAGGGCGGCGTCATGCGAGAATGAATGTGAATTTGCCTGTTATGTGTTGCCGTACATTCAGACCAGTCACTGGCCACAGAGCCTTACAGCCAGAGGAAATCAACAAGGAAGTGAATTGGTCTCCGTTGATGTTAACGCATAATGGATTTTTTACACCATCACCGCGGAAAATGTGTTTACAGTACACGGCGGCGCGACCCCTCATCAGCTTCAACAAGGTTAACGAACGAACGAACGAACGCGAACGAGCGCCGTATTGGCGCGGAGGTCTCTTGAGAATTGGGGCGAACAGGAACGTCCAAAGCAGTATAAGAGTTAATTACAAAGCCTGTAATTAATTCGATAAAAAAATGTTAATCGCATCCCAGCCCTAATAAACATACTTCACATGAAATGTTGTGGTAAGAAGGGTGATATATGTAGTATATAAACAGATTTACAAATAAAAGACAAATAATGTTGAGGTCACTTCCTAATTTTCTGTGATACGTCCCACCCTCTGTTTTCAGACTGTCTTTAGAGACACCATGTAACGTACAGGGCATGTCATAACCTATAAAAGATTTCACTTTCAAAAAATATGTTGGGTCATTTTATCGTCTATTCGGGTTTTTGTTAACACCCCAGAAGGTTTTTAAGTTGCTCCATTCTGTATTTAGATATTTTATATTCATGTAATTCTATTAATTCTATTACTAACCCATTGTAACTTCAAACTTTGTTTTAATAATGTTAGATTTGTCGAAAACACCCGTCCTCGGTTTGGTGACTCATACTGCCTTCCTAATGCATGAGGGGCCATGCATGTTTTCTCTCTTTCTTTCTTTTTTATTTATTTATTATTATTCATGAAAAAACACAGCCCCCTCAACTATTAGGAGAGCAGTATGAGACACAAAAACCAATGACAGGTGTTTTCGATTAATCTATAGTCACTTTGGGTTTGTATAGGAAAGGGCTTCAGACTAACTTTTTTCACCAACGTACCAGGACCGTACCAAAATACAAATGTAACCGTCCCAAAATGAATGTAATACTTCCCAAAAATATTATTAATGTAAATTCATGTATTATAATAATATATGTATTATTATTATTAGCCTATTATTATCATTGTTGTTGTTGGTGAAATTGGCTTGCAATCCGTTCTACATTAATACTGGCCGGGTTTCCCAAAGCGATCTTAAGCTTTAGGATGGTCGTAAGACCCATCGTAGCAGCAAAACTGTTATGAAGGCTCCTGTCAATCAAGGCTACGGCGGCTTTCAGGAAACCGGTCGAGAGTGTACAATGGAACCAAATGGGCTGCTACGATGGGTGAGCACACCTTAGGAATGACTTCAGAAAACCCATCGTAAAGTCTCCAGGACGATCGTAGAAGAACCTCTGAAGGCTCCTGTCAATCACGCAGACCTGTCTTACGAAGGTTTTTTTTAAAGGTGAACTGGGGCGCCCTTAAACCCTTTGTAGTGAAGCTGATCACTATAAGTATAACTCTAAAAGTATATAAAAAATCGATCTAAGTCAAGTGGATGGCAGAGTAGCTAGCTTAGGCTACACACCTGCTATAAAAAGAAGTAATATAGTGAGGGGAAAAAAGAAAGGAAAAAAAAAGAGGAACTATATATTTGTTATGTTATGCGTCTGTTGGGTTGCTTGAGAGAGCGCACCACAACACAAATACTTACATAAACATATGAAGAGCTCCCCATTCGTTCTCAAAGTGTGGCTAAATGATATATAATACTGCACGGAAGCGGGGATAGAACCCGGAGTTTCCACTTGTCAGTCCAACACATAAGCCATCGCGCCAATCGAGCGCTGAATTTTATTGGCAGGGCTGTTGTATTTAGTTAGGAAGTTATATGAACCAAATGGACCCTCATCTTGGGTATGTAGCCTGCTACGTGCATGTAAAAATGGGACCATTTAATTGTACAGTACACTCTCTGAGTTACACCCATGATGAGGGTTCATTTGGTTCCTACTTCAACCTTGTTGCCACCGCTGTTGGCTTGGTGGACTGTATGTTAGACTGATGAGTCAAAGCCTCGGGTTCGACTCCTGTTTAAGTGCATCGCCACATATCAAGGACCTCTTGGGGTACCCGGACCCACTTTGAAAATCAAAGCTCTATAATATAGTCTCATGGTAGCTTATATAAATATGTAGGATGATTTACTAGAAGAACAGTTAAGTCGTAGGATGATTTACTAGAAGAACAGTTAAGTCGTAGTTTAAAATTAAAACAACTGGGCTATTTTGTGCAGCCGTTAAATCTTCCAAGAATAGTTTAAAATCAAAACAAGGGGTCTGTGTCGTCAGTTAGTACCAACAAGTTTGTTAATTTTCAGCATTGTTTTCTACTTCTTTCTCGATCACACAACAGCTGAAATTCATTTGCGAGCGCAGCTGGTTGTGGGGATCAATCAGGACCCAGAGCCATTCAAGGAGAGTCGGTGCAGAGTTGCATCATCTCCGTTCACATGGGGGCAGAGTTGGCAGAACTCTATAATACAAGGCTCTGGCCAGCCTAAGGGCATGCGTAGCCTGTTTTGAGAGAGGCGCATTTGGGAAACAGCTTCGTCGTCGTACCGGAGTGTCCTACGACGGGCTTGTACGACTGCGCTTTGGGAAAACCGGCCACTGTCATTTGTAGCTTAAAGGGGAGGGTGTCTGTCTGTCTGTCTGTCTGTCTGTCTGTCTGTCTGTCTGACTGAGAACGAGGCATTATCAACGCTCTGACATAAAGGGACGTCACGGAAGAGGCGTGGTCCCGAAGTATAGGGAAGTAGAGGGTGTAGAGAGAGAAACTGATCATAACTTAAAATGTGCCTATGTCTTTTATTTATTTAACATTTATTTGGACATCCTTACGAGGGTCTTTGAGAGATAGGCGTCATTATTTAGATAAGGAAATGTTGCTGCTACCCTCCTTTAAATATCACTGGCCAGATGGCCAAGGCACAGCCCATATCTGAGTGGCTGGTTCAAATAGGGATCTCCATGTATGGGCATAATATATATAGAAATTATTTTATTAGGAATAACCCCTTGAGATGTATCATCTCGTTTTCGAGGAGCTCCCACAGATTTACAAACATCATACATGTTATACATATACACATAGTAGAAAGAGATCTGCAATAGAGCAGAAAGCCCGCAAAACACTCCTAATTAGATGAAGTCTTTTTGGTGCACAGCTCAAAATAACACACATGTTTTCACATGTTTTATTTACCTCTATGGACAGGAGCAGACGTACACGTTTTGACCTACGTTTGCTCCTGTCCATAGAGGTAAATAAAACATGTGAAAAGGAAATTAATTGAGTGCGAGCAACTTCTTCTGTGTTACATATACACATAGAACGTTCACATATGATTAAGACAACATCATCAAGACAGAGAGACAACAACAAAAAAACAAAAACAGGACAAAGCAAAACAAAACATAGGCTACTACAAAACAAAACAAAAAGGACAACACTTAGGAAAGTAATACAAAAGTACAGAGCATGTGATGGATCATTTGGGTATGTAGTTATATAAGGTAATCTCGAGTTAAGAGGACAGCGCAATTTTGAACAGTTTAAAATAAGTTCTTGACCGAATGTGAGCAGGTAAAATGTATTATATGTTGTGATGTCATGGGAACCACCCTAACAGATTCCCTTTTATGCCCATATACAGTATGGAGATCCCTGATGTCATCAATATTAAGCCCATATCTAACAGGACTTCATACGGGAATGCCCATATATGGATGAAGACAGCCCATATCTGTGCGGCTGGTTCAAGGGATCTCCATGTATGGGCATAAAAGGGATGTACTATATACAGTACATTGATCTCCACATATGGGTAATTGGTCCGATATACATCACTGGCCAGATGTCCAAGAATTGGCTCGAGCTCTACCTTTAGGGCGAGGTCGCATGTCGCCCTGAGGCGTCTTACTAGTTAAGTATGCCTGGTTGTCAGGTGGGTAGTGACCCAGCTGAAGTTGTTGAATGGTAAAAAGGGGAGGGGATGATATGATGATGTCATTATGTCAGTGTTTTTCATTCATATCGGATCAGAGGCTTTCAGGAAGAAGCCAACAATGCACAGGGTTAGCATATTATAACCCCACCTGTTGCTCTATTAGAGTAATGTTAACTCCATAGACACACAACAGAAAAAGATTAAAACTATGGCACAACCTCTTTAAAATGTTGAATACTTTTACCACTGCACGCATGTACGCATGCGCACACACACACACACACACACACACACACACACACACACACACACCTATACTGGTAGATGTGGTTTAGCAGGACCCTTTAGCTCAAACCTGCGGTTTACAACATTAGCAGGACACCACTTTCCACTTGCTTTACTAATATGTGGAGCATGTCAAAAAATCTATTTTGAGCCATAGAACACATATTTCACTTCAAAAGTTGAATAAACTCAACACAACTCAAGTTTTAACAATCTGACAAAATCCTACATTAGGAGGACATTAGATAATTAGGTTCTAAGCTCCGCCCATGTGAATTAACAGGACTAACTACATTAACAGGACAGCTGCAATTAAACACATGAAAATATGTCACTGCAGGGTATTTAAGGGTCAAATGTGATTAAATGTGACATAGCTAAACACAAACAAGGCATTCTATTGATGTTTTTAAATCTCTTCCTAAGACACATTTGTTTTTTCGCTGGCTTTTAATGTTCCTTAATTTTCCTGCGCAAATCGCTACACAGTATGTCTACACTCATGTCATCAACATGGATCTGTCCCATATAGCGCCCCCATCAGGCCGATTTTTTCAAACACATTTTTTGACACTGCTCCTACAAATTTTGCCCTAAAATCACGAAAATCGGTACACCCCACATTCTCTGAGCCAACCAAAACTATACATTGTCCACACAACTAGGAACCAATGCCAGTTACATCCGTCTTTGTGTATACATGTGACCTGACGGTCGCTTATCTCCCGATTAGGGAGTCTTACTGGTAGGCCTGTTTGTCATTTATGCACCATGTACAGCACTTCGGTCAATGTCTCTTGCCTACAGTGGTGTGTTACTGTTTCAACACCTGACTTGCCCTCAGGATCAACCATACAAGTGGAATATAAGCCAGTAAACATGCCGGACTGGAATGACATCGATACAAAGCTCACTAACTAAGTGTTGTTGGTGCCACTGAGATGGTAAACTACAATTCAATGCAATATGACTACTGTGTGTGACTTAGCAGGCCTGAGAACAGGCTGAGAGATGTGATTTCAACATCTTCAATGTTGAGCTACTGTTAATAAAGTTCTGCAGTGAACAAACTAGCATTTTCATCCATCTTGGTCGAAGGGGGACATTGAAAATGTCATGACTGAGGGGTCAATAGACTTAAGCTTTGTGAAGTTAACTTTACAGCTCGTCTGTTATTCTTGACTTCTTTAGAGATTTTCATAAGAGATTTACTGGAAGGGTTATAAGACCAAAAACTATAGCTGAAAAACACACCAATCATGAACAAGGTTCAACATTTATTTTTTGTGGGACACAGGAATGTAGCCCTGCCCCGCTGTAATCAGACAAAATTCGGGGAAGACCGCCAAAGCACCTCAGACCGTAGGGATGGGACAATATACGATATTATCGTTTATCGTGATAAAAAACACTCACAATAATCATATTGTGGAGATTTAATTTATCGTGATATCATCCTCTGTCATACACTGGGATCAATTCACCTTTTATTTGCCGAGCTGCATATCCAGTACTATTTAAACCCTCTATAATTGGTAAAAGGTACATAATATATGTACTTCATACAGTAGTTTTTCACTCTCTACCAAATCTCTTTGCCAAAAAATAGACGATCTACAAGCTCACAATGCTTCGTGCTGCGAGCTTGTAGATCTGCATGATTACTGCATGATTGATCTGTCGCAAAGCCCTCTCCCTAACTGTGAGGATTGGACGACAGCGTAGCAAAACACTTCCACCCAAAGTTGGCTCCCATAGCCCGCTAAAAAGCCCGTACCTTGGCCCCCCATCGACCGGGAGAGACGGGGCCAGCACCCAGGGGGTACCCAGGGGCCCAGCCACCGCCAGGGCTCCCCACGGACCCCCTGGGAAAAAAATATGGGAAAATAGTCAAAAGTAGCCGATCATAAATGTGACCCGATTAGGGAGTCTTACTGGTATATAGGCAAATTAATATCAAAAACATTTATATTACATTATTACGGCCATGGTGAAACGTTGCTGCTGGGGGACCTGCTACAGTGATTATAGCTACCCAGAACATTTGAAGGGAGCATTTTTCAAATCATTTTCCGAAACCAAAATCTGCCTTAGACTGCAGCCTGTCGATTGTAGGTATAAATTATCGATACATTTGTTGTTTTTGGGTCAGTTTTAAGTGCACTGCAATTAAGCAATGACATTGTTTTTTCCAGCGGGTAAATGCACAGGAAGAAAAATTAAGTGAATCTTTAAAATATAGCAGATCCACAAGTCTAGGTATGCAGGTCGCCGGTTCGATTCCCGATCCGGACGACCTTTGCCACATGTCATTCCCCATCTCTCTCCCCATTTCCTGTCTGTCTACTATCCTAACAAATAAAGGCATAAAAAGCCCAAAAAACTAATCTTAAAAAAAAAGAAAGTCAGGTCTGAGATTTATCACCCAGCCCTACTTTAATGTTGAGTTACATGTTGTATGACATCATTTTTGTAGCTGCAAGGAATAATTATGGCAATTATAATTTGATAATTGATTTGCAGTATCTCATAAGCTACAGTGCGTTACTGCATCCCCATTATTCAGTTGCCTGCAAATGTATAAATAGGCTACTTTTTCCAGAATTATGTTTAATACCAGCGTTAGTCCAGAAACCCCCACATTTACATAAATCAAAACATCTATTTTCAATAAAGTAGTAAATGAGGATCTCCCTCAATTGATCTTTTCGAGAAATTAAATAAAGGTTGAATGAATGCAAATCTTTTGTATTGCTAAATGCTCATGATGTCCCCGAACATGCCATGACAAGGCAAATGTTTTCTTTGGATATTAATGTTATCACCACCGGCACCACCAAGATGGTTACTTTGTCAACTATCATTATTCTGATATTGCTACCATGCTGTTATGTAAAAATTTTCATATTCTGTTCACACAGTGGTTCTCAAAGTGAATTCCAGGTTGGAATCCACTTTGAGAACCACTGTTCAGGCCCAGGGACTCTGACACTGTTGTTTTTGACAACAAATTTTGATTTAGTTTTGTCATAATTTAGTGACCTGAAGAGTTTTAGTTTTAGTCTAATTTTAGTCGACTAAATATCATACATTTTTAGGCGACTAAATCTACAGTTCATTTAGTCAACTAAAATGTATTTTGGCAGGCCTTGATGGCATCGTAATGAGTGATTTTACACTTGGTTGTGTGCTGAAAATAGCAGATCTACAAGCTCACAACGCGTTGCGCGACACGTTGTGAGCTTGTAGATCTGCTATTTTCAGCACGCAACACTTGAGAACAACCAAACATAAAATGACTCTCTACTCCACTAGTCCCTCCCTAACGTTTTAGTCTAGTTTTGATTTTGTTGACGAAATTGTCAATATAATTAGTCTTAGTTTTAGTCATCACAGCTTAGTTTTTATTTAGTTTTTGTCAGTGAAAGAAATGCAATCGACAAATACTTTTCGTCATAGTTTTAGTCAACAACATCTACACTGCTCTGACAGTACAAATGGAACAAAATGAACACTAAGTCTCATGATGCAAGGTTAAATTAACATTGTCTGTCTGTCTGTCTGTCTGTCTGTCTGTCTGTCTGTCTGTCTGTCTGTCTGTCTGTCTGCCTGCCTGTTTGTCTGCCGATTGTTAACCAATTTGAGTTAAGCTCTCCTCCACTCTTTTCAAAGATTTCACCTTGTGCAGGGAAACCCTTTCACTCATTCTTTCCACTGTAGCCCACTTGCTGATTACTAGCTTGCAATGCAATCAGCCACTGATCAAATTCACCTGTGCTGCCTGCCCATCCCCCATCCCCCATCTCCCTCACTGCACTCACTCAAAACTGTGTGAGTGAGAAGCTGCCCCTCCCCCCACAGTCAGTTGGTTTGTTTGTATGCAGTCTGTACAAGGCAAGGCTTTAAATACTGTGAATATGTGTGAAAGTAAATCCTACGTGTTACTTTATGCTTAGGGTAGTCTTACTAGTGACTATATACAAATGGAACCAAATGGAACTCATAATCTGTGTAATCTATGCACATGGCTTATTTTTTTGTTCTGGTTAGTTAAAGCAGTGGTTCTCAACCTCTGGGTCAGGGAATTATTTTGGGGAGGGGGTCCTGCAGTATCGTTAGAGCTTTGGTCCATCCTAGACGTTAAGGTCTGATCAACTCTTGCGTGGGGTGGCTTCGCTTCAGTGTCGTGGATTATCGGTTGTGTGGTGACTGGTGATCACGCCTGTGCGCGTCGTAGGTGCCCAGTAATTCAGACGTGGCCTGCAGGCGAGTGATTATTGTGATTATAAGTCATGACTTAATTGTGTTGTGTGGTTTATGCGCGCGCGATTTTCAGTACTGGAGGAGTGATGTCGGCCGTCTTGGTGACGTGCTGCTGTGAGTGGTAGGATTAGGCCTATGTATCTTTATTTGTTGCTTGTTTAGGCCGGCCTGTGTATTTTTATTTATTGTTTGTTTATGCCTCTTTGGTTCCATGGAATGTAAGATCAGTGAGCTATAGCAGTTTGGTATGTGTGTGTTTGACTGACAGTCGACTGTGGGTGTGGTCATGTTGTATGTTGGGTGTCTACGTCTGGGTGTTTGTTAATACGTGTGTGGAGTATGGTAGTGTCTTGATTTGTGACGGTCTACGTCTAGCGTGACGACAGTAATGAGGATAAGTGGATGATATTGGTTATATTGTAGAGAATAAGCGTAGACTAATTAGATAATATTGGTGATATTGATGAAAATTAAATTAGGTATAAGGATAATAGAAAAGTCAATGGATATATGAATATAATGAGGATGAGTGTTGTGCAAGGAGGAGGAAAGTTGTTTGGATCCTGCCTCCTGTGCTCTCTTTCTCTCCCCTCTGTTGTCTCTCCCCTCTGTGTGTGTATCTGGGAGGGCCCCCTTTAAGTTGGGAGTGTTTTTACTTGAGTAGTTGGGTAGCAGATCCCAGGGTCAGACACTATTACATAGTTGCTCACAGCGGTTCTGTGGACGGTAGGGTTGACTTGCATCTTCCCCTATAGAGCCCACAGCGAGGCATGTGACCCCCTCCTCTCCTGTATGTTTGGCTCTCTTTCTCTCTTTCTCCCTGTCTCTCCTTCCTGTGCTGCTGTGGGCAGTATTTCTACTTGAGTAGTTCCTGCCACCGGAGTACCTTACGGTGTGTGAGACTGTGGGTGTTTTTGCACTGTATGGTGCAGTATATATATATGTATACATATATATATATGTCGATCCATCGATCCATTCGACCGCTTATCCGGAATCGGATTATAGTTCCAACTGTGGCTTCCAGATTTTCATATCCTGAGCAACTTCTAGTATTTTTACTTGGGGCGTTATTGGGCGTTATTGTTTGTTGTGTACTATTTGGATACTATTTTTGCTGCTGTGTCTATTGAGGGTTGAAATAGGGATTGGGAATGTGTGCCTATTTCTAAAACATGTTGCTCATGTTTTAAGGGGGGAGACCTAAAGGTCACAAAAGAATGTGGATTGTGGGAACGAGATGCAGGAGGAGTATTTTTACTCAAGCAGCTCGGAGACCAGAGCAAATGTTGAGACCAATCACAGGGTCCCCTTTCTTCTGAGCGATGGGAACACAACACTAGTTTAGCCAAGGCCCATGCAGGCTGAACCTCTCCCCTTAGTTATAATAAGTCTATGTGTGTTCCTTGTGAACCTTCCCGGTAGGATGGCCAAATTCTTTTCCGGACGCATGTTGTAATTGTCACTTTTTCCCAAGAAGAGATTACAGTGTAATTTGTTTTTCACGTGTAGCTAAAACTCCTGTTTCATTAGAATGTCACTCGGCACAGTCACTGCCAGCAGCCTGCTGGCATATTTGCGCCATTCTCATATATCATTGATAGAATAACAGGTGGCAGCCAGCCATTGGTTCTGTATGGCGGCATGAACGTTGTTCTTAAGCAAGGGTTATGTTGTGCCATTGTCATTTCATTTATCATCATTAATTTACCCTATAACGGTCGTTTAGAACATTAGAACCTTGCATGTCAATGCCAGCACCAGTGAACATATTAAAGTAGGCCTATGTCAGATTGAAAGCCTATCATGGATTGGTAAATGTGACAAGAAAGTCTCCAAACGAATAGAGTCTTGCAACCAATAGGGATTAATTGCAGGGGAAATCCCCGCCAGGGCTGGTTGTCTACCCAGACCTGAGAGATAAATAGGCAGTCATGGAGGCCAATTTTAATGTAGGCTGTTCAAATGAACTAACATATAGGCCTACTGGTTATCTTCTATTACTTTTCTTTTCCGCTGGTGCAATTGAAGTTTTCCTATATAAAGCCCTGGTCCATCCAGTGGTTCAATAGTGATTAAATGTTTGGGGGGTTGCTTATACACAGCCTAATTTATAACGGTGGGCTCGCCTGAGAGGTGGGCACACGTAAGTGATTCTCATTATTCATCTATCAGTCTATACTAGTCAGTCAAGTTCTCCTCAAAACTTGGGCACCTTTTCTATTCATACATACACCTACACCTACACCTACACACACCCCCACACACCCCCCCCCCCCCCCCCCCCCACACACACACACACACACACACACACACACACACACACACACACACACACACACACACACACACACACACACACACACACACACATACATACACACACACACACATACACACATACACACACACATACAGTACACACATCCACACACAGGTTTCCTTTTTCTCTCTCTACCTCCTTCTCTTTCTCTCTCCTCTCTCTCTCTCTCTCTCTCTCTCTCTCTCTCTCTCTCTCTCTCTCTCTCTATCTCTCTCTCTCTCTCTATCTTTTGTCTCTCTCTCCCAATCTCTCTCCTTCTCTCTCTCTTTATATCTTTCGTCTCTCTCCCCCTCTCTACCTCTCGCTTGTTGTTTCTTTGATTAAGCTGGTCTGTTTTCCCATTCCGCTGTTACTATGCAATGATGTTGTCCAGTCATGCCTTTATGTATAGAGCAATGCTCCTCAACTGTCCTTAGCTTGAGTACCTACCGTCCGGGATGGTTGAATTCGAGGCACTCCAATTAACAATTATTCTTGAATCACCTCTTTGCTAAGACTACCTCCAGTTCATAACACTTTAAGTCCAGTTTTCATGAATAACTACACATAACCTTGAAGCATATCTCAGTTCAAGAATCTGGGCTCACGTCAGGGGCTCTAGGTGTCCTCATTAAACATAACACTAGATGTGTCAGCCCTTCTCGCTTCCATTGTCGCCAAACCTACTAACTATGAACTGACATGATATGCTAGTTCTCTCTTAAGGGCGTTTTCTGAGTGGCTCTCGCAGTACCCCTAGTCGAGAAACACTGTTTTATCACACTTCAGGAGCATGATTGTTCTAATACAACTGTGTACTGTTCGCCAGGCTGTATCATGTAGTGTCATATTCACATAGGGATTAATAGGTGACAGAGAACAGGTATAGCTCATGCTCTGTTTGACGTGCAGCCATGGCACCTGGACACAGTTATCCGTCTCCTCATGCCGAACAATTTTGACACTCTGACTTTTGACATCTGACCTTTAGTTCTCCCACCATATTGAATTCTATGAAAAACAGTAAAGGTCCATCTCCTCCTGGGATTTTCGTGTCCCGTGCACGAAACATATTTTGCATGAACTTTGGACCAATGTCTGGAGATCTGCCAGATCTAATTGAAGCATGTTTTTTTGATAGTTCAATTGCATCCACATAATTAATTTATTGTTACACGCTCCATTTTGTTGCGTTTGGGATTACAATGCAAGCAAGGTACTAGGCCTAAGTAGGCCTACATTTATGGTCTGGTTATGTCCATACATGTACAAGATGGTGCATACAAGTCATTGTAACGCCTTACGCTAACGTACACACTCCTATGATGGGTACATGCAGGTTAGGTAAGAATGAGCCAACAGGACCACAGGGTGCTTCTGTCGTGGGGGAAACCTTGTCCTTTAAGGAAATAAAACTAAAAAACTACAGGAGCTTGTAGATCTAGTTTTCCCTGGAGAGAAAAAAAAAAAAAAAAGATAAAATGCAATCTGGAATAATTATATGAGTCCCTGGTTGCGATTAAAGATATATTAATGTGTGGGTCCCAGCACTGGAATAAACGCATTCAGAGGTCCGTGATGGTTACCCACACAGTAGCAGAAGGTGTTATTTTCAGAGGTCCTGCGGGGGGTCATCCTACTTCCCTGACACTTTGTTTCTCTCCAGTTTTGTTTATACGTTCATTATATTGTGGAGATTATGGTTTGAAGGTGTGAAGAATTAATCCTAATGATTTTTTCTTTTCTGTTTTCTTCTGTTTGAGCACACGTGGGCCAGGGGAGCTACCAGTGTGGACACCTCACTGGAGATCAGAGCCAAAAACCTGCGTTCAGGCCATCCCCAGTCATGCCCAAAGACGCAAACACAGAGACCATCTGGGTGGACAATGAACAGACCTGGACCTGTGAAATCTACAGGACATGGACTGCGGCTCCGCATGACCGACAGGATCAGTCTGGCCCAAGACCATTTGAAGCTTAATAGGCATACAGTAGTATTTGGCAATCGATTTTTTTTCTTTTGGTGTATGATTGTGTGGCATGGAAATCAACTCATTGAAGTAGGCAAAGCGGCTGGACCTAGGTCTACCGAACTGTTTTTATTTTTGTGGTGAGTATATGGCTAGGTGCATCCGGCATTCCGGGTGCCGGGAGGAACAACCAGTTTGTTCGCCTGGCCGTCGACACCTGAAGACTAGGGAGGAGTTTAGCGATAGCGAGTTTTCGGGTAGGCAGAGGAGCCATGGGGTTCAATGAGAAGGTTTACATGCCTTGAGTGAAAGAATTGATTGAGTGTGGATGCCTGTATGACTGTAGGTCATGGCTGAATGGGTGTGTGAATGATAGTGAATGGTGGATGAATGAAGGTGTATGGCCCATGAGGGAATGTGTGTATTGAATGCAGACAACCATACCCTTGCACCTAACTATACAGTAGTGAATATAAAGACAATTGTGGGAGATGTCTTTACATCTCCCACAGGGGGGGGGACAACATTGATAGAGGATGAGTGACAGGTCCGTTAACATATGGCTAAATATGTAATTAAATTATACTAATAATAGGGGTGTAACGATACTGTATGTTAGTGATATATGATATTTAATAGCGATATGATATGTGTCACGATAACATGGTTGACGATATGATACATATAAGATAAACCCGTACTTTGACATGAAGACATTTATCGATATTCCAAGAGTAGTTAGATGCAATCTTAGCTCTTGAAATTGATAAATGCAAGGCAAATACTTTTTATACAATCAATTATTTGCATTACAAAACAATCTGCTACCAATTATCTGCATTGTAAAACGATATGATATGATACAATGCTGTACGGTATGGTATGTTGCATTGGCGGGTGCATGGATACGGTCGATCATGGTAAATTGAACTTAATCGTTCGATCCAGTTACTATTTTGTTACACCCTTTCTAAATAATGGATAAAAGGACATGTAGAGACAAATGTGACACTAATGAACATGATTATAGTACTAATGTATAGACATACATGGACAGCGCTTGAGCTCCATGGAATTATAAATAATATTTTTAGAATAAATAAAATACAAATATTGGAAGTCAATGAGGGAAAAATACATACATATATATATATTACTGATACCTCTTGGCATCTCATACACCAGTATAGAGATGATATGTGTTTATTTTTTTAGATTTAGAATGAGATCGATGATTTGATTATACAGACAGCATATCATTTTGTAAGATAATCGATCAACTAACAAGGGGGGCGCAACTATGTTATACCTTTCTAGGCGCATGAATGGCATTAACCCATAGGGAATTGAACATCGTAGTTGCATTTTGAGTCTGATGTCTTAAGTTGGCATAGGAAGCAGCTTGGTGGAAAGTACTGGTGAGGACTGAAATCAATCTCCTGCTGCCTCAGTAAGTGAGACCGTGGGGAGGAAGGGGACGCCCTTGCTCTCTCATGTTCTAGTCACGGACCTGATGGTAGCTAATTCATGCTGAGGGGGACTCGCTGAGTCTGAGCTGGCCACCACCTCCAGAGGTGGAACTTCAACCGAGGAATCTAGAACCATGGTTGTACAGGTTTGAACTCATAGATCTGCGCTGCAGGTCTGCCCCTCAGCCTAAAACCACCACACTGGCCCTTATTATCAATGGGGTCATTGATGTTGACATCAGTGAGCTTGTAGTTTTAGTGCCAACTTTTAACCTACTGGTAGTTTGTAATCGAGCATTTCATGAGTGAGTTATCAAGGCAGGGTAGTTTGTCAATCAAGGCACAATCAGCCCACTTCTAGAATCCTTCCCTTCCATCAAGCGGAGAACACTACAAGGAACCAAGGAACACTGCACTGAGGCGATGAAGCCAGGCGGGCATACAAAGGACAATTTGGACAATCACCTTCCGGTAGATATGGACAGTTTTCTCTGCAAGAAAATGTCGTTCCCTCTAGCCAAAAGGATGCGGACTGTCAACCTGTTCAGTTTCGGCTGGGCAGAAGGTCGGCTCTTGAAATGGTGAAACAAACCGCCTAGGGGGGCGGGACTCATACTCTACCCAAACATGAATCGCCATGTTAGTGACTGTGTTTATATCGGCTCTCATTCGTTAATGCTGCATCACCTCGATCCATTCCGTTGTGGCGAAGGGCATAGTCAGAGCCATGGACATTCATGCAATCAAGATGAGGGTGATGGAGGAACGCTCTGCTTCTTCCCTTCCTGAGGAGTACCTTGTTGTGAAGGATGAGGTACTGGTCGATAGCATGTATACGGAAGATAACATCGATATCCATCCCCATGAGCGCGGTGACATATGGGATGGAGAGAGGCGTCGGTTCCTGAATACCACTGACTGAAAGGATGTCCGGGGCATGCCCGCCTCTGGACATCCTCTCCAGGTACTCTGTACCTCCAGCTCTCCTTTCATCCCCTTTGGCCCCCACACATACTCATTAGATAGCCACAAGCTTCTTACTGATCTCATTTTTCTGGCTGATCCATCCTTTGCATTCATTCCAAATGTTCTTGACTTCGACCTTTCCTTCAACATTGCATTTGGCACCTACACCACATGCACCACATGGTATGGTAGCCCCTAGGCGAAGATTTTGCTCGTCTTTTCAGATTAGACAATTTTTTAGTTGTTTCTTAGGCTGTGATAGTGGGTGAGGACTGTTGCGAATTAGCGTCGCCGATGCGCATGCATTTTATTATTCAATGTGTTTTGTTTCATTACCTCATTGTTGTCTATAAGTTAGGTATATCTCCAGCTTATGATATTTTAGCTGTGATCTAAACTGCAAGGCTTAAACATAGTGTGGGTGTGGGCGTAAGCTCTAGGATCACTATAATTATTGTTTGTCACTGCAATGTATTTTATGACGTTCACGTTAAGATAGCTGTCTGTTTTGTGGGTTGATTCCTTTTAGTTTTCAAATGCTTAGATCTTCATGTGTTGTGATATTTGTTTACATTCAGTTTAGACGATGCTCGGGGGTCCCTCCGGGTCGGTTGCGGTGTGGCTGTGTGGTTTGAGTTCAAGTTTTCCCCACTAGGTGGCGGTAAAACCGCCAAGGGGGGATTGCAGTATCGTTAGAGCTTTGGTCTAACGCGAACACACAGCCACTCATCAGGCCGGGACACTGCTGAGCTGGGGTCGAACATCTGTCTCCCTTCTCACACACTCTTTTCCCCAGCACACACTCCAGTTCTGAGTCGTGCACTTATGCAGAATATTATCATACAGTATTATGGATATGAGAGTATCTTGGTGCATACGAAGAGGACATTCTTCTGTACATTAAGGGCCCAGCCCATGAGGCTTGTAGTACGATTGATGAGTCTTCTACTGCACACAGCTGCCTATCTCAGGACCTTAAAAGGAGTCTGGGTCTCGAATAGACTCTCAGCTTTCCAAATTGTTTAGACACCGAGTGCTCACACATCGGGAGGCGTGCGTGGAAATCAGACTGAAGACACCATATACACACGCTTAGCCCACGCACGGACACGCACGTAAAGATGCACGTAAAACTGACACTGCCTGATGAACCAGGCTCATCGGATGAACATCTGGCCTCATCTCACAGGCCACCATTTCCATATATGTACATTTTCTGAAGGACCCATGTCACATAAATTGCATTAATGTACACATTTTTCAGACTCTGCGGCGCGGTAGTAGCGCACATACAACATGCACGGCGAACATGCATGTGAGAAGACACTCATTAGACTGGCAGTATAAGAGGGGTCAGGCAGAGAGGACCATTGCTTTTTGTCTCAACGTCGTGCGTCCACACATCGATCCTTGATCAATCAGCCCGGGAGCTGACTGCAACCTCTGTATAACTTGCTATGTGTAATAAACCCTTGCTCGGTCTTTTGACGAGTGAACCGAGGACTATTGTTTTCCTCTTCTTATTGTGTCGCCTCATATCACTGCTGGAGAAACGGTGGACAAGTCAGAACCCCTGAATATACTACAGTCCCCAGATGATTATCTAAATGACTGTGCACCATTGCTTTCTCTCTGAACAGTAAACATACAGCATAAGGTTTAAGTGTAAGGGTATCTTCAGATTTCTAAAGTACCCTTCCGTAATCAATGGGGGCAATTTACCCCTTTTTGTGCAGATATATGACCGATTTGTTGCATGTCTGAGTCATCATGACATCACTGAGATGCCATAGACTCCTACCTACCCACTGTCTGACGTGACCTACCACTGCCGGATGCACCCACGCACACGCGCACACACGCACCTCATCCCGGATTGTATAACAGATTTCTTAAGCCCGGTTCACAATGCAACATGCTAGCCCAGATGATCCTTTTGCCGTCTTATAACCTAAAAGCCTAACATGGGTTTGTGACAGCACTGAGAGTAGAGACGTGCTACAGCCAATCAGAGAACAGGACAGGTGGCTTGTTTGATTTAATTCACACATTATTTTCTTTTATATAATTAAAAGACTGTTTGTCTGTCTGGATCAATCCAGTGATATAACTTTAATAATTCTCGTGGGCGAATCCAGGTGTGACAGAACACTCTCAATGGAGCTATTGTAGTCCAGCCTGAGGATGCAGTAGCCTAGACTCTGAACCTCTTCAGGCGATAAAAGCAATATAGTTGCAAATTCTTTATCCTCACGTGCGTTGTGTCCCACTTGAGCTCCTCTTTATTGTGTACTTCAAGGAACTTGTGTACTTCAAGGAACTTTAAATCCCTGCTCCCTCAAGCAAGGAGATGAGGATTAGATTTGAGTCTGGAGGAATCAAGCAGGTTAGACTGATTGTAGTCCGAGCATTTCAGGCAAAAAAGTGCGCGATTCCATCAAAATACTGCACAAACTGGCCGGACTATAGTAACATTGTGTCACATATGAGGAAATGGCATATTCGGGACAACCTTGGTAGTAGGCTAATAAGGCTATGCTTTATTCAAGCCAAACGAGACACTCTATTTGGTGCTTTATGATCCCACAGGGAATGCTACAATTTGTCAATCAGTGTCATCACCGATGAACAAACTTTTACTGCACTGTTTTTACAGTACAGTAAAAGTACAGACAGTACAGTACAGACAGTACAGTTCAGTGATAAAAGGTCAAGGTCACAAGCTTATTTAGAATAATTTGACCTTAGAATTGTAGTAAGCTACTTTGGTGTCATATACTGTATCTGAAGGCTAGTGAAGTCACTGATCTACAAGATGTACACACAATTCGTAACACAAGAATTTTGCCTATACTGTGTAATACTGTGTAGAGGAATAATTCTAGAATCAGTATCGGGATTTAAAGGGATATTCCATTTAAAAAAACTCTGCCTTGCATGGGTCTGCCTCCCCAGGCTCAGGGCCTCTCCCCACACA
This sequence comes from Nannobrachium achirus, assembly GCF_963921795.1. Taxonomy (NCBI): domain Eukaryota; kingdom Metazoa; phylum Chordata; class Actinopteri; order Myctophiformes; family Myctophidae; genus Nannobrachium; species Nannobrachium achirus. Next base: position 78,491,558 of record NC_137810.1, on the reverse strand, counting down.
CACCCATTGTAACTTCAAACTCCATTATATTTTTTTCTGGTGACTCATACTACCCTCCTAATACATGAGCAGGCCATGTTTTTTTTCGATACAATTTTTCATTTATTTGTAATAATTTTAATTTTTCAAATTCTCCCAAAGAATTATTAAAAATAAATGAAAAGGGTTATTGAGAAAACACGGCCTGCTCACGTATTAGGAGGGTAGTATGAGTCACCAGAAAAAAATAGTGTGTGTTTTTAATGAAGTTTGAAGTTACAATGGGTGTGTATGTGGAGAGGCCCTGAGCCTGGGGGGAAAGATAACATTTACATCAAATATATAAATATTAAAAACTGTTCAGGGTGTTCATAAAAGCCTGATTAGATGATAAAGTGACCAAAATGATCTGTAGGCTTGAACTTAATGTAAAAATGGTGCCTGGGTGCCTGCCTACTCCTGTATGTCGGAGTTAACTTAAACTCATATGTACTGTACATGATGTCATGGTCATGATGTGGTCATGTGATACTGTATATAGGAGCTACGCTGATCAGCATACATGACTGTGCAGAGCTGCTACCAGTGGTGCTTTGGGGTTTTCTTTTCAGGGCGGACGGTCATTTATTGACGTCACATGCACGAGCGCCTTTAGATGTGTGCGTGCTAACTAAAAGTTTGCTTTGAACAAATCTCATCTATCACAGTAATGGAGCCAGGTAGCCTGAGACACGCACAATGCACATACAGTCACCGCTGGAAACCTACAGTAGGTGTTAAAGTAGCCTATCCATATGAATAGGGGGGTATGTGCAAGCCCACCACTCACTGCCTGCCTGGTAAACCTGTTATGCGAATAGCCATTTGATTACCATGGTCATCACTTGTATAGCTACACATTTTTAAAGTGACAGTTTAAGTACTTTCTAATACCTCTAGAGTGACAGTTTAAATTAAACATTGGCCAAATTGACAAATATTATGCAGAAATTGTGAAAATAGCCAATCTACATCCTCGTGAGCATGTAGATCTGCTATTATTATTAATTTAGGGGGTTGTGTCCTGAAAAGGTTGAGAACCACTGCATTAATCCATTTAGGCCTGGGGCCGATTCTAAAAATGCCTTTTAAATCCGGCCAAGATTTTCATTAAGAAAACAAATGCAATTCATTAATAAAAAATAGAAACATGTAAGAACCACAAAATGTACAGTCAATTGGATGAGTGGTTTGTAAAATATGCATAGCCTCCTTGGAGTGAGCTAAAATGTTGGCAAACTTGGAAAATGGACATTAATATAAACATGATTTTTTGGGACGTTTTGATTAATTATTACACAAAATAACAATACAACAATTGCAATATCTGGTTAAATTTGTATAATTAAGAAACATTGTCTGTATGTTATGCAAATCATGTTGCAGGCCCATGGTGTGGCAAACCACCAACATGGTAGACCCCTGAACAGTGTTTATGCCAAGTTTAGTGTGGATTGGAGCAACGGTGTGCCTGTGGCAGCCAGGGGCCCCTGGGAGCCACATTGGGCCCCTTGTGTTGCTATTATAATGGTAGACCCCTGAACGGTGTTTGTGCCAAGTTTAGTGTGGATCGGAGCAACGGTATGCCTGTGGCAGCCAGGGGCCCCTGGGGGCCACGTGGGGCCTGTGGTGTTGCTATTATAATGGCAGACCCCCAGAACGGTGTTTGTACAATCAAGTTTAGTGTGGATCAGAGCAACGGTGTGCTTGTGGCAGCCAGGGGCCCCTGGGGGCCACATGGGGCCCTTGGTGTTGCTATTATAATGGCAGACCCCTGAACGGTGTGTGTGCCAAGTTTAGTGTGGATCGGAGCAACGGTGTGCTTATGGCAGCCAGGGGCCCCTGGGGGCCACATGGGGCCTGTGGTGTTGCTATTATAATGGCAGACCCCTGAAGAGTGTTTATGACTAACGTTATTCACCCAAAATGCTATGTCATTGAAATGTTCATAAAAACATGTATGTGCATTAACAGGACTCTGACACCCAGCCAATCAGGTGCTTCAAAACATACACTGTGTGTGAATATTCATGAGCTTGTGTATGAACATGCAGTAGCATTACACAACCTATGGGGGCGCTGTTCAGACACAAAAAAGTCGGGTGTATGTGTATTAACAGGACATCAAAAAAAAAAGTTGGATTTGGGCTCTCTAGACCAATAGAAACACTTCTGCTATTTCAGAATTGTCCATGAATTAGCAGGACACCAGTCCTGTCCTGCTAATCCAAAATGTCCTGTTAGTGTGGTGTGTATTCAGGCCAATTGTCCCGTTAAACCACATTTACCAACACACACACACACACACACACACACACACACACACACACACTGAAGATATACTTCAGTCTGCTTTTAACAACATTAACCCTGGCGTTTATATTTTGGGCACATGAAAAAGTTAAAATAACCGATCTATAAACCCCCAAACAAATTAAAAAAGGAATCTATTCCAACTTTCCTTATTTAATTTTTTTATTTGCAATGATAGTGATAATGGCCAATATACAAGCTCCGAACATGTTGCATCATGACACGTTGTGAGCTTGTAGATCAGAAGATATAAAAGATGATTAAAGGGGATATGATAGACCAAAGTCAAGTTTCCTTACTCTTTGTGCACGGTTTTAGTAGATCTACAAGCTCACAGTGTGTTGCATCGTGACACACCTGATCACTCATCATTGTGTGTGTGTGTGTGTGTGTGTGTGTGTGTGTGTGTGTGTGTGTGTGTGTGTGTGTGTGTGTGTGTGTGTGTGTTGGTCTTATATCCATAGTGTGATATCAGTCAATTTGACTGGACCAGAAAAGACACCAGGGAGAGAGACAGACAGGCTTGAAGAAAAAGACAGGAGTGTGATAAACTTCAGGACTACTGACCTGAGATCCTCCAGTTTACAATGTGGACTCTGCAGTCCAACACAGAGACGCTTAACGCCTGCATCTCGCAGCTCGTTACCAGTCAGGTCCAGGTGTGTCAGACTGGAGGAGCTGCAGCTGAGAACTGAGGCCAGATCTTCACAACATCTCTCTGTGAGTCCACACCGCCCCAAACTGAATGGAGATGAACACATGGAAATGTTATTCTGTCTTTAGTCCATGTTATTTGTGCAACACATTTCATAACAGATAAACTCAGTCTGCTTCATATTAAAATATTCATGAATAACCTCAAGCATTTCTAAACCACTAATCCACAAATCATCAATTATACAACATTTCACGCACACACATGCACGCACGCACGCACGCACGCACGCACGCACGCACGCACGCACGCACGCACGCACGCACGCACACACACACACACACACACACACACACACACACACACACACACACACACACACACACACACACACACACACACACACACACACACACACACACGTAATTCTACAGGTCACAGGCTAACGTGACAACATTTTTCTCATTTAGAGAGATTTAGAGTGACAGCGTGCGTGCTGCTTGGATCCAATAAAAATATAATTGTGTATGTTTTTATAACTTAATAAATAGTGTTGTGTATTGTCCCTGTCAAATAAACGTATAATAAACATATATAAACATATCAGTAGCAACATCTAAAATGACACACATGCTTTCCCGGATTTAAGCGTATGGGTAAAAAGCATTTATAAAATGACTTAGGAGCTTTATAATTATTACCCAGGACCAGGAGGCAAAGTGGTTTCACAGAGCTGGAACGTTCTAAAAGGTTGTTCACCAGAAATGATATCTAGGACCTTCACTGATCACAACCTGGTTGGACAACCTAGTCAACTAGCTACTGGAAAGCTACTGGAGGCGAAAATTGCAAATGGCCGCCACGTTTTTTTTTTTGCAAAACCCTATAATTGAAAGTATTCTATGTTGTATGACAAGTTAGACTTATCTGAGGGTTGAAAGGTTAAGCTGCTAATGCAAAATGAATATGTATAATATTATTTTTTAACACATCAATGTCTCAGTTTTTATGAGAAATCTCATATTTACAATGAAGAAACTATTGGTGGCAAAACATGTATTTCACTTTATTTACAACAAATTGGCATTGCCCATCAGCATAGTGTCCTAGTAGCTATTTTGAGGAAGTTTTAGGCTTTTAGTCATATTCTGAGTCACTGCTGCTGTCACTGCTCTCAAATGTGGCAGTGTGTATCCTTCTGCATTTGGTTGCCAGTCCCTGGCAACAGCACCCTATGTAGTATGGGACGGCCTTCTTTGTACATGAACAGTTCTTCTGGCAGCCTTTGACATATCCACATCATATCATCTCGTCCATTGACACAGGCCAGGCTGGCTGTGTAGATGGAAGTGGAACTACATTTCCCTTATCCAGAGACCAACCTGGTTTGGCAATGTGTGCACTCTTGTCAATGAGTGTTGCCAGAGCAGCCCTTTTCAGGTGCAGGAGAAATGTATTCTCTGTTGCAGGAAGTATCTTTAAGAGTGTTGATGTTCAGGAACTTGTATGCTCTTAGATCAGACCCATCAAAGTGATCAGCTGTGGATGTGTACACAGCTATGGTGAGGTCTCTTGCCTGAATGAGGAGGTCATCTGTTATGGCATCGTCAGGGTTCTCACCAAACTCTTCAAGAGCAGGTATATCCAGACTCATGCTGCTCGTGAACCATGCGCCATTCTTTCCAGTGAAATATGGATAACTATTGATATCTCTACCAATCAGACTGTGGACGAAGGGCATGGCACAACAATGTGAAAGTCCCAATGCCACTACCATTTCATGTATAGGCAGGTATGCATTCTGGGCTGTTCTCACCCACAGCTCTGGGAGGTCGCTGAGGTATGTTGCACCATAGTATAAGCACAAGGTAATGATGTCGGTGTCATTCGCATGTATGACAACTCTGTCAACTCCTTCATTCTTGACACTGTAGAGGGTGTGGAGTATTATCCAAGTGTCAGCCTCCTGCTGTGTGGAATCCAGAGCAGGAACATCCATAACCAAACCTTCTGTGCGCACCACACTCTTCGTCTCTTCTTTGAATCCACCACCCAGATAGACATGGGTTGGGCCAAGAGCAGGCTCCAGTTGTTCATTCTCACACCATTTCTCACAGAGGAAGCTCAGAAGGTTTGCTTTGTTAGCTGGCACTGCAAAACACTCCTTTGGATCAGGAGCTGTGTACTGCTCACTGACTTCATATCTGGCTGATTTTGATGGGCCGTATCTCTGTTCCTGTTCAGCTGACTTAAGGCTGGATCCACTGTACCTGTCACAACAGAAGTGAATGATCTCAGTGCCAGCAGGCACATCATTCAGCAGCAGGTGTTTGTATCGCTCAGCAATGGTTAAAAATCTTTCACCTTTGTGAAAAAGACCAGTGTCGTATCGCGCACATAGCATCAACGACTAATGCTGATCTACCTCATCTTGAGGTAGATCAGGGATGCTGGTCTCTTTGGTCTCCTCTTTCAGGATCTTCACTAGGCTTGCTTTAGTACCCGTTCTCATACTGCCATCTTCCTGGATGATGGATGGGGGAAAGTCACTGCACTCATGATTGCATATGAAGTCAACAATGTCAAGTCCTCCACCACTGGCGATGATCTGTGTCATGCGCAGAAGGGCATTAACTTCATTGCTCTGTCAGGTGCAGGAGATTTCCCCCTGGACTTCTTTTGCTTCATGTTTTGTGTATGGAAGGTGTTAAGCTTCACAAAATGTGTCTTCTTCTGATCACTGGACAGTGACTCAGACAGTACCTTCAGACCATTTACTTTCACAATCGTCATGTTGTCCTTGACTGTGGAATCTGCACACTGTCCAGTTGATATGTTGATCAGGGATGTTGAGGCTGTTGTGAATGGGTTGGTCTCTACTGCTGCCATGACCTTGACTACCATCTCTGCATCCCTGGTGACACAACTCCAACCAGATTCATGGTGTGGATTGTTCATGTACAAAGAAGGCCATCCCATGCTACATTGCCGTTGCCAGGGACTGGCAACCAAATGCAGCAGGATACACACTGCCACATTTGAGAGCAGTGACAGCAGTAGTGACTCAGAATATGAACAAAATCCTAAAACTAACTCAAAATAGCTACTAAGACTGATGGACAATGCCAATTTGTTGTAAATAAAGTGAAATACATGTTTTACCGCCAATAGTTTCTTCATTGTAAATATGAGATTTTTCACAAAAACAGAGACATTGATGTGTTAAAAAATAATAGCAACATATTCATTTTGCATTAACAGTTTAACCTTTCAACCATCAGATAAG
>NC_137810.1:78250711-78485086 GCF_963921795.1 Nannobrachium achirus | reverse complement strand
GCTAAGGTATGGCAACATGACTGGTGAAGGCGCGCGTGCAAGACACCAGTCATGTTGCCATACCTTAGCAACAGGCATGATAGGGAGAGCGGGGTAAACTGAGACACCGGGTAAACTGAGACGCTCCATTTATCTTGGCAATGGAACACATTTGTGGTCATGTGACAATTATATTTTCAAGCCACTTGAATTTCCCACTTGTCATGAAAAGAGAGACCTGATAGTGCTGTAGAAAACATGCTTTTTCACAAAAATGTGTTTTTTGCATGTAAAAGTAAATTTTCTTGCTGTCAACATAATCAGCTGTTGTGTCAAAGCAAATTGATGCAGGGAGAACATTTTATATCATACATGTTGATGAACTACCAACTTATAAATCCATGTGATAGATGCTAGCTGAAGATTACCCTGAATTGATAAAAAATATCCCTTTTCCCAAAATGTGGCTGTGGGGTAAAGTGAGACAATTGCTTCGGGGTAAAGTGAGACACTATCTCACATTATTCCAACATGATAGACAGGGAGAAAGCTGTAAAAACCTGATTAAAGGGTGTACCAAACTAGTCTCAGTTGATTCTGAAGTATTTTCCCCTGTAGAATCCATTTTTGATATATATTTCTTTGTATTGTGCATAATTAATGAGATAATTAGCATATTTGACTACATATGCTAATTAATTCATTAGTTATGCACAATACAACAATATACTTTGCAGAAATAGATTCTACAGGAAAAATTACATAAGGATCAACTGAGGAAAGTTTGGTAAACCCTTCTATCAATTTGTTATAGGGTTTTTAGTTTTTCCTTCTGCCCATGTGTCACATTATTTGACGCATGGGTGGAAATGACAGGACAAAGCCTATTAAAAGAATGTCTGCTATGTACATTTTTGTATTGCGCATATTTAACCCGGTTAACCAGGTTTTTGTGTTTTTATGGTAGTTTTAAAGTGAAAAAAGTGAGTGGATCACTTTACCCCGTTGATTTCTCTGGTCTGTCTCAGTTTACCCCGGTCCTGGGGTAAACTGAGACACAAGACCACTTTTTTTAAAACAATCATATTTTCTCTGCCTTTTGTCTTGAATATGTTCTGATAACTTCCATTGTAGGAAACATCCCAAATTACTGTGAAATGTGTAAATTTTTACTGATATATCTTTTAGTTCGCCTAGAGGGGAGCAAATGTAAAAAGTGTCTCAGTTTACCCCGCTCTCCCCTACATTTATTTTAAGAAGTAAATTCTATTTTCCCCCCGTTTCTACGGTTTCTTGGGCTGGTCATGGCAGCCTGGAACTGTTGTTCAAGTGCAGCTAAACTTGGCATGTTTAGTAAATAACAATAATGCATTGCACCTGTGCAGCTGACCTGCGGAACCTGGGAATATACCATTTTGTCAAGATGGGGAGAATACAAGTGTGGAGAATATATTTATAATACCATTTTGTTAAATTTTGCATTTGTAGTTATTTTACTGTAATTTAACAACATAATAATCAGCACAGATAGACAAAGAGACATTCATGGATTTATATTTAAAAGTAACTTTTATTTTCCTCCCTGGACCCAGGGTATGGCAGCTGCATACCCCTGCCATACCCAATTGACGCCCCTGGTTCCGCACTAATGTTCATGATAAAATAGCAACATTTTTCCTACTCAGGCTGTGCCTCTGCTAACAAGTCTGTTCGGTTTTGTCAGCCTATACATATTTATTTTACTGTGGATAAGATGAGAAATACGTTTAAGGTTAGACAGTTTAAAGTTACCAGCCAGGTGAGCCAGCCAACTCAGTATAAAATAGCTAATATGACATGAAGAGTGGTGTAATGTAAGTAGGCTACATTTACTCAAGTACGTATAGGCTACTATTGAGTTTATTCATTTATTTATTCTTTTAACTTTAGTATTTCCAAATTGCGATACTTTTACTTCTACTCCACTAAATCTCGGATCCAAATATTGTACTTTTACTCCACTACAATTATTTAAAAACTTTTAAAGTTTTAACATTACGCCAGATAGACTCCCGAGACGAACGGCAGAAAGGGCGAACAGACCTGTTTTCGTGTCTCTGACCCTACGTTTTAACAGCGGGAAAAAGCCGGTGACTCTGGGCAATGTCGTCCAAAAGATAAACATGTTTTTGGGCGACGTCGCCTCATCGCCTGCCAGCGCCAGTAGTTGCCATGTCCCATTGACAAATAACGCACTTCCGGGATAACCTATATTTTCACAAAACGCATATCATCGTGATTGAAAGGGAATTTTTAACTAGCGATAGGAACCATAAAGTATGTATGAAAGTGTTAATTAAGGTTAGAACACCAAAGGGGGAAATGAATGGGGTCCAATGGAGAACAATTCTTTTTGCGATCGGCCGGGGGGGGGGAACAGCGCAACTAGCGGCCAATCATAGGAAGTTTTAGTTCAGTATTGGGCTCATTTTAAATCGGCGGAACTATGCCCCTGGGCGGGCTTGCACCACCTCACACTAAGTTCAAACGTAGCCTAGTTGTAACGTAAATGGCTTCTAAGTCAAGACTTACGCATTACTAAAATTTCAGCTGTTGCACCACTCTAATGTATCTCTAAGTAACTACTAAATATTTACACCAGCCTTTGGGCAGCACTATGTCCTTACTAAGCAACCTATCTCTATGGGAGTAGAGCAACTACACTACTAACGTGGCAGACAGCATTATATGGGCTATTTAATTAATTCAACAATGAAACGACCCATCTGTTTAAAACATACATTAAGCCCTATATGTATTTCGGCCATTTGGAAATAGCCGATCTACAAGCTCACAATGCGTCTGCTATTAATAGAGTATTTCTATATTGCAGGATTGATACTTTTTTAATTCACTTGAGTACTTTTTCAACAGCACAACACCGACTTGAAATTTGCTCTTCCCCCTCCAAATATGCGCTCCCCTGTGTTACTTCACAACGGGGCAAAATGTATGAGGGGCCAATATAATTTGTGATACAATCCGTGTGCAGGGATGCGCACGCCATGAGCAAGCGTATCAAATATGACTTTGTGTACATGCCAGTGGAGAGACGGAGCTCTCTGTCTGTTGACAAAAGACGATACAAGCTACACTTTAAGCGGTGCGGTTTCTGACGCCACATTGTCAGAACACTCTTAATACAAGGCTCTGCTTTCCACCAGGTGGCGGAGGGGGAGGAGCTGGAGCAGCGGACGCGGCTGAGCGAGAACACGCGGCTGGCGACGCGCTACGCTGTGCGGATCTTCCGGGAGTTCCTGGCCGAGCACCGGCCAGCGCAGAGCCCCCACTTCGAGACGCTGGACAAGGAGGCGCTGTGCGAAGCGCTGCGCTCCTTCTACGCTGAGGTGTTATTAGGCTATGTAGTAGGGATGGGACCATAAGCCATATTATCGTTTATCGCGATAAAAAAACACTCACGATAATCGTATCGTGGTGATTTAATATATCGTGATATCATCATTGTGAACTTTTTTGGCAAATGTTCCGCCCCAGCATAATGGCTTTTGATTATCGTGATAAATTCGTAAATCGCGATTTCTTTTGTCACAGTAATTGTGATATAACATTATCGTCCCATCCCTAATATGTAGTAATATTAATATTATAAATAACACTCTGTGATGCAGCTGTGGTGATGAGGTATAGTAAGTGCCGACTCTGGGGAAATCTCGATATTTCGACGTCCCATCTCAATCTCGTTCATCTCAACCGACTTTATTCAAATCTTGTGTGTGTGAGCTTTTGAAGCTAATGAAAGCAGCGCTGCTCTGCGTGTAGGTGTGGCTGTGGGAAATGACAGTGAAGTGATCCGACAGAGTGACTGTCAATCAACAACAGCCGTCGCAGACTGGAGGCGCACAGAATGTGTTCCTATGCACTTAGACGCATGATTTTTCTTTCGTAACGGCTATCTGGCAAGCCCCAACCTGGCAGCGTGTGATTGGCCTGCAGCAGTCCAAGGCACTACAGTCCTTTTGAGCCTCATTGTCGCTATGTCTACATGTTATCTTTTCGACAACCCAACTCTACCCCTAACCCTAAACCTAACCTCCGTGGGGTGTAGCAAGAAAGACTGGCACGACCGGGATACGAACCCGGGGTGCATGGATTGGAATCCTAGAGACCAATCCACTAAACCATGGAGGAAGGTGCTGGGAACGGCATTCCGTCTGTATTAGTAGGGGAGGAAAAGCCTCGCGTAAGGGAGGGGCCTCGCGAGGCTGCCACTCAAATGACACCTGCCCAATCACAGCGCGTCTTTTCCGGGACTTGCCAGATTGCCGTAACATTTACATATCACGCTGCTTAGACTGCATGTGTGTTTCTTTGGTGTTAATGCCGGTTTACACACACACACACACACACACACACACACACACACACACACACACACACACACACACACACACACACACACACGTTAGGAAACACAAAAGTTAGGAAACGTAACTTTGAAATGAACTGATTTTTTAATTTTAAATTCTGTCTGCCCGTCTGTCTGTCTATCTCTGTCTGTCTCTCTCTCTGTCTGTCTGTCTGTCCAGGCGCGCTCCAAGAGCGGCCAGCTGTACAGCAAGTCATCCCTGATCAGCATCCGCAGCTCGCTGAACCGCTACCTGAACGAGCCGCCGTACTGCCGCACCCTGGACCTCACCAAGGACCCCGAGCTGCGTGGCGCCAACGTGGCGCTGGCCGCCGTTATACGGCAGCTGGAGGCGCAGGGCGCCGGGCCCGTGGTCCAGAAGCAGGTTGGAGAGCTGTGGTCTCTATCACACACTTCGTTTTGGGAAGAGAGTCTGGGATTGCAGGGAGAGATTCCATTTCTGGCTAAAGCCTAACCACTTACCAGAGCTCTTAATTGCTCCCTTTGAACTTCAGAGGGGTTTTGAACTGCGGTAATTGGATTGAGCCATACAAGTGTCAATAGCTCGTTAGTCAATGAAAGCATCAAAGACTACGACCTGTTTGATGTCTGTAATGAGAGTGGAGGGGGGATGTGTTTGTATACACACAGACTCGCCTGATTGGCTGAATGGTTTTGAACCAGGCCAACACCCACCACATGCCCCAAGCCTACAGCCCTGATTGGCTAACCCTTTCTTGTGGCTGGTGGAAATAGAATCTCAATCGTGAGGGGCCAGACCACACTACACCACCACTGCCGCCAGGGGGTGGTGTTGTGCGGTCTGGTTTATTAACCAGGCTAGAGCGAGTGGGACTGAGTTACCAGGGCCCAATGTGGAGGGGCCTGGAATTATTTTGTACTTTAGCTATTGAAAAATAGCAGATATACAAGCTCACAGCGCGGCACTCTCTGCTATTTTTTGAAAAGTCGTGCAGATCTACAAGCCCACAGTGCTGTGAGCTTGTAGATCTGCTATTTTTCAATAGTTAAAGCACAAAATAACGCGAACACAAAACACAAAAAACAACACAGCCGATCTACAAGCTCACAACGCGACACGTGTTATACAAAATGCAATGTCTCATTACCGCACGCTACTGTTATTTTAATATAAAAGCGATATCGCGACTTTAATCGGGAAGAGCACACCTGAAATCCCGGCTTAAGAGTGGAAAAGCACTCAAATGTGTTAACACTTCCCCTGTTTAACCCGGCTGGAGTCGGGTTAGCGTTGCCATGGTAACCAGGTAAACAGACGCTTGCTACGGGTGCTGGTGAAAGACGCTGGTGCATACATCATGCGCGCCCTCGCGCGCGTGCAAGACACCAGTCATGTTGCCATACCTTAGCAACAGGCACAATGAAAAGTACATTTTATTTTCCCCCAAGGTATGGCAGCTGCCATAGCTTGCCATACCCAATTGACGCCTCTGTCTTCAAAATAAAACGACAGGCTATGGTGGCAGGAGTTTTGTTAAGGAGGCGATGCCATAGTTGTGTTCTTTTTCAGGTTTTCATGTGTCTAGGAGGTTGACAGCACTTCATCGGACCCCCTGGTGTGGTTGTTATGAGCAATTATCTATTGCCTTTGTATGTTGGATTTCTTCCTGGAGGCTGACACCTTGTGGGTCAAAAGTGCCGATCCAAAAACTGTGGTTAAATGACTTCATATAATCAACCCCTCCCCTTTTACCATTCACCCAACACTGTGGGTGTGGCTAACTTCAGCTGGGTCACCACCCACCTAACAACCAGGCATACTTAATGAACTGGTGGGTGTGGTCACATAAAAAACAACTTTTAACTCTGTACACTCTTTTTGAAAAAAATAAATAAATAAAAAAAAATCCACCACTTCGTATAATCATAATACCTGATAATCATGTTTTAGGGGGGGAATAAATCATGGCACTGCATCTTTAAAAAAGTATTTCTGTCTCCACCAGGCCATCACCCGCTCGGACCTGCGGCGGCTGTACGGCTCCCCCGTGCTGGGGACGGACACGCCGTTCGGCCTGCTGAACAAGGTGTGGTTCGAGACCTGCATGTACTTCTGCACGCGGGGCCGCGAGAACCAGCGCGAGTTGGAGGAGGACTCCTTCGGCCTGGCGGTGGACGAGGACGGAAGGAGGTTGGTATATATATATATATTAGGGTGCATCAAATTTCAATGCAAAAAATTTAACGTCAAAATTTCATCTCACTCTATCTAGAACTTTGTTCCACTGTCTATACAAATGATTTTAGCAAAGTTTGGGGAAAATTCATTCATAGTTAGAGGTGCAACGCAGCATGTCAAATTTAGGGAAAAGTGATATTTCGGCTACTTTTAGAGCTTTCATTTCTTGATAACATGACATGGCAATTTCTACAAAATACAACAAATAGTTTGTGAGAAGGTGTTTCTTACAAGAGAAAAGGTGTTTAATGAAGTAGAAACATTTACATTTTCATTGAAAGTCACTGAAGAATGATTGAAAATATTTAAATATTGTCCTAGTTAAGTGACATTTCGGCTGCTTTTAGAACTCTCATTTCTTGATAACATAACATGGCAATTTCCAAAAAATACAACAAATAGTTTGTGAGGAGGTATTTCTGCCAAGAGATAAGGTGTTTAATCAAGAAGAAACATTTATATTTTCATTGAAAGTCACTGAAAAATGTTTGAAAATATTGAAATATTCATAGCAGTGGGAACTAATTTGAGGCAGGAGGGGCTGTCGATCGTGTCACGCACGCGCGCGAAGCGCGCGTGCGTGACACGATCCCCGCGCGCGCACGCGAAGCGCGCGCGCGCGAAAAATTGCGGTTATTTGCGGATTTTAATTGTGTTTTATAACCTTTTTTGCATGTTTTATTCGGGTTTCCGCGGTTTATTTTTTAGCTAAATGTAACACAATTGGGAACTGCACACTAAACTTTCCCTTTGCCTCTCCAAACGGGCTGTGGACAGTGCGGAGACATATAAAAAATGGGCACACAGTGGCCATATGCCACTGATCTGATTGCAGCCAGCAGGATATTATTAGATGCTATATTGTCCGCCGAGTTAGGAAACAGCTGGTCAACTTCTGGTACACCATAGCCATTAGCCACTAGCTAGCCCAAACATTAGCCTAGCCAGGCAGCACAGCAGCATAACATAGCATTCATCATTACAAGTCTTTAGCCACGACTCACCAGTGAGGACGCCAGGGCTAGCAGAGGGCGATGTGTAATGCCTTCATAGCCTAGGTTGTGTTGTCTTGGTGTTCTGTATATTCCTTTTATGCCCGTATTGTTATAATTCACCCGAGTCCATGTCTCATGACGCATATGTTACGCACGGAGAGACAGACGCTTAGACAAGTTAAAAGGGAAGTCCTTTGAAAGCCATTTCCTGTCTAAACAGTGCCCAGAAGCACATTTCAAAACAAGAGCCTTTCTTTTTTTTTTTGTCTATACAATTGATCATTCAACACACGTTTATTTTGAAATTGTACTGGAAATAGAAGTAGCCAATAGCTCCTACTTCACGCCACTGATGTCAGAGCCTCTACTTGCCGATCGGCAATATTTTTCCCCCAACCCCCCTTTAGGGGGTGCGGTGGGGGGTGCGGTGGGACGTGGGGGAGGGGGTGCGGCCGCACCCCCAGCACCCCTACTTCCCTCGGCACTGGAAATATTGTCCTAGTCATTCACTGTGTTCAGCTTGCGCTTGTAGGAGCGAAGATTGGGATGTTCACGGCAGTCATGCGCTCAACTAATTGCAGCACATTCTGAAGGTGTTGCTCACTTGGCTGCTGCCACAAAGTCTGATGTGAGTTTGACCCCTCGCTCGGCACAGTCATTCACAACATTGATGGCACGCACATTCACCACAACTGCCTGGAATGATGCACTGGTACCCCAATCCTCTACATTGAGTGGAAGAAATGCTGTATCGATTTGCAACTGGTGCATACCAAACCAGCAGTCTGGGTTGGCAAGGTCGGCTAACCTGGTGGCCGGTGAGAGGACTGGAAACTTTGGCTTACAGAAACCAGTGCCAAAGTGATACTGTGGGGCTCGCATGGGGAGGTTAACTGGTTTGTGCTCCAAGATGGCATCCGCAAGTGCATGCTGCTGATCAGCTGGTGCTGAGGAGTGCCAGGGGCAGCATCTAGTGTGCCCCATCCACAAAGGGGAAAGACGAGGCGTGCAGAGAGATGATCGCCAGGCTGACATGCAAACTACTGCAGGGCTGGTGCTGTGCCGACCAGGTTGCCAATATGGTATTCGACACCACTTCATCAAACACAGGCAATCTCACAGCATCCTACAGACCACTGCTCTTGTCTGGGTGCTGGCATCATATTGAGGTGCTCCTCAGCCACATCTTCACTGGACTCACCCTCACCAGAGGTTGTTTAGGTGTCTAAAGTACAACTGGAGCTTGCTGCTGCACAACTACAGTGGGCCATTGTTCTTGGGCAAGTTAAGTGCTGAATTCACCATGTGTGCTGCAGCAGTGATAGACTACAGACAAGGTGAGTGCGACTACCATGACTTTGTGCAGCTGTGTCTTCTCTGGGTGCAGATGATACAGTGGTTCACAGAAAATTGAGTCGCCTCAGGTATCTGTAGGTACCTCTGGACACCCACCGGTCTCTCTGGAGATGGGAGTGTCTAAAAATAGGAGGCCGTCCTTTCAGCTTATCTTCTGCAATACAGTCAAGTGACACTAGATGGCATAGCAGAGCAATTAGTTTAACTATTTTGCTGGGGATTGAAATGAATTGAAATGAACCACAGAAGAGACTACTGTAGATACTAGAGAGTAATTATACTTTAAATGGTGTAAAAATACATTTTGGCATAGGACTTTTTCATTAAATGTTAATTAAATGTCTCATTTGTATTTGTAAGGGTCCATTTAAAACTGGCTATGGGACTAAAACGGATAATTATAAAGTTAACAGTTCACATGACAATGAGCTTATTACCAGCACTTAATAACAGTTCCACTGTTTCAGAGAGAGCATGTTTCATTATGGAAAAGCTCTGCTGTTCGCTTGTCTGTCTTTGTTTCCTTGTTGGTTTGAAAACATGTGTCTACCCATGTTTTTCTTAGATTAGCCAACTAATTCTACTATTTCTTTGCATTTGATGTAATTGGTGTTGGTGTAATGATGTATTACCTAAGTTCTAAGAATTACTTGAGTTCAATGTTGAGGTATTTGTATTTTACTTTAGTATTTACAAATTCAATTTGGTGGTCATTACTTCACAGTGTCTATATATCATTGATTACTGCACCTCTCAGTTCTCAATTATAAACATTTATAATCATGTAGTCCAGGGGGCGCCTGAGGGATTGAGCATACAGTTATGAGAGCACTGGCCAAACTGCATTCCTGGCACTCAGCCGATATCACACGTCGGCTTTGTCCCTTTCAATGTGAGCAGGGCGTCACCCAGCGTCAAAGCCCGCCTCCACATCCTGGCTGTCTGCAAAGGCTGTATGTCTACTCGTGATGTAGCTCTACTGTAGCCTATACAGTATTCTACCCCCACCTCCAAAATAATAAAAAAAATCTCAACTGAACTGTGTCATGTTCCCAGCCTACATAGGCCTATACTGTGTATTTACCCTTCAACTATAAAATATATATTGTTTTTAATGAGACATGCTTTGTAATTAGGCTATGCTCCCAAATCCATATTATTATCGTCTGTTCGCATATTTCAATGAGTCCCGCAAAAGGAGGTTTTTAGCGAGGTGAAGTGAAACACCAACAAAAGTCACCTGGAAGATGAAGGTCGGAACATTTATAGCCTATGGAGCATATTTCTGGACATTATCTACGGGGATGGGCTATTTCTCTATCAAAATAACAACTTTTCTAGTGTTATTTCTTATCCTGGTTTCAATATTAATTATTAGTGAAAGTTAGATGAAGTTAGAACTCAACTGCTCTGCTGCTGAGTGAGCAAGCCGATCGAGGCGCGATCGTCTATGGGCGGGATCAGCAAGGCCGTCAGTGATGAAAAAAAGTACTCACATGTTTTCCTTAAGTAAAAGTAGAAATACTCTTTTAGAAATCCCATGTTCAAAATATAAGCCTTAACTCATTCCCCGCCTCCCCCGATAGTCCCGAGAAAATCCCAATGTCGCTCCCCGCCAGGCCCGATAGTCCCGAGAATTAGCTTTTATATAATGTAATGTTTAATTACATTCTCCCCCTGCTCGTGACAAATTCTGAGCCTTTTATCTTAAAGGGAACCTAAAATATCACACATCAAAGTAAGTGTGTTTGAAAAAAAGACTGTAATAATGTACAAATTGCAATACAAATGTATAAATCTCCCCAACCACAGTTAATTGGCAAAAGACGCATTTGAGCTCAAAAGGCTGGCAGCCGAAAAAAAAGAGAAGAAAAAAACAGCTGTGTGCGTGTGTGTGTGTGTGTGTGTGTGTGTGTGTGTGTGTGTGTGTGTGTGTGTGTGTGTGTGTGTGTGTGCACATCTCTTAGCTGGCTGGTGGTCCACGACCACTGTCTGTTTCAGTGGTCCCCCTGTCCTAATCAGCACACAGTCCCATAAAGAAATAGTGCTATCAGAGTCTCTGATTCAGAGATCTGTCTCTCTCTCTCTCTCTCTCTCAAGACACAAAAAAATTATCGCCAATTCGCCATATAAATGCTTCTAAAACATACCTGAGAATGATGATGGTTGATTAGTATCCACAGGTTACTGTATAATCCATATATCCAGGCTATAATATATTGTTTTGTAATGGTCCACAAGCAGCCAAGCAGGCCATTGTCAACAGGCGGTCCTTTGTAAAAGGGGGTCCCTGGGGGGTCCGCGGGCTCAACGCTTCGCTCAGCAGAGCAGTGGGAACACGATAATCAACTCTTACAAAATCAATCAATAAAACTGCCCGATTACATAAAGTTCACACGACGCGATCCAGTTGATTCAGAGACAAGTGAAGTGGTCCCTGAAAGGGGGTCCGTCCTCTCACTACCCTGCCTGGTCTCCAGCCAACACTTCTCAAGGGTGGTGGTCGTGGACCACCACCAAAACTCCCACGCTCCCCCACCACGCTCCTCCAAAAAAGCAAGAGATCAACTAGTGTTGATTACTAACGAGCAAAGACGCAGAGGAGCTGTTTAGCAGGGCAGTGCAGAGGATTTTTTTAGGGGCAGGGGGAGACATTTTTCTAACATGTCCTAGAATGTGAAAATAGCAGATCTACAAGCTCTACAAGCTCTCAATGTGTCACAGAGCGATGTGTTGAGCTTGTAGAGCTTGTAGATCTGCTATTTTCACATTCTAGGACATGTTAGAAAAAAGACTCATGCCCCCTTTGATGTCTATTTGTGTGTGTGCACCTGTACAGATCAAAACCCATCCGAGACCGAAAACAGACACATAGAGACAGAGAGAAAGCGCCCCCAAGTGGGGGCTCACATAAATGCTCACATAAATACTGCAATATACAGTAGTATATATGTGAAATTGCTGAGTGTATGGTCAGACATAGCCAATAAAAATATGTTTCTCTGCATTTTTCTAAACAGAAAAAAAAAAAAAAAAGAAATCCTATTACATAATTACATTAGTACACTTATCTGATAATGCCTGAAGCCATAAAGACAAATATCAAGTGAGTTATCCACTTGAAAAGCGATCGATCACAAAAAGGTCAATATTTCCAGTTGTTTCAATTATAGCTGGATTTTGGTCAAAAATGGCTATTTTGAGATGGCTGCAACTATAGAAAAAAAAGCTTTTTATTTATTTGTTTTATTTTTTGGTGAGACTAGAGGTGGTCCTGTTTCAATTCAGGTCCTGTATGACACAAAATACAGAATACAGAATTTAGGAAAAATGTCAATATAAAAAAAATATATCAATTTTTTCATTAAACAAAATGGCAGGGGAGCCAAACAGTCAATGTTAAAATGGCGGCCAATGAGTTAATTGGCTTGAGTAATGACGTTTTGGTATCAAAATGTAGGCTGTATAAAGAAAACGGAGCCTATAGTCTAGTCATTTCACAAATGTAGCCTACCATTTGTAGATTATACAAATATTTGAGCAGATTAAGCAATATTGTGAGCTTGTATTTTCAAATGGCCTAAATGTAGGGCTGAAGTGGTTGTATGCCTTTATAGCCTAATAATCGAAATTTGCAAAGTATCTAACTGTTTTCAAAAGATTGTAGTGGAATAAAAATAGCCTACTCGAGTAAATGTACTCAGTACACCAATGAAGCCTGCGTGTGCCGTCAATTCAACACGGGCGGACAATAGAACTGGTTCAACATGTTTGGCACAGATACTTGTGTATTGGAAGCAATTAGCTTGTCTAGAGGGTCGCCTATATGGTCAGCTGCTCCCCCTCCAACCGTCCTACTGTATATGTTCCATGTGATGTTCTCCCTTATAGACTGTTTTTATTTAATTTTTTGACACTTGCTTTGGCAATGTAAACGTATGTTTTCTCACAAAATGTCATGATTACCGAAAAGTATTGAAAAACAGTGTGGTAAATAATAGTTTGACATTTTAACTTGACCTTTCACTCTGTAATTAGAAAGGGACCCTTTCACAAAAGCAAAAGCGATTGGTCATGTCAGAGGCTTGGTTCTCAAAAACCTCCTCGCTGTCACATCTTCTTCTGAGACGTTGACATTTACCAGAAGAGGAGGAATGGAGAAGGATTTCTACAGGCATTAGGCCTACATTTATGACCATGATGGCATTACATTATTATTATTAAACCACAATCAAATGTTTGTCCAGGTGTCTGGGACAACTAATACATCTTTATGAACAACTTTATGAGGCTATTGGAAAAATGTTGCCTACTGCCTTGTTTCCAAATAAAGAACAATTTCAATTGAACATGTGAACAAAAGTTGTGTCTTTTTCGTTTCCTTATATTTAGCTTATTATTATTATGTCACGTTTATGTTGTTTTGGGACAGTGTGTGAACCAATTATTTTGTAATTGTTTGTGTCACAACGTTCTGTCATTTGATGACTTCTCCGCCTCTCTCTCTCTCTCTCTCTCTCTCTCTCTCTCTCTCTCTCTCTCTCTCTCTCTCTCTCTCTCCCAGCCCTAGAATATATATATACATACAGTATATAGTATCAAAATCAGCTTACAGTTTTTTTTCGATTGCTAAAACACATTTTTTTAAAATTTGGCACAATTTTCACAACCTTTACTTCTGTCCCCAATCGCTTGACTCAATTTGTTACTACTTTAGATTTCCTTATCATATTAGACTCTGACTTTCCTTCTTTAATGTAAATTTCACATCACCTTGTTGTCAAAACACAAGACACACTTTTCAGGTTTGCACACACTTCTCACATAAAATCTCATAGCATCAATCCACAACACACCAATATTCAAATCTCTAAACTTTCGGGTCAGGCGAGCAATTCAGAGCCAGGTCCCACTGCTTCAGGCCATGGAGGAGGCTTATGGAGATGTGGGCTTTGAGGCCTGTCAGGGCTTCATGCGGCACTCTAGGCCAGGGGTTTTCAAAGTGGGTGATGGGGCACCCTGGGGTGCCACGACGGCAGTCCAGGGGTGCCGCGAGATCATTTGATAATATTTTGAATTTATTTGGACACTTGAAAAAATATTATTTATTATATAAAGTACAAAGTTATTTTCAGTCAGTTCTAACCAAAATGGCTATTATGTAATGGCTCAACGTTTTCCTCGCAACATAATCACTAAAATATCGTCACTGTCGGGCAGAAAACTTGTATCTCCAAGTTTCAAATGTGTACGGCTTTTGGTAAAGAAAAGCCATGCTACATCATACAAGACTGTCGCACAAAACTATTGAAAACAGCCGATCTACAAGCACACAACGCGTTGTGGGCTTGTTTGGAGTGTTTGGGGGTAAACGTTTAGACCTACAGTCAATAAAATGTTTTGTCTGCATATTTGTGTGCTGTTTTATGTTTGTCTATGAGAGAAGTGGGCATACACTGGGTCATTTTACAAAAAGGGAATTGGTTCATTTACCAGAGTAATTGACATTCATTCAGTGTGTTCCATTTCGACAATTGTGTTTTCAATTTTGCTCTTCAGTGTTCTGTTCATGCTTGGTAGTGTTCAGCCAAAAGCTAGTTGTGTTTATTCAATGAATGCATGTGTGTGTCATGTGAAAATATGGCTGTGTTTACCAAATGAAAACACGAGTTCCATTTTGTGAACATGTTAAGAGATTTGATGGCAAAGAGTTGTTTTGCAAAGGGATCTTCAACGTTTTCAGATCAAGGACCCCTTAGTTGAGAGAGAGATGAAGCAGGGACCCCCACAACCCTTTGTACCTCAACCTCTGTGCTTACTGCTTAGTATGCTCTTTTTTCCCCTCCACACCTAAAGTATTTGCCGAAAATAGCCAATCTGCAAGCTCACAACACTTTGCAGTGTGAGGTGTTGTGAGCTTGTAGATCTGCTATTTTTGAAAAATTGTGAAAATGAGTGCAAGTCTTTGAATATCTTTGACCCGATCTTTGACCCGACTTCTAAATCCTTTCTCTAAAATCGAAATCATGCTGTTCTCAAACCTTTTCATGTGAAGGACCCCCAAAATTACAGGTATTTGGCCACGGACCCCCCATCTCAAAATATGTTATTCCAGGGACCCCCCAGAAGCAAATATTTGAGTTACAAATGTTCGCTTTTAAGTAGATATATTCAAAGACTTGCAAAAAAAAACATGATTTAAAAAAAATAGCAGATCTACATGTGCTTGTATATTTGCTATTTTTCAATAGTTAAAGCAGTCAATAATCCTAGGCCTAAATGGGTTAAACAAATAATTACAATTTGAGTGCAAAAATAACTTGAAAAGAAACTATTTACAAGCTCACAATGCAGGTAGAGATAACAAGTAACCAACAAGTAATAGACTCGAATAGTCGACTCATATTGAAGAATCGCCACCCCGTGGCTGAACAGCCACACTACACGTTGAAATAAAATATCACATTTCTAGGGGGCGCGGCTAAGAATTTGGAGGCGTGTTTGACAGAGGTACCTCTAGGCACCTCTTGACACCTCTAGGTGTCATTTTAGACTTGGCGACGCTAAATGTTGTAACCCACTGTATAGACTCCAGTAAACTTCCAACGACCTGGACTGTGCACAAGGCGCGCTGGATGGGCAAGCTCCTCTACACTCTATCAGGCTTTGATGGAACAGCACATCTTGCATCCCCAGGGCACCATCACCACACGGCAGCAGGTGCCGAAGATTCTGGCATTTGCCAACTTCATTACGCACATCTACGCAACATGGTGGCTGACCTGTAACAGAAGTAGATGAGTACGTCTGAGTACGTCTGTTGACGAGAGCATTGCAACATCAACCATGAAAGCACAGGAGGCACCACTAGATGCTGCCCCTGGCACTCCTCAGCACCAAGATGCCAGCTGATCAGCAGCATGCACTTGCGGATGCCATCTTGGAGCACAAACCAGATAACCTCCCAATGCGAGCCCCACAGTAGCACTTTGGCACTGGTTTCGGTAAGCCAAAGTTTCCAGTCCTCTCACCGGCCACCAGGTTAGCCGACCTTGCCAACCCAGACTGCTGGTTTGGTATGCACCAGTTGAAAATCGATACAGCATTTCTTCCACTCAATGTAGAGGATTGGGGTACCAGTGCATCATTCCAGGCAGGTGTGGTGAATATGCGTGCCATCAATGTTGTGAATGACTGTGCCGAGTGAGGGGTCAAACTCACATCATTCTGTGGCAGCAGCCAAGTGAGAAACACCTTCAGAATGTTGAGCATGACCGCCGTGAACATCCCAATCTTCACTCCTATAAGTGCAAGCTGAACACAGTGAATAACTAGGACAATATTTCAATATTTTTCAGTGACTTTGAATGAAAATGTAAATGTTTCTACTTGATTAAACACCTTTTCCCTTGCCAGAAACACCTCCTCACAAACTATTTGTCGTATTTTTGAGAAATTGTCATGTCATGTTATAAAAAAAATAGAGTTCTAAAAGCAGCCGAAATGTCACTTAACTAGGACAATATTTCAATATTTTCAATCATTTTTCAGTGACTATCAATGAAAATGTAAATGTTTCTTCTTGATTAAACATGCTTTCTCTTGTCAAAAACACCTTCTCACAAACTATTTGTTGTATTTTTGAGAAATTGCCATGTCATGTTATCAAGAAATGAAAGCTCTAAAAGCAGCCGAAATGTCACTTTTTCCTAAATTTGACATGCTGCGTTGCACCTCTAACTATGAATGAATTTCCCCCAAACTTTGCTAAAATCATTTGTATAGACAGTGGAACAAAGTTCTAGATAGAGTGAGATGAATTTTTTTAGCATTGAAATTTGATGCACCCTAATATATATATATATATATATATATATATATATATATATATATATATATATATATATATATATAAAGGGTGCAACGGTTTACAAAATTCACGGTTCGGTTCGGTTTGATATTTTGGTGTCAAGGTTCGATACTTTTTCGATACAAAAAATAAACAGAAATGTCCTTGATTTATAAATGCATTTTTATAACTACATGTTTTTTTGTTTTAACTTTGAACAATACGGTACCCAACCTCTAGTGTAGTGGTTCTCTAAGTTGTCTCTGCGGACCCCTAGGGGTCCTTGAGGGGGTTCCAGGGTAAAGTAGATGTGGAGTGGTATTGTATTGTAATATTCGGTACAGGATCATTCGGTTTGGTACACCCTCGTATTGAACGGTCGCTCCTATCCAGGTTTGGATAGGACTCCTGAATGTTGTTATAAAGATTTAAGAGCAGCTTTAGGACAGTTGTCTTTAGTGGGAGGTTTGTGATGGCCTCTGCCATGTCAGGTCCATCAATATCACTACTTGTAATTCCCTTAGCTGTCAGTGTTTTCTGACCTTCAGTGCAAGGTTCTTTTACCAATTCCTCCCTGGACATTGCTTGAACTAGCAGGACTCCAAATCTATCCCTGACCTGGCTCAGTGTCTCAAATCTCTCTTGGAGAGACATCAATGCTGAGTCTACAACACTGCTGAAAAATGATACCTCTAGACCTTTGAGGGCATCACTGAATGGTTAAACGGCAGCCTCATAAGTAAACAACCATGCAGCCTTTTTCTGCTTAAGTTCTGGTTCTATGTTCAGTGCTTCACAGAGCGTCTTGGCAGTTGATACAGCCTCAGTAAACCCAGATTGTCTGTATTTGGAGAGGGAGGATTTGGCCGACGGAAGCGGGCGGCTGCACAGCGTTGCGTTTCTGACGCCGCCGGTGTGGGTTAGTTCATTGAAAATAATGGGGCCGGATGTTTTGACGCGCTGCGTCCGCGCCGCCTCTGCGTCCGCGCCGCCTCTGCGTCCAGTGTGTGTTTCCCTTATGTCAAGCTGCTGAATTAAAGCTGTAAGTTCACCTGGCTAGTGATGTTAAGAATGTCACACAACACAATAGAGCAAATCAAAAATCTGAATGAGCCACTTCTGCGAGAGCTTGAGCCTCTACTTGGATCTGTTGATCATTCACAGTTTGCCTAGCCTCCATGAGAGCTTCTCAGATTTCTATGACCTGGTTTCTCACAGCTGTGACCCTCTTGCCTGCGTCTGCTCTCCCATCTAACATCACTCCAAGGTTCAACATGCTTTTGTCAAGATGCTCCATCTCTGTGTGGATCCTGAGGAAAAAACCTTTGCACGTAGCCAAAATGACCAGTAGCATCCCTAGATGACTTGGCAGCACCAGCAATCACAAGATTCATTGTATTTGCTCCACAAGGTACAAAATAAGCTCCTGAATTTATCTGTAACAGTCGGGCCTGGGAACCTTGTTTCTTCCTTTTCATGTTAGCGCCCTTGCCATATAGGCCTGTCCTCTACAATTTTCAAAAGGAATGACACGTTTAGTTTAGTTTTAGTTTAGTTTGATCAACTCGATAGCAAACATTTATACAAGTCTTACATCCACAAAAGCATAAGAGAAAAGTAGCACTGTTTGAGGTGATCAAAGGGAATAGGCTGAAGCTATAAAGCTAATGAATGCCTATTGATTATCCTACATATTCATGGTTTAAGATACAGTAATATGGTATAAGATACAGAACAAGCTCATTCAGCTTGTCAAGGATGACAGTTGACAGGTTTAACCCAGATGATTCCTCCACAACCACATAGCCATGGAAATATTCCTTGATTTCTGGTTTTGACTCCTTCGAACCAGGGACGTACCAGAATGTACCCACTTTTTATCATATAAAGCCAGGGTCATATAAAGCCCTACAAATCTGTAAAAAGTAGATGACTCATCACTTTTCACAGATTTGAAGGGCCGTTTGTGGCCCAAGGAATGTTTTTTGTGCAAAACAAATGCTTGCAATGGATTCAGAATCATGAAAACACCCCAGTTTGACCCCTCGCCTGCTACTTAAAGCAGATTCTTTTTTTCTTTTTGCTTTTTTTTTTACCTTTACCAAGAAATCTGGCGACCTCACGGAGGTTTTTGGCAACCCCCCTGGTGGTCGCAACCCACAGGTTGAGAACCACTGCTCTAGCTAGCCTCAGCAGTGTTTAAACAGTAAGCAAACAGTCAGAAACAGAGTACCGAGAAACGGCTTCTTCCGGCCAAAAACATGCGTTACGTCAAAGTTCATGGCTCATTACCAGCTCTACCTGAAGCTACATTTTTTTAAGTGTTTTGCACGTAAGGCCCGCCCCATCTCGACCATGATTGGAGGAAGGCCCCACTCTATCCTGATTGGTGGAAAACCTGTCACCCAACAGTTTTTACTCATCCTGCTTGACTTAACAGCTGCTTTTGACACCGTTAACCATGACATCCTTCTCAACCGCCTTCACTCTATTGGACTCTCTGCCACTGCCCTCAACTGGTTTCAATCCTACCTCTCCAACAGGACCGAGTACGTTTCCTTGGGAGGAAAAAAATCCCGGACGCACCCTGTCACCTGCGGTGTCCCCCAAGGATCCGTACTCGGTCCCAACCTGTTCACCCTCTACATGCTTCCCCTCGGACACATCATCAGTCAGCATGGAATCTCTTTCCATTGCTATGCGGACGACACTCAACTGTACATCAAAATCAAACCACCTCCCCGTAAACCAGTCACCACCCGCAAACCAGCCACCACCACCCCCCCCTTAGACCACCCGGCACCTTCTCCATCGTCCACTCTGTCCACCTGCCTGGAGGAGATAAAGGCGTGGATGAGCTTCAATTTTCTCCAACTAAACAGTTCAAAAACTGAGGCCATCCTACTCGGCACCCCCCACCAGACCAAATCATGCCCCATAACCAGCATCTCGTTCTCCGGCCAAATCATTCCCCTTTCATCCTCAGTCACCAACCTCGGGGTGAAATTAGACCCACAGCTCAACCTCGAGGCCCACATCAAACATCTGTGCAAGACCTCCTTTTTTCATCTCCGTAACATTTCCAAACTCCGCTCCACACTCACCCTGTCAGATGCAGAGAAGCTCGTCCACGCCTTTGTCTCCTCCAGGCTGGATTATTGTAATGCACTCCTCATCGGGATTCCTAGCAGGAGCCTCCAAAGGCTCCAGTACATTCAAAACAGCGCTGCTAGGATCCTGATGAGGGTGCGAAAGTTTCACACCCATCCTCCGCTCACTCCACTGGCTCCCCATCACCTTCAGGACTGAATATAAGATTTCCCTGCTCACACATCAGTGTTTATACGGAAATGCCCCCCTCTACCTCAAAGAACTGCTAAAACCAAAACCAGTCACTCGGACTCTCCGTTCATCAAACACTAACCTTCTCCTTGTCCCGGACACCAACCTCCGCACCATGGGCGACAGGGCCTTCAGCTATACAGCCCCAAGCCTGTGGAATGCTCTCCCAGAACACTTGCGAGCTCCTCAGTCCACCAATGTTTTTAAAAATGGACTAAAAACATTTCTTTTTAGCAAAGCTTTTTCTTAACTATTTTAGTTGTTATTTGTCCTTGCCCTGATTTTAGTCCCTTGTCATTTTATTGGTTGCCTTTATGTGCTGTTTCCTCCATGCATTGTTTGCCTCTGTAGCGCTTTGAGATTCATTTGAATGTAAAGCGCACTATAAATAAAATGTATTATTATTATTATTATTATTTGGTGGAGCAACTGAAACGGCTTTTTTCTCCTCACAGGCTGAAGTCCAAATATGGACCAACCACTCTATAGTAACTAGTACTATCAGGACCCATTTTGTTTTTATTTTAATTAGGCTAAATGAAATCACTTACCCTACCTTTAAGTTTTACTTAAAGGAGCAATAGTCAACTTTTTCTTGAAAAACGGATACTAAAATAAAAAAAATGTTTCAAAAATATTTTTATAAAAAAATATGCTTAATATGTGTTTCTGTTCAAAAAATTCCACAAAAAGCGTAAAATAATGATAAAATAATAAATTTGGCCTTTGTCAGACCAACACTTTGTTTACATCCTAGTCTATTCTTTTATATGGATTGATAGGATGTAAACAAAGTGTCAGCCTGACAATTGCCAAAATGATTATTGTATCATTATTTTACACTTTTTGAACAGAAACACATATATGAAGCATATTTTTTATAAAATATTTTTGAACATTATTTTTAATTTAGCATCCGTTTTTCAAGAAAAAGTTGACCTTTAACTTTTACCACACTTTAACTTTTCTTCACGTTTGCTCTACGTTAGGTTTGTGTACTTCAAAGCCCTGGGTCCGTACCACAAGTCCCGCTCAGGCTCGTCCTCGTGGGGGAAGAAGCGGGCGGCGGAGGCGGACGACGACACGCTGCCACGCATGTACGAGACGCGCACGGCGTCCTGCCCGTACGCCAGCTTCCTCAAGTACGTGTCCAAGCGCAACCCGCTGTGCGCCGCCTTCTTCCAGCGGCCGCGCGACCACTGCCGCGCCAGTGACGCCACCTGGTACGAGAACAAAGCCATCGGTGAGTGTGGGTGAGCCGTCATATTCCGCCGGGGTCTTAACACATCTGCCGCCTTACACGTTTATAAACGTTCTATTTTGCCCAGCTATCTACCGCCTTACACGTTACTGTACGTTCTACCGTTTTTGGCCACTGGGGGGCACTGTTCACTAATATATGAGACAGCAATGTGTTCACAGCTCTTTGGGCAGCCTGTGATGCTGATAAAAAATTATAAAAATGTTATTCATGTAATCAGCTTTCTGCACACCTTCTTCAAGATGGCTGCCAAAATGGCCACCATCCACATGCTGTAATTGTTTGTGTGTGTTAATCTAAAAATAGATTTTTCTTGGGGTTGATTATATTTTTCTGCCAACTGCAAGGGGGCAATGGACATCTTCTGAGAGCTTATTTTTTTTCAAAAAATGTTAAATTTTTTTTTTATTTTCATTTTAATTTTTTGTAAAAAGCCGGGCAGTACTAAGATAGATTTTTTTTTAACCCTTGGCAGGCATTGTGTTAAAGGAGTAGTTCACCCCCCCCCCCCCAAAAAAAAATCTACGAATATGTGTATTTTTAGAAGCAAACATTCGTAACTAAAATTTTGCTTCTGTGGGGGTCCCGGGAACTAAATATTTTGAGATGGGGGTCTGTGGTCAAATACATATCATTTTGGGGGTCCTTCACATGAAAAGGTTTGAGCACCACTGACATAGAAACATAGGTTTTTAAAAAAAAAAAGACTTGCACACATTTTCACGACTTTAGATAAATAGCAGATCTACAAGCTTTTGTATATCTGCTATTTTTTCAATAGTTAAAGCACAAAATAATGTGTTCCTAGTCTAAATGGGTTAATCCCCCTCCCCTTATGAATAACATTCATGTGTTAGACCCCAGCATGGCTATATATAACCGGGAGAAGAGTGCCACATCACCCCTCAACATTGAGATCTGTGCTGCCTGCTTGGTCTTGACCTTGAGTGTTGGGCATCTGAAGAGAGGAAGTGACTTCTTCTTGATGGGATCATCATGAATGGAGTGTGTGCGGTCCACGATCACAGTCTTATGGTACTTGTCTCTGCCCACTGATTCCACAGTGCGGACTGTCTTAACCACTGACTCGTTAACCACATTCCGTCTGTCCAACTTTAGAAGCTCGTGGCTATCATCTAGGAACAGATTGCCCATCCCACTGATGGAGTGCCCAACTGCTAGTGTTTCCTCTTTGAATGTTTTGTGCAGCCATTCCTTCTTCATGATGTAGTCCAACTGCACCTCCAGGACCCTTCACCAGATCATTATTCTGCTCATGAGCCTGGTCTATCGGTATGCTTGAGAATCTGTTTGTTGTCTTGGGAACAACCCAGTGACCATGTTTTGCAAATTCCTCATGAATGGACGTTGGCAAGCTTTTCATGTTGGATGTGGACAGGAATCCATCGGGCATACAGTAGTTGTGGTGATCAAGGGCAAAGAACCATGGGTCGAGAGCCTTCATAGAGGGGGAAATCCTGTTCTCTGTGAGCCCCCGCAAATATCAGACCCAGAATTTCCATGTTGAGGATGGTGTCCCAGTACTGGAATGTTGGACTCTCTGTGATCATGTCTCGTCTCCAATCTTCTTTGGTGTTCTCATCGTGTGGTCCCTCAGTCATGTCCAAGAAAGCATCCAAACAGCAGATCTACAAGCAGATCTACAAGCAGATCTACAAGCACACAACGCCTCACGGTGCGAGGCGTTGTGTGCTTGTAGATCGGCTGTTTTCACTAGTTTAAATCACTAGTTTAAATGTTGTATGTCCAAAACAAAGAGTTTTGGTTATACAAGGTTTCCACCCGACAACGATAAAATTATACTAAATAAGTGTCGAAATAAATTCCAAATATTATAGAATTAGCTCGCGGCACCCCTGGACTTCCGTCACAGCACCCCAGGGTGCCACGTCACCCACTTTGAAAACAACTTGAGACTGTTGGGAATGGAGTTCTGCTGGCATTCATAGGGGAATTATGCATTACATTTGAACCCATTGTGGTCAAATATGTTACGCCGCACAATTTTGGCAACCTTGGCCAGAATCATTGCATCCTATTCAAAGTCATGTCCATGAGCCTGCTTCTGCAATTCCTGCATTCCCTGTTCACAAAACAAGTATCGTATTGTTTCCATCATTCTGCTCCTGGGGAAAGTACTTCTGGACTTGTTCCTTGAAGCGAACCCTGTTGATTTCTACAATACCTTTTTCGTTTTGTCATTATGCAACATTGTGTGTAGAATGCTGAGAAAAAAGGTAATTTTATAATCTTGAATACAGCAAGATTATTTTTCACATAACAAAATGTGAAAAAAAAGTGAAGGGGGAGAATACTTTTGCAAGGCACTGTACTGTACATCCAGTATACCAATATTAAAAAGTAAAAAAAAAAAAGTAAATAAGAAATTTCTCACACTCGATAGATAGCTTTAATGTCATCAATTAAAGCTCCAAGTGTGCCTTCCTTGTGCAGCTTTGCTCTCCAGTGATGTCACTCAATGAATAAAAGGTGATCGTTCAGAGTTTTCATTGTCATATCACCCCTATAGCGGTAAATGTCGTTCTTGTAGCTTCTCCATGCTCGTTCAATGTGTTGTGTATGAGCTCCTGTCCCAGGATGCACCAAGTACCTGTTGTGAGAAACTTGATAGTGAATATAACTATAATGAGCCAAATGTCTTTATGCTAGGGCATTCACCAAATACTTGAATATTCGAATACTCGAATATCAAAGTCACTATTCGACGTTGTTCACCAAAGTCGAATATTCTTTTTTTTCCCTCTTTAAAACATATATAGTTTATAAAGCTTGGCTAGTTAGGAAGTCATAAGAATGAGTTGTCAATGCCCCTGGTGGATGAATTTGTTAATGCTCTATACCAGGGGTTCTCAAACTTTTTTAGGCCGTGACCCCCAAAATAAACTTATTTGAACTGGGGACCCCCACCCTGACAAGCACTTGGAATTGTAGGAATTACATTTAATGTGACTCGGTTCCGCTGATAAATATTGTGAAAATAGCAGATCTACATGCTCGAGGCGTTGTGAGCATGTAGATCGGCTATTTTCACAATGTTCGCCTCTTGCTTACTTAATATTTGACAATTTGGCCAGTCCTGTCGAATATTCGACTATTCGAATACTTTGAGGTCGAATAATTTGAATACTAAAAATCACTATTCGTGAATGCCCTACTGTATGCTGCCCGAGAGTCACTCACGATGGTTGTTCCACGGCGCACACATATATTTGCGGATACCAAGATCAAGCAGGCGGCTTTCATACAGTTCACTCAGGGATAGAAGGTTAACTGACCACCTTCCACACAGTTTTCCACATGGGCAATGAGCTCTGTGAATGCTCTGGCTTGGATTACCTTCCCTTGTGCATGACTGTCACAGTGTTGCCGTTGGCTGAGAAGTGAACAGTGTCGGATTTCGGATTCTAGTCAAGCAAGAGAGGTGATATTTTGCTTTGATTCTGGACAATAATTCACTATCATTCAGATCTGTGGCCATAACCCTGACATTGTCATCTGCCTGCAGAGTGATGAATTCATGAAGATGTCCTTCAGACTTTCTGCAAAATAAACATGTGCTCTTATCCAGGGACTCAAGTTGTGGACTACGTCGAGGTTGTTTTTCATCTGCAGCATGGGGTCTCAGAGGTTCCGTCTGTATTGCTCTTCTGTGCTCTTTCCAGTTTGTTCACACTGATCTTTGAAGCGGTGAAAGCCGCTTCCAAGGAGTGGCTTTGTCTGTCCCGTACAGTCTGTCCCATATGCCTCCAAGGAGTCCCGTGTCCGTGTCATGTGCATGCAGTATTGAGGACTGGTCAAGCTTCACATGACAATTTGGCCCTCCAGACAAAATAATTCATTCATTAAGAATTCATAAAAATATAGAACTAAAACACATAGAAAGTATAGATCTAGAACACATAGAAAGTATAGATCTAGAACACAAAATGTATAGATCTAGAACACAGATTTCATAGCTCTAGAACAATAGAACCGCTTCACTTCGAACCGAGGTTTGATTTTTTTTTGTGACATGACACTGTGCTCGGTGCGTGACAAAAAGGTCCACAGTCATGTCCTCTTCAAAAGTGAGTTGTACTGGCAGCTGTTTTTGGCATATAATACACAATGCCCAATCCATTATATTCTTCAGAGACTTCAGTCAAAGGCTGCAACCACTGAAAAATACAAAAAAATATATTATAGTTATATGTGTATGACTGCTGACATATAGGCCTAGGTTAACAGCCATTTAAAATGGCAGCCAAAGTTCCAGGCTGCCACAAGTCTCCATAGACTTCCATATAATTCATAGTGCACGGATCATGTACGCCCATGCATAGATCATGCACCACATGTGTGCACGCGGTTCACAGCTTTCAAACAAAAAATCTGCTTGGAAATCCGTTCAGGCATTCATGCCATTATGTTTTCTTCAAATATAAACAAACATGGCTGCCATGTTTGAAAGATGGGGTTGGTATGGGGGTCAAACATAGAATTTCATGATCACGATCATGCCTAGTAGTTAGAAGAAAGTCCAAAAAATCGTAAAAAAGAAAAAAAGGAAAAATATAATATTATCGTTTATTGTGATGAAAAACTGTGATATTGCCCTCCGTCATGCACTGGGATCAATTCACATTTTATTTGCTGAGCTGCATATCCGGTACCACTTAAACCCTTTATAATTGGTAAAAGGTACTTATAATATACATACCTGATACAGTCTTTTTTTCACTCTCTTTCAAAACTCTCTTTGCCAAAAAAATAGCCGATCTGCAAGCTCACAGCTGAGCTTGTAGATCTGCTATTTTTTGGCAAATGTTCCCGCCCAAGGATAATGGATTTTGATTATCGCGATAATATCGTAAATCGTGATTTCTTTTGACACAATAATCGTGATATGAAATTTCATATCGTCCCATCCCTATCTGAGACACAGGCCGAGTAGATATAAATGGTACCATATTAATTATAATGAGCATTAGTGAAGCCCAATTATATGGAGATAGGTTGAAAATGGGTGAAGTGGTCCTTTAAGACAGTGGTTCTCAACCTTTTCAGGCCGCGACCCCCTAAAATAATCATAGTTGAACTGGGGACCCCCCCCCCCCCCAGGGGTACAAGCTCGCAGTGCGGCACTCGATGCCGCGCTGTGAGCTTGTATATCGGTTATTTTTCAATAGCAAAATAATTAAGGCCCCTCCACCTTGGGCCCTAGTAACTCAGTCCCACTTTCCCTCCCGTTGTGACGCCCCTGCTCTTGGGCTTTCCCCACCAGGTAAGAACCTCCTGGGCACCAGGATGCAGATGCTGTCGCGCGCCGCCAAGCTGTCCAAGACCTACACCAACCACTGCATCGGAGCCGTCTCCATAGCAACCCTCAGCGGCGTGGCGGGCGTGGGCACGCAGAGACCCCCCCAGATCCCCGAGGCCACCGTCAGCAACGGCACACAGCACGTGCAGCTGGTGGTCCCCTACCTGCGGACCACCACAGACCCCTGGAAGAAGTACGTATGTTTCACTTAATACCGTATTTAACGGACTATAAGCCGCGGCTTTATTCCCATGTTTTGAACCCTGCGGCTTATACAACGGTGCGGCTTATATAGAGATTTTTACAGCTAATGGCCAGTTAGTTAGTTTTACAATGGTATTTAACAAGGATTTATATATAGATTTGTACAGCTAACAGGCCACCGGGGCGCTCTAGGCCATAAGGTAAGTACAAGGAACCAATATTAAAGTAATAAGCATCTAATATAAAAGGAAAGGCAAAAAGAATTAATGAAAAAAATATATTGAGGTACATTGGTCAAGGTTGCTTATATTGTATAATTATTTACATAGGGAATCAAGACCCAATCCCACATCCACATCAAAGGTTGATATACCAAGGCTCGTAGCAAGTCACTATCAAAAGGGACCCAACATGTGTGAATTGGGTTCTGAAGTGACCCTCAAGGTCCTCCAAACCGCCACTTAAGGGAGGTGCCTAAGGTTGAGGACCCGGGGAGTCTGGGTATCGAGTCTCTTGATCCAAATGAATTCGGCTCTTTTCCTTTGAGTGGGGGTCCAAATGGGGTTGTGTTGAAGAATGGAGATGCGGAGCTGATCTGGGCCGAATAGGATGAAGTGGGACACTAGGGGTGTTTGGGATTTAAGCCGATTGTTGATATTGTACAGGTGCTGAGTAAGTCTGGTTTGTAGGGAATGTTGGGTTTCTCCTACGTACCTAAGCCCACAGTGGTTGCATCGGATTAGATATACTAAGTTTTTATCTTGGGGGGAACCAAATCGGGGTGTGCGGATCAAGGCGCCCTTATGTTGAAGGGCCTTGGCTTGGTTAAAGTGGGGGTGGGGTGGGGGTCCGGACGCCGAGGGGGGTTCAGGCTAGGGAGCCTGCTACGGACCAGAAGGTCCCTGAGGTTGGGGTTCCTCTTGTAGGCTGAGATGACCCTCCTGGTACCGAGCATGCCGAGGGGAAGATTTGCCTGGTTGAGGTTTAATTTGAGGACCCTGTTGGTTTCAGTTGCCGTGTTGTTGTAAGTGGTAATGATGGGAATTATAGGGTCCAGGTCAGGTACCCTAGGAGCTAAGAAGGTGGCTTTAGCCCTCTTAAGGAGGGCCCAGGGGTATCCCCTACTATGGAGGACCCCAAAGAGGGTAGATGTAGCCGCCCTAAAGTCCTCCTCCCGAGAGCAGATTCTGTGAAACCTAAGAAGTTGGGATTTGACTAGCCCTCTAAATGTATGGGGGGGATGAAGGCTGTCATAATGGAGGAGAGCGTGTGTGTCTGTTGGTTTGAAAAACACTTTAGTGTCTAGATGTTGGGAATTGGGAAAATTTGGACCCTTGAAGGTGGTGCTGTCTAGAAAGTCAAGGGTGAGGGGATCAATGGTGTGGGTAAGGGAAATAGAAGCCGAATGGGCGTTGAGGTGGTTCATAAATTGGGTAAAGTCCTCCTGGGAGTGGGGCCAGACACCCCAAATATCATCCAGATAACGGAAGTAAGCTCTGGGCTTCAGGGGGAAACCCGCTAGAGCACCCGCCTCCCACTCGGCCATAAAGAGGTCCGCCAGGGCTGGTGCAAATTTTTTGCCCATGGCGACCCCCTTTACTTGTAGATATGTTTGCCCGTTGAACGTAAACTCGTTGGTAAAAAAGAGCGCCATTTAGACCTGGATCTGCTATTTTTTTTAAGAAATTGTTAAAGCTGTGTGCAAATCTTTGAATATTATTGTTTTTAAAGTGAACATTTTTAACTAAACTCTGTTGCTTCTGGGGGGTCCCTGGAACAACATATTTGAGATGGGAGTCTGCAGTCAACTACATATAAATGTGGGGGCCCTTGACAAGAAAAGGTTTGACAACCACTGATATAGCTGCATACGTTTCTTCAGAAAACAGATTGTGCACCGAGTGCCGCGCTACAAGCTTGTAGTCGCAAAGGACTCCGCACTACATAACATCTAGGCTATTTTTGTTGGTTATTTTCTTATTTCATGAATGTGTTACTAGTCATTACAAACAGATCCATGCCTTGGTTATCCCAAGCGTTGTCCCACACGAGCCACAGTCTCATATCACTTTTGACCGAAAAAAATAGCATCCACTCTATGCTATGAGGGCTGCTGGGGTCTGCTAATAGACCCCATGGACAGTCATTTGGGATCAATAGCCTATAAGTAGTAAAATGAGCCCAATGATTGATTGATTGATTGATTATTTTATTAGACAACAATGGAGAACAGTACAAGTATAGTCAATACAATATAAATGTAGTACAGTACAAGTACAGTTAAACACCCTGCCTAAAAGGAACATCCCAAATAAGACCTTTTACAGTCTTTTTCACGTTAGAAGTCCTTGGTATTTAATATAACGCAGTTATAAAAACACTATATGTACAGGAAACGACGGCGTGGGGCTACGGTAAAGGGGGGGGGGGGGGGTGCTCACTTCTGGCTTGTCTATGGGAGAAGTGATAACTATCTCCTTCTCTGGTCTCTTGAAAGGTGAGTTTTCAGGGCAGTTTTGAAGGATGCCAGCGAGCTACATGTTTTAAGGGAGGTAGTCAAGGAATTCCGCACCTAGATGTTATTTAGTCCGGAGTTGTCCTTTAATCAGTTAAGTCAGTGGTTCTCAACCTGTGGTTTGGGACCCCCAAGGGGGTCCCCAAAATATTTTGCGGGGTCCCCAGATGAATAACAGTAAACAAACTCAACAGTAAACAAACCAACATAAAGTTTAAAGTGTATAGAGGGTATCTGCACATTTCTAAAGTGTCAATTTAAGGACTTTTTTATACCTCTAAAATGACAAATTATACATTGGCCAAATTGTCAAATATTAGAGGCAGAAGTTGTGAAAATAGCCGAATTACATGTGAGCATGTATATTTGCTATTTTCACAATAGAACCGTGTTATACAAAATGTTACTCAACTCTTAGTGCTCGTCAGGGTGGGGGGTCCCCAGTTAAAATATGACTAGTAAGACACCTCAGGGTGACTTGCGACCTCAGGGTGACATGCGACCTTGCCCTAAAGGGCGAGGTCCATAGTTGGCCAAAACATGCCCATATATGGACATTACCAAATATGGGCATTCCCATATATGTCCTTAAGATTGATAACATAATATCCTTAATAATGACCTTAATATTGACAATATAGGAATCTCCATATATGGGCATAAAACGTACGTTAATTAGTAATGCCAAGCAGGGCCTTGGTGAGTTAGGGCCTTGGTTTGATGCCTGTGGATCTCCAAATATGGGCATAATGGGGTACCCTAACATTCTCCTTTTCGGCCTGGGATTTATGACATCAGAAATCTCCATGTATGGGCATAAAAGTTTGTTTTTTCTTTTTCTGGGAATGACCATATATGGACTTTTATACCCTGAGAAATCTCGTAGCTTGTCTGACTGTCAGTACAGGAATTGATGTCAGGTGACATCCTGTTTATGCCCATATATGAGTAATTCTGTACCACATCACTGTGACTCACTGACATCACGTGACATCACTTCCTGTGCAGACAGTCAGACAAGCTACGAGATTTCTCAGGGTAAAATTAATGTGGGGTTCACGGCCTGAAAAGGTTGAGAACCACTCGGTTAAGTAATACATGTGAGTACTTTTTCCACCACTGCCAGAGACCAGCCGGACCCCAGGCCACACCGGACCCCCGCCAAGAGACCCGGGACCCCCGGCCTCGCCGGGGACTCCGGGGATACGGGGTCTCCTCCTGCACCCAAGAAGCAGTGCGTGGCGGTCCGTCACGGGGGGGACGTTACTGCCGCCGAGTCCCACGCCCACTCACAGTCTGTCGGCCAATCAGCGCCCGCTTCAGTTCCCACGCAGGTACAAAAGAAAAAAACACTCGCACTCTGTTTTCAGGTCGCGATGCCAAATTCATCCAATCAGGAGAGAGCACTCACACAAAAAATATATATAAATAAAGCGTAATAAAGCATAAAGCAGGGTCTTCAACGTTGTCAGGCCAAGGACCCCTTAGTTGAGATAGAGATGAAGCAGGGACCCCCACAACCTGTTCATAGATTCCATATAGTTTTATCGTTTGACAGCACAATCATCAGTGTATTTTGAATTCAAGTAAATTTGTGTTATCAGATATTTATCCACTTGAATCGTCAATACCTAATATACTTGACATTTCACTCTGTACTTGGTGTGCTCTTTTCCCCCCTCTACACCAAACCTTTGCCAAAAATAGCTGATCTACAAGCTCACAAAACATGCTATGAGGGCTGCTGGTTTCTGCTGAGGAAAGTGGACAACAAGAGCATTTTTGCCTAATAGACCCCATGGGATCAATATACCGTAATTGCCGGACTATAAGCCGCGGCTTTTTTCCCATGTTTTGAACCCTGCGGCTTATACACTGGTGCGGCTTATATAGAGATTTTTACAGCTAACGGCCAGTTAGTTAGTTTTACAATGGTCTTTAACAAGAATTTATATAGAGATTTTTACAGCTAACGGCTGTACCAGGGGCGCTCTAGCAGGAAGGACTCCTGCGGCTTATAGTCAGGTGCGGCTTATATATGTAAACATTTGTTTTTTGTTCTAAATTTAGCTGGTGCGGCTTATATTCAGGTGCGGCTTATAGTCCAGCAATTACGGGTAAGTAGGAAAATGAGCCTAGATGTTATTTAGGGCGGAGTTGTCCTAAGTAAAACTAGACCAGGTCAACCTGGTTGTGCCAGACCCCCTGTCTGTCATCATCATTTATGACATCATGCCTTTTGTAGGCATGTCATCATCATGTCATCATCATATATACCCTTTATATAGAAAACCCGGACAGACCGACATTTGCTTATGTAGGCCTACCCATTTCATGGGTCTGGCAAATATCAATACTGCTATGTCTCTCGCCTCACAGCTAGAAGGTCCTGGGTTCGATTCCCGCCGGGGGATGCTGTGGGTGCTGGGGGCGTGTTCCTCCCTCCACGACATCAGCGCCCACACCCTAGGTGGGACTGGCGATAGGGCCTTTCTGTGTGGAGTTTGCATGTTCTCCCCGTGTCTCCTAGGGTAGATACCCTCACAAAAACATGCAGTAATCCTGGTCTCTATAATGCCTCCCCCTGGCCAGCCGGGGCACCTGATGGAGGGGAAAGGAATTGGTTGGAATAACGTGTTCCTTCCACACACTACGTCCATCCCAGGGAAATCCCCACTGCCAGGTGAAAAGAAGCAACTTGGACTACTCATGCATAGAAGGAAGCATGAGGTCAGTCCGTTGTCTCCCCATAGCTAAGCAGATTAATGGGTCATTTCATCGAAATCGTTCACTTTGTGATACAAGCGTGAAACTTGGTACATATACTCTTCAAATCCTGCTCTCTTCAAAAATAGCGCTGGCCACTCAAAATTCCAAGATGGCGGTCCCCAAAATCCAAGATGTCTGCCCAAAAATGATGTTATTCCTTCATAACTCGAATTGCATTCATTTTAACACTTATGTTGCAATGATTTTTTCTCTTCAATGTCTCGCGTTGCCATGGTTACCATAGACTTCCATGTAATTGTGCAAGTGTGTAAAAAGTGCACGCCCATGCCTAGATGATGCACCACGTGTGTAGATGCTGTTCACAGCTTTCAAACAAAAAAATCCGCTTGGAAATCCGTTCAGGCATTCATGATTTATCAGCCATTATGTTTTCTTCAGATGTAAACAAACATGGCTGCCATGTTTGAAAGAATGGGTTGGTATGGGGGTTAAACATGCAATTTCGCGATCGCGATCATGCCTAATACATTTCTGGAGGTCCAAAAATTTTTTTTGAAAAAATTAAAAAACTTTTTTTTTTTTCAAAAACGGCCCAAACTCGGGAAACTCGGGGTTGGCACAGCACTAGTACCAATACAAACTCGGGAAACTCGGGGTTGGCACCATATGTGTTAAGACCCATAAATGTATTGAAATCGAATATAAAGATGGGCATTGCAGATGTTTTGGTACCGAGTACATGTCTGTATCTATTACGGTTATCGAGATACAGCATATAGTCGGAGCAGATTATTGGCTAATTTCATACGAATCGTTCATTTGTAATGCAAGCATGAAATTTGGTACAAATACTCTCTAAGGGCCACTCTTATAGAAAAAGGCGCTGGCCACTCACAATTCCAAGATGGTGACCTTTTTTTTCAAAATGGAAGCCACCTTCTCAGAGAAGATCTTGATATAATAAGAATAAGAATCGTTCACTTTGTGATACAAGGATGACATTTGGTACTTTTACTCTGTAAGGGCCACTCTTATGAAGTTACAATGGGTGTGTATGTGGAGAAAAGCCCATAAGGTGTTTCCCTGTTGAAAGTGGAATATTCCTTTAAGTAAAACATTTGAGTACTTTTTCCACCCAATGAAAAGTACTCATTGAAAAGTACTCCCGGTCGTAAAGGGTTAAAGCTGGTCCAGGGACGTGCTGGTCATTGGGAAAAGCGGGACAACTCCCAAACGGCCGGTTCATTCCCGGACGGTCCAGGCTGGCCATTAGGAAAAAAATAGAAAATAAAATGTCGGCCTTTGTTCCATTTTGGGGGGTTGGCGGCCAACAAAGTAAATCGTCACTGTCGGGCAGAAACCTTGTATCTCCAAGTTTCAAATGTGTGCATTTTTTCGCAAAGCAAAGCCCTGCTTCATCATACAAGGCCGTTGCACAAAAGTAGTGAAAACAGCAGATCGGCTGTTTTCACTAGTTTAAATCATTTTTAAAATGATAAATACAAAACAAACGGTTTTGGCCATACAAGGTTTCCACCCGACAACGACAAAATATAACTCATGTAATTGGCCCACTGGCTTGTCACTTGTCATGATCTGAAATGGTAAATCTTTGAGTAGCAGCAGCGCTATAGAGAGAGATCTCTCTCTATAGCGCGCAATGAGGGCCTCTCCAACTCTTTTTCCCGGGCTGAATCAGGGGCCCAGCACGTCCCTGAAAGCTGGTCTGTGTCCGTGGGCCTGTCAGGACATGGTGTGACCTACTTCTGGGTTCTGACCCACTTATTGCGCCTCGTCGGTCTGGGCTCGGAAAACAACTGCAGGGTCCTTGTCTGAGAAGACAAGACAACACTCCAGCTGTGTAGTTCCCATCTTTATCTTCCATTCTGCATGCATTCATACACCTATGCTGTTCATTTAATGTATGGATAGTTTTACTGCTGGCTGTACTGATCACTGTACACAGTGATGGAAGAAGTAAAAGTACTCCGTTACAACTAAGTAAAAGTAAAATATTCAAAATTTACTATAAGTGTGATAACAATAAATTTACCCCCATTCGTTCCGGATGGGGACCCGTTTCGAAACGGGTCCCCATCCGGAATCAATGGGGGTAAATTTACTCGAATCAAATTTTTGTCTTAGAGGAATGTGACAAAAAACAAAAAATATTATTGAACTCTTCTCTCCATGGCATGAGTAATCAATAGAAAAAAAGTCATTTTGGGGGTGAACTACTCCTTTAAAGTACCAAAAAGTACAAGTATTAATTGTGTTTTCAAAATGTCTATTGAGCATAGCAGATCTACAGTGGTATATATTTGTTCAAGTACATACTGTATATAGCAGGGGTCTTCAACAGGGGGTCCGGGACCCCTAGGGGGTCCTCAGAGTTACTACAGGGGGTCCACCAAATCCTTTTTTTATATTAACCACTTGAACCCTAGCGTCCATATTCTGAGAACTTTAGCCAAAAATAGCCCATCTACGCCTCGCAGCGCAAGGCGTCGTGTGCTTGTAGAACGGCTATTTTTGGCAAAGAGCTTTGGTGTAGAGGGGAAAAAGAGCAGACTAAGCACATAGTGAAAGGTCATGTTTATTAAGTATTGACGGTTCAAGTGGTTAAATATCGGAAAACACAAATTGACATGAATCCAACATACATTGATGATTGTTTTGTGCTGTCAAACAATGAAACTATATGGAATCTATGAACAGGTTGTGGGGGTCCCTGCTTCATCTCTCGCTCAACTAAGGGGTTCTTATTTGAATTTGCATTTTCAAATAGTGTGACCCAACAGTTTATCGGTTCAAGTTGTTTTTGTAAAAAAAAAAAAAAAAAGACAATTAGATAATAGATTCCATTACTCCTCAACTTGGAGAATCCAAATGGACCCTTACAGTTCCATAACTCTTAGAGAGTACAAATGGAACAAAGAGTCCATGAAAATAAAAATAAAAAAGGTTTCAGAACCCCTAATTTAAACTCACAACAAGGTTGTGTGTCTGTATTTGTCCACCAGAGGCCACTGTGGCTCAAATTTGTAGGTTGCCCTGTTAAAATATTTAGTTTGATCTTTTCATTTACAGCACTCTGCCATGATGATGATGATGATGATGATGATGATGAAGAATGAATAACCCTAGAATAACCTTGCCAACCATGCTAAATACCTTGGCCATTTTGTTCTTATGTTGTTGTTACTTGGACCCGTTTCTTTCTTGACCGCAATGTAAAAAAAAGTAGCATGTTATTATGGTAGATGCTAGGTTATTTTTTTAAAGCTTTGTGTGTCCCCTGTCCATATATGGTCATTTCAGTCCAGAATGAACAGGTTTTATCTGTCCGTAAATGTGTGTCCCATGTGTGTCCCCCATGTCCATATATGGTCATTTCAGTCCAGAATGAACAGGTTTTATCTGTCCCGTATGTCCAGAATATGTGTGTAGTGTCCGTCCCAGTCTGATGATTGGATGATTAAAAGTGTCCCTAAAAATGAGGATTGGTCAAGCTTCACATGACAATCCGGCCCTCCAGATAAAATCATTCATTCATTCAGAATTCAGAATTCTGTAGCTCTAGACAATTTTATACTCAGATTCACCGCTTCACTTCGAACCAAGGTTTGATTTTTGACCTGGTATATAGTTTCAATGTGTGATAGTTTAGACTGAGGCTAGGTTTTATGAAGTGAGTACAAAAGGACACCAATGTAAACATTGGGATTAGATACCAACACACGTTTAGAAGCACCGCTCTAGATCAGCGGTTCTCAAAGTGGGGTCCAGGGACTCTCGGGGTTACGTGAAGGGGTTCTAAGTTGACCCTTACACGTCCGTAACTCAGTCTATCTGTAACTCTGACAGGTGCATCTCTCCATTTCGACATGTCTCCTTTCTGACAGACAATAACCCTATATCTCTTACCCTAACCCTAACCTTAACCTCTATGGAAGTGTTGCCACTCCGACAATAAGAAGTCACTATCGGAGTGGCGACATGTCGGAATGGAGAGAGCCCCCCAACTCTGACAGTGTACAAATTGAACCAAATGGACCATTAGGGTCCATTTGTTTACATTGTACACTGTCAGAGTAAAGGAGAGACCTTGAAAAGTAAAAGCTTGAGAATCACTGCTTGAGAGGTGTAGTTACTATCAAAACCTGTCACACGTCACACTTTTGCCCTACTCATATCTCCGCCACCATTGCCCACACACTCCTTGGCTGCCAAACCACAACCCCCACCCCTCATTTCTCACATGGCCCGCTTCTAGCGCCATCATGAGCCCGATTCTAGCAAAACACATTGTTGGACACTGCTCCTACAGATTTGGCCCTAAAATCACACAAAGCGCCGGTACACAGTATTTCTAATGTCATGTCATCAACATGGATCTGTCCCATTTCCCATATTCCCTCCTGATTGGCTACCATCGCCTTCTAAAGTTTGCTTATCTCCTGATTTAGGGAGTCTTACTGGTTGTAATGGGCGTGTGTTTGATTTGCGTCTCAGGACAGCCATAACAGCAGCACCAGCTGCAGCAGCAGCAGTAGAATGATGGCCTCGGTGTCCCCTGTGTCCCCTGTGGTCTGTGCTGGCATCCCTACGCCTGCACAGCTCACCAAAACAAACGCACCCGTCCACATAGACGTGGGAGGACACATGTACACCAGCAACCTGGCCACGCTCACCAAGTACCCCCAGTCACGGTAAGACTATTCTGGTTCTCAATATGTAGTGCTGTCCAACAATTACATATTTCAATAGCCATTAAATTAGGCCTAGAATTATTTAATGCTTTAACCAGTGAAAAATAGCAGATATACAAGCTCATTGTAGATCTGCTATTTTTGAAAAAGTTGTGAAAATGTGTGCAGATCTTTGAATATATGTATTTTTTAAGCGAACATTTGTAACTAAAATTTTTCTTCTGGGTGGTCCCTGGAACTAAATGTTTAGAGATGGGGTTCCGTGGCCAAA
Source organism: Nannobrachium achirus (assembly GCF_963921795.1). Taxonomy (NCBI): domain Eukaryota; kingdom Metazoa; phylum Chordata; class Actinopteri; order Myctophiformes; family Myctophidae; genus Nannobrachium; species Nannobrachium achirus. The sequence goes on along the minus strand of NC_137810.1, from coordinate 78,447,905 downwards.
TACATAACATTTTGGGGGTCCTTCACATGAAAAGGTTTGAGAACCACTGACAAACCTTAGAAGGATTTGAAATATTGAAGACACAAATTTTCATGATTTTTCAAAAACGGCAGATCTACAAGCTCGCAGCGCAGCACTCGGTGCCACGCTGTGAGCTTGTAGATCTTGTAGATCTGCTATTTTTCAATAGCTAAAGCACAAAATAACGCGTAATGATGCGTTACTGGTCTAAATGGGTTAACCCCCCTCCCTCTATGAAGAACATTCATGGGGGGCCCGCAGTGAATCCTTGTACCCAGGGCCCCAGAATTTGGTGCTACACCCCTGGTAGTCAGTTTCTAGTTGTCGTTGTTCAGGGTTACCACGGTCATGAAATTCCTGGAAATATTTTGAAATTAGAAAAATATTTTTCCAGTACTGGAAAAGTTTTGGAATTTATCAAGGGTCCTGGAAGGTCCTGGAAAAAAATAGTTATGCATTGTCTTTGGTTATTGATTTTGTTAACACCTCTGAAATGACAAATTAAACATGGGCCAAATTGTCAAATATTAGAGGCAGAAATTGTGAAAATAGCAGATCTACATGCTCACAACGCCTCGCGACGCGAGGCGTTGTGAGCATGTAGATCTGCTATTTTCACAATAGAACCGTGTTATGCAAAATTCCTCAACTCTTAGTGCTCGTCAGGGTGCCGGGGTCCCCAGTTAAAACATGATTATTTCGGGGGTCACGGCCTGAAAAGGTTGAGAACCACTGGCATACACTACCTGTCTTTGGGCAGTGCGCATAGGAGTAAGCGACCTGTTATTGAGCAGAATTATTGTTATATAGTCCTGGAAATTGGGTTAAATATTCTGGAAAAGTTTTGGAAAGGTTTTGGAAATTAATTGGTAATAATGTGTGGGAACCCTGGTTGTTGTTTTGCTGGACTCTAGGATTGGCCAGCTGTTCGCTGGGACTGAGCCCATCGTCTTGGACAGCCTGAAACAGCACTACTTCATTGACCGCGACGGGCCCATGTTCCGCTACGTGCTCAACTTCCTGCGCACCTCCAAGCTGCTCCTCCCCGACGACTTTAAAGTGAGCGCTAGAACGGGTACACATTTTGTGTGTCATTATTTCATGATTTAACTATTGAAAAATAGCAGATCTACAAGCTCACAGCGCGGCACCGAGTGCCGCGCTGCGAGCTTGTAGATCTGCTATTTTTTTTAAATCGTGAAAATTTGAATTTTTACGTGATTCTATAAGTGTCTTTTGAATCCTTTTAAGTTTTTTTTTGAAAAACCCTATGTTTCTATGTCAGCAATCTGGCCAGCCATCGTCAGAGAAAAGGTCCTTTTCACTTAACTGGAGCTCAGTTAGTCTGTTCTTGAGAGACTACTGTGTCAGTGGTTCTCAAACCTTTTCATGTGAAGGACCCCCAAAATGTTATTTATTTGGCCACGGACCCCATCTCAAAATATTTAGTTCCAGGGACCACCCCAGAAGCAAAATTTGAGTTACAAACGTTCGCTTTACAAAATACATATATTCAAAGATTTGCACACATTTTCACAACTTTTTCAAAAATAGCAGATCTACAAGCTCGCAGCGCGGCACTCGGTGCCGCGTTGTGAGCTTGTATATCTGCTATTTTTCACTGGTTAAAGCAGTCAATAATTCTAGGCCTAAATGGGTTAAAACAGGGGTCTATGGGGCACGGTGGCGCAGTGGTTAGCGCTTCGCCTCACAGCTAGAAGGTCCTGGGTTCGATTCCCACCGGGGGACGCAGTGGGCACTGGCGGCGTGTTCCTCCCTCTGCGTCATCAGCGCCCACACCCTCCCCCGTGTCTCCTAGGGTTGATACCCTCACAAAAACATGCAGTAATCCTGGTCTCAATAATGCCTCCCCCTGGCCAGCCGGGGCGCCTGATGAAGGGGAAAGTAACTGGTTCGAATAATGTGTTCCTTCCACGCGCTACGTCCAAACCAGGGAAATCTCCACTGTCAGATGAAAAGAAGCAACTTGGACTCCTCATGCATAGAAGGAAGCATGTGCATGTGCAAGGGGCGGATGAAAAAAAAAGTCAAAGCACGCCCCATATTTGCATACTGGACCCTGATTGGTCCCTCACTAAATCCAATTAAGTATTTTTTAAGTATAAAAATATTAAATGTGTCAGTAAATATGTTGTTTCGTTATTTGTCATATCTGCCCTTTTTTTGTATTTTGAAAAATTAACAGCAATTTAAAAAGTGCAACTATACTTGGCATGTTAGTAAACATGCCACAATTAACAATGATGCAGCTGACCTGCGGAACCTGGGAATTTACCAACAACCAGCACAGATAGACAAAGAGACATTCATGGATTTATATTTAAAAGTAACTTTTATTTTCCCCTCTGGACCCAGGATATGGCAGCTGCATACCCCTACCATACCTAATTGACGCCCCTGGTTTAGTGTGGTATCAAGTACCGAAAATAGCCGACCTCCAAGCTCACAACGTTGTGAGCTTGGAGGTCTGCTATTGTTTTCGATATTTCCACCAAAATGCCCTTTTAGAAATGTCAGCCCCAGCCTCTCTAACATCCTCTGCACCTCCCTGCTTCCAGGAGTACTCTCTCCTGTACGAGGAGGCGTGTTTCTTCCGGCTGGGCGCGCTGCGGGCGGCGCTGGAGCGCTGGAGGCGGGAGCGCGAGGCGGGCGGCGCGTGGCGGCTATCTGAGTGCGTGGTGGTCCGCGTGGCCCCCCAGCTGGGAGAGAGGATCGCGCTGAGCGGACGCACGACGCTCATCCAGGAGATCTTCCCCGAGGTGGGCCAGTGTTGATTTTGTCGACTAAAACTATGACGAAAAATGTTTGTCGACTGAGTTTTTTTCACTGACAAAAACTAAATAAAGACTAAATAAAAACTAAGCTGTGATGACTATAACTAAGACTAAATATATTGACAATTTCATCAACAAAATAAAAACTAACTATAACGTTAGAGAGGGACTAGTGCTGAAGAGAGTCATTTTATGTTTGTTTGCTCTCTTGTTTCGCGCTGCGACGCGTTGTGAGCTTGTAGATCGACTATTCTCAGAACGTAATCAAGTGTAAAATCAGTCATTACGATGCCAAAATACATTTTAGTTGACTAAATCAACTGTAGATTTAGTCGCCATAAAATCTTATGATATTTAGTCGACTAAAATTTGACCAAAACTAAAACTTTTCAGTTGACTAAATTATTACTAAAACTAAATTACAATTTATTCAAAAGACTTATGACTAAAACAAAATCAAAAGTTGCTGTCAAAAACAACACCGAGGTGGGCAACATACCCACTACAGCCCTAGGCCTATATACATTGTGGTCATTTGAAAATAGCAGATCTACAAGCTCACAATGCGTTGCATCCTGACACATTGTGAGCTTGTAGATCTGCTATTTTCAAACATATTTTTATTTTTACACAATTTAAACATTTGATAACTTGTGAATTGGAACATTCTGCATACTGAGTACCTTCTACAATTTGATATCAATACTTTTTCACATAATGTACATTTTGAAATCCGGACTTTAACTTGTAAACAGAGTATTATATGATTTTTTTATTAAGTAAAATGAATGTGAATACATGTTTTTTCCACCACTGGAGGTGGGAGACGTCTTGGCCATCAACTCCGCGGATGCTTCAGGATGGAGTCACGACTCCACTCACATCACCCGCTTCCCTCTGAACGGATACTGTCACGTCAACTCAGTACAGGTGAGACCCTGTTTACTGGCATGTTGAAGCATCCATGGGCAACTGCAGTGGCGTCAGTTCAGAAAAAGCAAAGGTATGGCAACATGACTGGTGTCTTGCAAGACACCAGTCATGTTGCCATACCTTAGCAACAGGCATGATACTTGCCATGTTTTAGTAAACGAGCCACAATTAACTTTGGTAACTTTTCTGACACCTCCCGCTTAAAACCCCCAAAAAAAAACAAAAAGCCAGAAGGATCGTGAGGCCGCGCTTTCACGGTCTGTACTCATACTGAAAGTCTAGATCAAGCGGGCTTTTGCCCTTCTGCTCCACGGGAGGTTTCTGTCCTCCCTGAGCCCGCCTTAGGACACCTGCGTTACCGTTTGACAGGTGTACCGCCCCAGTCAAACTCCCCACCTGTCACTGTCCAATTCAAATAATGCATTGCACCTGTGTGGCTGACCTGCGGAACCTGGGAATATACCATTTTGCCAAGATGGGGAGAATGCAAGTGTGGAGAATATAATTATAATTGTTAAAGTGACCATTTTGTTAGATTTTGCATTTAGTTATTTTACTGTAATTTAACAACATAATAACCAGAACAGATAGACAAAGAGACATTCATGGATTTATATTTAAAAGTAACTTTTATTTTCCCCAGGGTATGGCAGCTGCACACCCCTGCAGCTGCCATACCCAATAGACCGTTTGTCAGCCTTCTGATTGGTCCCTGAGACTCCCTGACTGGCCAACCAGAAAAAATCATTCACTTTTTGCTATCGGGGGTGGAGTTGTGCAGTGAGAGAATGTTGCTTCAGGCTTTCAACAACGGTCCGCACTGCGCGGCACGGCTAGCGTGCAGTACGGCGCCGCGAGCTGATAGCGATTTCGATCATTATAATGAATACGCTTCAACAAACTAGTTCACATGAACCTTATCAATGTAACTAAGAGTTTTGATTGGGTACATGTATTTTAAATGGGCAGAATTACGAAAGCCAGCCTATTATGTGAGTAGAACTATAGGCTGGCTGTCATTTTCCTACCCAAAATGCACTGCGCTTTCTCTTTCTATTTATCTCCTCTGTCTGATCCAGAGGATTAAACTAATTAAAACATATATTTTCGGGGGAAAACTACTGTTTTGCTATGTAACTACTGTACTTTTTTCTTCCCTTTTATTAATATCACGTAGATGTGTTTTTTTTTTTGGTACTTTATATAGCTGTAATGAGGCTATGAAAAAATCTTTTTCCCCCCATCCACTTCCACTATAAAATAATCTGCAATGGTGATTCTGTCCCACTGGGATTAAACAAATTAAAACATATATTTTCGGGGGAAACCCCCTGTTTTGCAATGTAACTACTGTACCTTTGTCTTCCCTTTTTATTAATATCACCTAGATGTTTTTCCTTTGGTACTTTAAATTGCAATAATGAGGCAATGAAAATACCCTCTCCCCCCATTCACTGCCACTATAAACACAATCTGCCCAGGGTAATTTGCACCACCATAGTAACAGGGCAGTATGGGATTTGACATACGGTCTATTGATGCCCCAAAGCAACTGGCAGCCCGGGGCCCCCACCTTCACTTAAAACTGCCCACGATGCCCACGATGAATGCAAGGGTTAATTTGCTGGTGCCCATGGCAACCCGCCATTTTGCCTAGCTTCGAGGTCCTGGCAGAAAAAGTAATCAGAGTAGATGTAATCCAAGCATATTTATTTCGCGAAAATCTTTTCTTTCAGTCAGGACCGTTTTTTATCAATCCTGCGCCACAGCGTTTGTGTGACGGCCGGTAGAGAAGGCCGCGTTTTGAATGTGAAAGTGATTTAAAACCTGGATTAGGAGAAAAATGCATGTTTGTGCAGCAGCTTTGCATGCATCTCTGTTAGCGAGACAGCGCTTCCCGGTCACGTGATCCCGCGCTGCATTTTGGGAAATGGAGTTTCTTTCGTCACCGCGGTAGTACAGTAGCCTACAGGTGCTACAGTACAGTATAGTTTACTGAACAACGCGTCGAACGCGTCGATGGGCACACATAGACATCAAAGAGATTGACGCGTTGACACCTCGTGGGCAGCCGATGCGGCCCGCAGGTTAATATTGGAATACTGATATGTCATTGATTTCAGCTGTGTTACAATTCCAAACATGCAAACATCACCCGCTTTAATTACTTTCGTATCTATTAGTAGCTTAATGACTAGTATTAAAATGTTATTGTCCAATTCATATCCAATGTGTTTGTATTTAAGTTCATAAGGTTACCGTAGCTAAATGCATTCGAAATTAAATCACATTTTTACCTTTCAGGATTCCAATTCAAAAATAGGAAAATAATAATAATAATAATAATATATATATATATATATATATATATTCAGGATTCCAATTCAAAAATTACAAAAATAGCAGATCTACAAGCTACAAGCTTCCTGGACCTTACACAAATACAAGCCTGGAAATACAAATCTAGGGTCACATTTACTGGTTTCCTAACTTATTTTGAAAAGCCAAAACGGATCCCGAATCAGCAGCTGGGGAATTTAATAAATTCACTATTTTTTGTGATATGGCAAGATTATTGTACATCTTTTGAATTATTGATCGTACATCTTACAGAGGGTAAAATGATCGTAGTGTGTTGATTATGTTTGACACTGTAATAGTCTTAGTATTATTTCTTGGTATTAAGAAGGTGTTAGAAGTCCTTAAATTGTCACTTTTGAAATGTGCAGATAGATACCTTATATACACTTCTACTGTTTGTTTGTTTGTTTGTTTACTGAGTGAGAAAACAATGTTGAACATTATCATTTTGGGACCCCCCAAAATATCTTTTGCACAGGTTGAACCACTGGGTGAAGTGATACCTTTCAGATGTTGTTGTTAAAATAAATGTTAAATAGCTTTATATTCTGATAGTATTCATTGCTATAACGTGTTTGTTCAGTGACAGCCTAGTCTCCCTGTCTCTCCAGCTCTTTGATGAACCATTTAGCAGGGTTGTAAAGTAACTAAGTACCGGTACATTTACCTAAGGGCTGTATACTTAAGTACAATTATGAGGTATTTCCAATACTTTTACTTCTACTCCACTTCATATCAGAGGCAAATATTATACTTTTACTCCACTGCAAATATTTGAACACTTTAGTTACTAGCTACTTCTGATTATTATTACAAAACATTACCCACTTCAGAACACAGCACTCCCCTCAGAATAGATGATCTCTCTCATTTCATTTCAATTCAATTCAATTCAATATTCAATTCAATATTCAATGCAATATTCAATTCAATATTCAATTCAATATTCAATTCAGTTAAAGAGGCGGTGCCATAGTTTCGTACTTTTTTCTGGTTTTCATGTGTCTAGGAGGTTGAAAGTACTTCATTAGACCCCCTGGTGTGGTTTTTATGAGCAATTATGTATTCTCTTGGTATTTGTTTTTCTCTTGGAGGCTGCCACCTTGTGGTCAAAAGTGTCAGTTAAAAAACACACATTCTTATTACATCACAGAATCAACTCCTCCCCTAATTACCATTCACCCAACACTGTGGGGTGTGGCTAACTTCAGCTGGGTCACCACCCACCATGACATCCATGCATACTTAATGAACTGGGGGTGTGGCCTCATAAAAAACAAATTTTAACAATTTCTGTATACTTTTTTGGAAAAAATCTTCCTCCTAGTATAATCATAATACCTGATAATCATGTTTTATAGGGGGGGGATTCATGGCACCACCTCTTTTGGTTCAATTCAATTCAATTCAATTCTCAATTCAATTCAATTCAATTCAGTTCGATTCAATTCAATTCAAAGGGCTTTATTGGCATGAAAAAACATTTACAGAAGTGCACACAATACAATCAAAACGAAATATGTACAATTGAAGGGAGTGAAACAGTATTCATATACATGCAGACAGGGCAGGGACATAAACAATGATTAGTAGTCTTAAAGGTGCTTGTGTTCCATTTGATATCCTTCTCCTATCACAGCAGCTCACAAATCTTGCTGCTGTGTTTGCACAATGTTGTACACCCAGCATAATATGGGAGTTTTGAGAGAGAGAGAGAGAGAGAGAGAGAGAGAGAGAGAGAGAGAGAGAGAGAGAGAGAGAGAGAGAGAGAGAGAGAGAGAGAGACTGTTTTGGGTCAGAGAAGCAGAGTGAGACGGATTCTGTCTGCTGAACCCAGCCCTGGAGCCCAGCTATTGTTAGACACACACACACACACACACACACACACACACACACACACACACACACACACACACACACACACACACACACCCTGTGCTCTGAGGTAACAAGGACATGGATGATATTATCGCGTGACATTCCTTACACTCGGATGGCTTTCGGTGCACTCTATAAAGTGAATACTGTACCGTCCGTTATGCTGTCTTTGAAAAGTTTAATTTGATCTGGAAACGTGTTTTAAAGGTTTTTAACTTTTAAAGGCCAGGGTTATTTTGTTAAAATAAGTGTTCTATTAAGCGCTATATTCTGATTATGAAACAGAAAATGCATTTTCAGGTCGAGACTCAAGCAGTGGCGTCAGTTCAGAAAAAGCTAAGGTATGGCAACATGACTGGTATCTTGCGCGACACCAGTCATGTTGCCATACCTTAGCAACTACAGGCATGATACATTTACGTACATTTCTACGGTTTCTTGAGCTGGATATGGCACCTTAGCAACTACAGGCATGATACATTTACGTACATTTCTACGGTTTCTTGAGCTGGATATGGCAGCCTGGAAGGGTTGTTCAAGTGCAGCTAAACTTGGCATGTTAGTAAACGTGCCACAATTAACAATAATGCATTGCACCTGTGCAGCTGACCTGCAGAACCTGGGAATATACCATTTTGTCAAAATGGGGAGAATTATAATACCTTGTTAAATTGACCATTTTGTAAAATTTAGCATTTGTAGTTATTTTACTGTAATTTAACAACATATTAACCAGACATTCATGGATTCATATTTAAAAGTAACTTTTATTTTCCCCCCTGGACCCAGGGTATGGCAGCTGCATACCCCTGCCATACCCAATTGACGCCCCTGAAATCAAGATACAATTTGTTTCTAATCAGGACAGAGCTCATACAGTACACAGATTAAACCAGTGAAACTGGAAGTGATGACTCCTAGAATTCAGCAGACAACATTGGAACACTGCAGACAATTGAACGAGTCCCTCTGATCCGAGTCCCAAGCGAGTAGCAAGTAATTTGGTCCAAGTCTCAAGCAAGTCTCAAGTTTTTCTGCTGTGGGCAAGTCAAGTCGAGTCAAGTCACAAGGTTGTCAAGTCGAGTCGAGTCACAAGGTTGTCAAGTCGAGTCGAGTCACAAGGTTGTCAAGTCGAGTCGAGTCACAAGGTTGTCAAGTCGAGTCGAGTCAAGTCACAAGTCACTTACATGCAATCAATCAATAAAAGTGTGGCGTTCACGACTGCTTTGGTGAGTGGCGTAGCGTTTATTTGCACTCGCCCTCCCTCACATCTTAAGTTATGTATTTTCTGAAGAGCTGGAGAATCCTGTTACTGAACAAACACTCTATAGCAATGAATACTATCAGAACATTTAGCTTTAAAGGGATCCCCGGCTAATATGACAAATATGCCTTAATACATTATAAGTGTCCTCTATAAATACAATGTAAAATTTAAAAATATGTATGGCATGCATGTGCAAATAAAAACAAACGTTATACTTCCTATGGTTAATATGAGCATCAAATCAATATTTCAAATGTGTTTGTGTTGTGGGTGTGTGTGTGTGTGTGTGTGTGTGTGTGTGTGTGTGTGTGTGTGCGCGCGCGCGCATGTGTCGTGCGTGTGTGTGTATGTGTGTGTGTGTGTGTGTGTGTGTGTGTGTGTGTGTGTGTGTGTGTGTGCAGGTTCTGGAGAGGCTGCAGCAGAGAGGCTTCCACATGGTGGGCTCGTGCGGCGGAGGTGTAGACTCCGCCCAGTTCAGCGAGTACGTCCTCCGCAGGGAGGGCGCGGCCAATCAGACGCCTCCCGGCCTCGCGCGCGGGGAGGGCGCGGCCAATCCGACGCCTCCCAGCCTCGTGCATATTAAACAGGAACCGCTGGACTGACTGGCCGCTTCGGAACTCCATCAAGCCGGGACGATAATCGCTATTATCGTTTATCGTAGAAAGAAATGAAAAAAAAAAACAAAAAAAAACAAACAAGAAGCAGTAGCATCAGCTAAGAAAAAGCTAAGGTATGGCAACATGACTGGTGTCTTACACACGCGCCTTCGCGCGCGTGTAAGACACCAGTCATGTTGCCATACCTTAGCAACAGGTCAGGCATGATACATTTATTTTAAGAAGTACATTACATTTTTTCCCCCGTTTCTACAGTTTCTTGGGCTGGATATGGCAGCCTGGAACGGTTGTTCAAGTGCAGCTAAACTTGGCATGTTAGTAAACGTGCCACAATTAACAATAATGCATTGCACCTGTGCAGCTGACCTGCGGAACCTGGGAATATACCATTCTGTCAAGATGGGGAGAATACAAGTCTGGAGAATATAATCATAATACCTTAGTGACCATTTTGTAAAATTTTGCATTTGTAGTTATTTTACTGTAATTTAACAACATAATAATCAGCACAGATAGACAAAGAGATATTCATGGATGTATATTTAAAAGTAACTTTTATTTCCCCCCCTGGACCCAGGGTATGACAGCTGCATACCCCTGCCATACCCAATTGACACCCCTGACAAGAAGAAACATTACAAAACAAAACTCTCATATCACAAAGATTTTCATTGATTGACTCTTTGGCTTATTTTAGTTGTTCAGAATCAAGCACAGCTAGCATTTGACCTTGTGACCTTGATATCGAACCAGGACATTATGTTGGCCGCGTCATTTTGAAATGTGAATTGTGAATGCAAAGACATTGTTCAAAGGGGCAACAATCTCACAACAAGGTCACAACTGTCAGCGTGGAGATTGGCTATTTGTAAAAAAATTAAATAAAGAATTACAGGGTATTTTTAAATGTATTATTTATGTATTCAATCAATCAACCGATCAATCAGTCAGTTTCACCATTGGGGGTCTGCTGCAAAGGACTATTTCGTTGTTGTCGGGTGGAAACCTCGTATCTCCAAGTTTCAAATGTGTACGTTCTTTCGCAAAGTAAAGCCCTGCTTCATCATACAAGGCCGTCAAACAAAGGTAGTGAAAACAGCAGATCTGCAAGCACACAACGCCTCGCACAGCGAGGCGTTGTGTGTACTTGTAGATCGGCTGTTTTCACTAGTTTAAATCATTTTTAAAATGATAAATGCAAAACTAACGGTTTTGGACATACAAGGTTTTCACCCGACAACGACGATTTGGGTCTTCTTGGCATGGAAACATTTGGAGACCCCTAGCTGCCCTACAAGCCACTGATGACCAACTGAGTTTGTGTCAGCGACAGACACTGCAACGCACAACGGGAGCACAGCGGTTGGATCCAGTGGACATGGGGTATTGTTCGACAAAGGAATGACCGCGCAAAGCACACCGAAACAACTGCGTCTGACTGCTACCAGGCCCCAGCCTGTTGGAGGACAGGCAGGGGCGTCACAAGGGGGGGAAAGTGGGACTGAGTTATTAGGGCCCAAGGTGGAGGGGCCTTAATTATTTTATACTTTAGCTATTGAAAAATAGCAGATATACAAGCTTGCAGATCTGCTATATTTTCGAAAAGTCGTGAAAATGTGTGCACATCTTTGAATATAATGTCTTTTTTAAGCAAACATTTGTAACTCAAATTTTGCGTCCCTGGAACTAAATATTTTGAGATGGGGGTCCGTGGCCCAATATATATATATATATGTATATATATATATATATATATATATCATTATGGGGGTCCTTCACATGAAAAAGTTTGAGCGCCACTGACATAGAAACATAAAAAAAAAACCTTAGAAGGATTTGAAATATTCAGACTCGCACAAGTTTTCACGATTTTTCAAAAATAGCGCTGTGAGCTTGTATATCTGCTATGTTTCAATAGTTAAAGCACAACATAAGGCGTAATGATGCATTCCCAGTCTAAATGGGTTAAACCCCTCCCCCTATGAAGAACATTCATGGGGGGCCCGCAGTGAATCCTTGTACCCAGGGCCCAGGATTTGGTGTGACGCCCCAGAGGACAGACACAGAGAGTCTTCAGGGGCACTGGGAACAGAGTGACCATCTAACTGTGGGCCGGTAGAGGAACGTATTTTAGTTTTTTTATCTGACTGGCCCAAAGAGTAGAGAGAAACAGTCTCACTGGTTTGTCTCTCATACTCGACAACAAACATGACATTTCAGTTGTTGCTTCAGTCAAATGTAGCCTGTTTCATCACAAACAATCCTATCAGTCTATAATAACGGTGCACCAAGCCTCTCCCTGTGTCGTTATACCTCACGAAATGACCCATCAGATTCTGTGACCGTGAGCTTAGGTCATAGAATATGACAGGTAAACAAAAGCAGTGTAGCACCGCACCATGTAATTGGCTAGTTTGTAACTTGATTTGGGCACCTTATGACAACAACCATGGACTGTATGGCTGCTAGGGGTGGGCGATATGGAAAAATACAATATCACGATATTTTCCCAAGTTGTATCACGATACACGATCTTACCACGATTCTTTTTCACGTTGGTATTTATGGTTAATTTTCAAGTTACTTTACAAAAACTAGACTCTCTGGGTTCCTTTTGGGAGGTCTAAATTGAACTTTAAGTATGTAACTCTGACAGTATTTGGTTTCATTTGTATACTGTCAGAGTTGAGTGGAGACCTTGACATTTTAACGTTTGAGAACTGATTTAGACCAAAATATAGGTTTGAATTGAATTCTGCAATGAATCTCTGTATTAACAATTAAACAGGATTTTTTACAAGGCTCCCTCAATTGTATCACGATATATGCGATATCTCTGAAAAGGCATATCGTGGAGACATTGTATCGTCTCAACGATAATTATCACCATATCGCCCACCCCTAATGGCTGCCTGCACAGAGAACAACCTTGGACTGTACGGCTGCCTGCACAATGCATTATAGAGCACTGTTTCCCAAACACTGGGTCGGGACCCATTTGTGGGTCACAGACACATTTTTATGGGTCCCTTCTTGGTTTGTTTCCCTACATTTTGTTTTAAAATTATTATTATTTTGAAACATTTTCAAAAAACATTCCCAAAAAAGCGAATTCTTTCATGGATTAAACTTATTTTTAATTTTTTTATTTTTTTACGTCAAGGGTTCATATTTTAGATCAGGGACGTGCTGGGCCCCTGATTCAGCCCGGGAAAAAGAGTTGGAGAGGCCCCTCAAAGATTTGCCAGCCAGTGGGCCAATTACATGAGTTATATTTCGTCATTGTCGGGTGGAAACCTTGTAGGTCCAAAACCGTTTGTTTTGAATGAATCATTTAAAAAATGATTTAAACTAGTGAAAACAGCAGATCTACAAGCACACAACGCCTCGCAGTGCGAGGCGTTGTGTGCTTGTAGATCTGCTGTTTTCACTACTTTTGTGCAACGGCCTTATATGATGAAGCAGGGCTTTGCTTTGCGAAAAAATGTACAAATTTGAAACTTGGAGATACAAGGTTTTTGCCCGACAGTGACGTTTACTTTGTTGGCCGCCCAGCCCCCAAAATGGAACAAAGGCCGACATTTTATTTAATTTTTTTCCCTAATGGCCGGCCTGGACCGGCTGGGAATGAACCGGCCGTTCGGGAGTTGTCCCGCTTTTCCCAATGGCCAGCACGTACCTGTTTTAGATTGTAATTTAGGGAAAAGAAAAAGTGAGACTTAAAATGTTTTCATATGCTTCGTTCTATTGTTTTATCGTGTTTACCGTGCTAAAATGTGGGGCATGCGTACACGTCACAAAAATATGTCTTTTTAGACACAATATGCCAGCAGTTTCTTTATTGCTATTTACAGTAACACTTCTAGCCCCCATAAGTCACATCCAACCATGAAAGGTTGCGTTGTATCTTGGGAATGGGCTTATTCTGTGTAAAATGACATATTTTTGTGACTTGTACGCATGCCCCACATTTTAGCACGGTAAACACGATAAAACAATAGAACGAAGCATATGAAAACATTTTAACCCTCACTTTTTCTTTTTCCCCCAACCACTGAAATAAGAATATCTAAATATCTCTAATAGAAAGAAGTAAATTAAATAATTTTAACACTCATCTTTTATATTCTTTAACCCTTAAGTTCTGTTCGGGTCATGTTGACCCGTTTTACATTTTCATTTGAAGGAAAAAGGCAGATTTTTTTTTTCACCTGAAACTCACTGGCCTTAAAGATTCTTCTGTGTTTAACATGTAAAACAAATATTTTTCCACTACACCCATGCTACTACACCCCCCACATTTTTTTGACCCTCTAATGCTGTTCGCGGGTCATTTTGACCCAGGGGATATTTGGTTTAAAAAATACAATAATAATATAAATTTTAACTTAACAAATCATCATCGTACCTTGACTTTGTCTTAATTCCAAGCAACTTTCCCAAATCCTTTGATATCAAGGACCCCAGATTAACATATTTATCCACAGTCGCAGACCCCCACCTGAAAAAGAATTATGGTGCCACACAGATTTATGTTGTTAAAATGTTTAAAAAATATTCAAAATATTTTAGTTTTTTTTTCCTCAATATTTTTGAATAGCAAATATACAAGCTCACAATGTGTCGCAATGTGACTCATTGTGAGCTTGCTGATCTGCTATTAATGTAAATGTAAATGTGAAGTTGTAAAACTGAGCCTAGTTGCTTCTGTTGGGCTTATTCCCTTGGCAAAATCTGGCAACAGACAATTCCTTACTTGGGTCTAGGATTAAAAGGAAGGATATAATACGGGGGCATGTCCCAGCGTGCATGGTACCGGGGTATTGCACATGCGCAGTGTAACTGGAGCTGCCATGGTGGAGTGTTCCAGCTAGATAAAAAAGATCATGATCCGTTCTCAGTAGAGCGAGGTGTGTGTTTGTTTGTTTGGTTCTCTCCTGGTTCTCTCTCCACTCACCTAAACAGCTGCAGGTTTGTAATTCTCATCCACAACACAGACTATTTCACATAGTAAATAAGGAACAGTGAAAGTGACACAAACACCCACACGTTATTAGGCCTAGTAGCCTATCTACAGTGATGGGCAAGCTACTTGGAAAATGTAGTAAGCTAAGCTACAAGTTACTCTCTGTGAAATATAGCTTAAGCTACATCGAAGCTATCCCAGAGAAATGTAGCAAAGCAAGCTACAAGCTACACGGCAAAAATAGCTAACTACAACAAAGCTACTTTTTTTTTTTTTTTTTTTTTTTTACCAACCCTAACCCATGATATCATGATATTGATGGTGGTATCAACTTTCCATATAACAAAAAGGCAGACAAAAAATACTCAGTTCAATTGTTTATTAAAACAAACAAACTGGAAACAATTCAAACAAGACCTCACTGTCTTTCTTTTTCTCTCATGCTTTAAACATTGCGTGTACCTACTACCTTGCGGTACCATGGACAAAATGTGTGAGGGAAAAACTGGAAACGTAATAAAAGACAGTGAAACAATAATCAAATAAAGAACAAAAAGTCAATAACCTGCAAGAAAAAGTGCAATAGCCTACCATCTCTAGCAATGGAGACTTTTAGTTTTCACCATACAATAAACTGTCTTTTAAATCAAAGGTCTTCAACAGGGGGTCCTCAGAGTTACTACAGGGGGTCCTCCAAATCTTCCTATCCTTATTATATTAACAACCAAAAATAGCAGATCTACAAGCTCACAACGCCTCGCGGTGCGAGGCGTTGTGAGCTTGTAGATCGGCTATTTCCGGCAAAGAGGTTTGGTGTAGAGGGGAAAAAGAGCAGACTAAGTAGCCTACAGAGATAGGCGCTCTACAGACGGACAGCGGTTGCCGCCGGGGCTCCCGCTTGGATCTGCGAGGACCGCGCCGCGGTGATACACAAACACACTCGCTCTTTGAGTAAACGCTGCGCGGTATTTCACAAAGATGAACACAATCCATCTCTCACCGCCCGCGTACGCATGCACAAACGAGCACGCTCGCGGGGATTTTCACGGGACTGCGCCCGCTCGCCTCGCCGCCTCTAAACTTCGCTGCGCGGACGAAATAGCCGCCCGCCTCTCATTGAAAATGAATTACTAGCAGGCGGTGACCGCGTACCGTGTGCAATCCCCTTAAAAGGTCAAGTTCATTAGGTAATGAACAAGTGGTTAAATATCTGAAAACACAAATTGACATGAATACAAAATATGCTGATGATTGTGCTGTCAGTGTCAAACAATGACACCATATGGAATCTATGAACAGGTTGTGGGGGTCCCTGCTTCATCTCTCTCTCAACTAAGGGGTCCTTGGCCTGAAAACGTTGAAGACCCCTGTTTTAAATGGCAATAACCTCAGAAAGAAAAAGTGCAAGAAACATTTGATTTGTCTCACAAAACAGACATTAGGGAAAGGTAAACCCATCTTTACATGAACGGTCTGGTTATCAATAGAACAGAACAAACACATTGTGACAGGACTTGAATCCTATGTATCTTTTATACCTCAAGTACATTTAAGTACGTAAATAAGCAGCATGAGGTAATCCGCTTTGAGTGAAACTTTCACATCCATTTCCTCCCTGAACAGTTTGTTCACACGTCAGGTTAGCCAAAAACAAATAAAAAACACAGAACTTGTATAAAACTTTCAAAATAATGTAATTAAATAAAAGTAAATGGCCTTTTGAAGCACCCTGGAAGAAACAGTTAGGCCTATTTAAATGAACAAAGCAGCAACCGTGTATCAAAATAATAAGATTATGGAGTGAAGGGTTTTGAAAAGCCCTAACGTGGATGATGACACTTTTACATTTTTTTACACTCCATCAGTAAATACTGGAAACTTATCTCCTCTCATCTGGTTTCTGCCACGGCAAAAAAAAATAAAAAAATAAAGAAAAGTTTCTCCTCACTAGTGATGGATCCTGATCTTACATGAGGGGTTTGTTCACACGGCACATGAGAAGCTTTTCAAAGTTTGCATCCGAAAGGCGGTTTCTTTTTGGTCGGAAAATGTCTTTTCCTACACTAAAGAGTCGTTCACAAGCTGCACTAGCTGGGAATCCTGTGTTGTACTCGAGGAAGATCTCCTTCATTGTCGGCAGGTTTTGAAACTCTTTGACAAGGTCGGTTTCGGTCGATTTCAAGTAGGCGTCCACTTCATCCACAACTCTTGGTCGTCTCAGTGTTGGGAAGTATCTAGCCACTACATCGCCATCTTCAGTTGCTTCGTCGCTGTCTGCTGCCATGTCATCATCTGGGTTCTGAGCTTGACGCCGTTTTACTTCTGCCTTCAGGTTTGACACAACAGTAGTCTTCTTGCTGGTGGGGATGTAGTCTAATCTGAACAAAGGATGAGCTGCAGAGGCCATGAGCAACCTTGCATCTTCGAAAATGTATCCAAACCTCCGCTTGACCCCATTGATGATGGCATCTACCAGTGGGTTGCAGTGATGTAGGTTGGACTCATTCTTTATGCACTCCATGTCCGTGAGGAGCTTCGAGATTGTTGGAACCAACACTCCGGTGTAGGCCATTCGATCAGACTGTAGTAGATCAAGAGCATCAGACAGGGGGGCCAAAACCTGAAGTAAATAAATAAAAAAAAGACCACAAAAGAAGAAGAAAATAATGATTACTCAAACATACTAGTGCTGTGGTTAGCAGTTTAACTTTAGTATCAGTTTAACTTTCAGTTAATAACCCGGGAGGAAAGATTAAAGGGCAAAACACTCATTTTGAACATTGAACTAGGTCATTAATATACCATAGAGTTGTTGTGTGGAAATAAGGGGAAATAAATCCCCCCTGTTGCCTAGAACTGAATGATTTATTGTGGGGGCATACAGTATGAACAGTGACCATATGACCACAATCAATCCTCCAGTTCTAGGCAAAACAGAAGGGGAGGGGGGATTTATTTCCCCTTATTTCCACACAACAACTCTATGGTATATTAAAAGGAGTAGTTCACCCCCAAAATTACTTTTTTTCTATTGATTACTCACGCCATAGAGACTTGAGTTCAATAAAAATAAATTGTAATGGTTGCATTCCTAAGAAAAAAATGTGATTATAGTAAATGTACCCCCATTTATTCCAGATGGGGATCCATTTTCAACCAGCTTCAGTTTTAGTTGTTCATTTAGTTTGATAGTTATTGAGAGTTAATTTGAGTTATGCTGTTCTACTGATGTAATAGTACACCACAAGTTAAAAAGTAGTATTGCGTGTTCATTCAAGCACATAAGGGTATTTCATTACCTTTACATACTCCCGTATGAAGGAGAGTTCTGTCGCTTTGAAGCGTTGAACCTGCAGCTTCTCACAGGTTTCCTGGACCTCTTGTTCCTTTGTCAGGATACAGGTATTCAGTTTCTTCATGGCATTGTAAGTGGAGTTCCACCTTGTTGCAACGGGAACTACCAGCTGGCATCCTAGCTTGTCTTTGATGAGATCTGAAGCTTGTGTGCTCCTCTGTTGCTTGTTCCATAGCGCCTGGCATTTGCCAATTGTTGATCTCGATATTTTTCTAAATGGCTGTGACTCCGTCACAGCATCCTCGATGTCTCTTGTGGCAACCAGGTTGAGGGTGTGACAGGCGCATCGTTGATGAGGTGGGAGACTGTACTCTGCTTCTGCTGCATCCAAGGATTCTGTGACATTCATGAAGACAGGGGCTTCACCCTCCTCCTCCTCCGCCTCGTCATCTTCCTCCTCTTCTTCTTCTCCTCTTTCTGGGATAATTTCTCTTTGAACTTCTGCAAAGAGACTGAAAGCCTTCACAAAATTTGAACCATTATCTGTGGTGGTAATGCGCACTTTGTCTTGTATGTTGAATTCTCTGTGCACGTCTTCCAACATCTCAGCCAAAACATCATGTGTGTGCCGCCCCACGATCCTGCGACAGGAGAGTGCCCCAGAGCAGATGCACAAGGTGTCTTGGTCTATCCAGTGGACGGTCACTCCAAGAAAGCTTCGGTTGACTTCAGACCATGCATCCGCTGTGGTACATACATGGTTCTGTTTGGACAAAGTCTCAAACAGAGTGCGTTTCATAGATATGTGCAAATCATCAAGCATTCTCCCCAAGGTTCTCCTTGAGATCAACACCTTGGTGGGCAAAATCTTACTGAATAAATGCTTGTATTCTGGCCTCTCCACTGTGTGGAGAGGATGCAAACCTTGCACGATAAAGTTAAGGATCAATTTGTTGAATTGATCTTGGGTTATATCTGCATCCGTTCTCTTCCTGAAATACTGTTCCACACTGTTTTGTTTCACTGGAACAGCATCTTCATGCTCCTCCCTGGAAGCTCTCCTCTTCCTTGCATCCTCACGTACCTTATCGAGCAAGGCCACCTTAGTTGGGTGCGTCCTCTACAAATAATAAAAATAAATCAATGTATTAAACTCTGTACATTGTATAACTTATGAATAATGAAATCAGTATGAAAGTGATATTCTTATTAGACACACTCTGAAGTAGTGCCAATATCTACAGGCATGTCAAGCTAAAGTAATACTACTGTTCTAGCCTAGGGCAGTGGTTCTCAAACTTTTCAGGCTGTGACCCCCCAAAATAATCATATTTGAAGTGGAGACCCCCCACCCTGACAAGCACTTAGAATGAAGGAGTTGAGGCATTACATTTAGTTAGACTCTGTCACACAGATAATATTGTGAAATGGCAGATCTACAAGCTCAAAATGAGCTTGTAGTTTTGATATTTTAACAATGTTTGCCTTTTTCTTATATTAATTGTTAATTTGGCCATGTTTTACTCATTTGTATAGTAACATTTGTTGATAACTTAGATGCAGTAATGGTATTTTTCTTTAATTTTGAGGTATTAAACATGTCTTAAAACTCCTTAAATTCAAATTGTCACTAAACTGTCATCTGGGGACCCACACAAAATCATGTCGAAACCACCAAGGGAGTCCTGACCTACAAGTTGAAAACCACTGTTCTAGGTCTGGATCATATCATGGTTCATGATGGTTGAAATCAATATATTTTCTCTATCTATCAATATGATACATGTCAAATAATATTCCTAATATAGCACATTTTGAAAGTAAAATGTGCTTTTTGTGATCAATGTAGACTGTATATAAATGCAAATAAATATACAAAAACATAATGAATTATCAACCCTACAGTGGCTACTGTAGCCTGCATACAGTGGAAAAATAGCAGCTATAAGTTGGCTGTTGACAAAAGTGCACTTGTGTGTTTGGGAACAGTTGACAATGATTTATATAGCTTTTCATCAGCTCACCTTAATGTGTGTTCTCAAGTTAGTGCTCGAGGTCTTCGAAGTTTTGAGCAGCTTGTGTTTTGGGTGGCACAGTAAACACTTAAACACAAACGTTGTGTCGTGTGTGTTTTTTAAAACCATAAATTGGTCCAGATACGGCCATGGAGATACTGCCGCCGCATTGTTATTGACTTCCTCGACGTCATCTTCATCCCAGTCACTGAAGGAATCTTCTGCGGTAGCGATTCCTTCTGCCTCTGCCTCTGCCATTTTTCACCCATTTAGTTTTCTTTTCTCCTCTTGTCGTGTGTTTCTTTCTTCACGTGTATGTATGTTTTGATTTTCCTTCCTGGTTGGAGCAACATGACCCGCCTATCCTGGCTCTGATTGGCCTACCGTAGTAACCTTACCCAATGGTGAATCGACATAGTCGTCATATGACTAAACCAACCAATCATGGAAATTCTCCGTGGATTTTCCGGGGGGAGAGTGTTTTTAGCAGGTCGTTCAGTCCGGGTGTATACAATAGGCAACTGGGTTAAGGCAGCGGAAGCTTATGATACACTCGGACTGAAAGACCTGCAAAAGACATGCACTCTGTTGATTTCCGCAGATCTGTATTCAGCAGACAATCGTCTCCGGGATAGTAACGTGTAGCGTTTGTTGGACGCTACGTCACTATTGGGGTCTAAAAATAGCTCCGCTACGCTAAAAGCTATTTGGTTCAAAACGAGCGGCGCTACCGTGACGCTACTGAAAAATGTAGTTAAGCTATGTAGCGTCGCTACTTGTAGCTCGCTACTGCCCATCACTGCCTATCTATTGTGTTTGTTTGTTTCTACTGTTTTTTTTTTAACACGTTGCAAGCCGCGGCAGAACCCTCTGAACAGAGGTAGCGCCGAAGAAATAAGCCATTTATTTACAAACATGTTTTAAAAAAACAAAGCCCACATGATAACAACACGTAATGGAGTGCTCGACACAGCGTACATATTCATCCTGCAGAGGTCGGCGATCTTACTTTGGCGAGGCGGAGGGGAGATCAATTCCATTCGTTTACGTGCGGCGAAGCAGGGAAAGGAGCGATAGAGAAGCGGCGCCCGAACGTGATTGAAACCGCGATCCACGAACAGAGACAAAGACCAGCCATCTTGTTTGAGCTTCTTGTTGATTTTCAACACTGGGGAGAGGATGAGGCTCCTCCTGGCCAGCCATCCATCCAGAATGTGAGTCAACGGCGTGGCCTGCTGGATATTAGGAGTATCACACCCAGCACCAGAAAATGACTGTCAGAGCATATTAACCCTTTCAGATCGCTCCAAAAAGACACAGAGAAGAATTTCCGATGTTTTTTTTTTTTATTATTATAATTTATATCAAAAGTCCGGGAATAGACGTGTGGCTGATGGGACCCAGTAGGAAGTCCGAGGGAGTACGGCCAGGCTTAGAAGGTGTTAACAATCACACTGCATATAAAATAATAAACTATAACGTTGGGCTAATTCAGGAATATGCAACACATAGTTGTGCCTATTAGAGCACCAAATAGGCCTACATGTTTTGTGGCATAAGAACATAATTATGAGCAAATGAAGACCAAGTCCCCAGCGATAAAGTGATACAAAACAAACACTACCATTTAATGTTTACACGCCGCCATCTACTGAGCCAAAGTGTCGGTGCAGGCCAGGTACCACTCCAGGTATCCACTCGTCCGAGACAGTTTGCCCTCCTGGCCCCCAAGTTGTGGAATAAACTCCCTGTCGCACTTAGAACAACGGACTCACTCGCTAGCTTTCGCCGAGGACTGAAGACTCACCTTTTCAGACTCCACCTAAACCCTTAGCACTACTGGAAAAATCAACGACCATACATGAAGATAGTTAGCATTTGTTTTTAGGTTTTTAGAAACCTTTTTTACGGATGATATAGTTTTTTTTTCTAGATATATATTCATTTACATTTGTTATATGGCTGTTGATGTACTGACACTTAATCTTGTTTATTATTGTGATGTTTATTTGCTTATTGTAAGTCGCTTTGGATTAAAAGCGTCTGCTAAATGCCTAAACTGTAAACTGTAAACTGTACCACGCTGGGACACGCCCCCGCATTATATCCTTCCTTTTAATCCTATAGATGCCTTAATGGTCCACGTCACATTGATATAAACCAGTATGCGCACGCCGGTCGGCACCAAATGAACCCCACCGTTCATAGGATGCAATGGATGGCACTCGTGTTTAAAAATGCATTCCATCAAACTTTCAGATGCCGTTTTTCTCCCAGTGTGGAGGAAGAATGCTTAGGATTTTTACTGTAAATTCTCACTCTTGAAATATATAATCCTTAGTTTCTGTTGATTGTAAACAATAATAGTGATTCAAAACAGTTGTCCTTCAAACCCCACCTCTATTCACCGTCATCAGAACAGAGGGAGCGCTCCTCATGATCACCCACCCGATCCACTGGATCACCAGAGCGTCTACTGCTCGCCCAGCTGCAGTCCATGAAGCCTAATTATGCTCCGTCCTGCGACGGTGTCGCGCGCAGAGCCGCAGACCTCCAAGCTCAGAAGGGTTGCATTGGTGACGCGATGTGAGTTTGTATATCAGCTACTCTTGACGTGGAACACCGTTGCACAATGAAGTATATATGTCTCGATAAGGGCGCACCCATGGGAGCACCTCACTAGCACACAGGAGGAGGTTGAATAACCAGTGCTCCCCAAAACAACAGGTTTGGGGATCTGTTGGGAATTGATTACATGATACAGTCAGCTGTGCATTCAGTCTCAATGTTTGTAAACAAATAATTGGTCTATAGACTTGGGAAGATGTTTCTTGAAGCATGGCACACAGAGGAAAACTCTCTAGCGCCCTCTGCAAAAGGCAATGGCAGCCTCCATAGAGAGGGCCGGGAATATGGTGAATACTGCCTCCCCCTGACCAGCCTGATGGAGGGGAACTGGTTGGAATAACACGTTCCTTCCACGTGCTACGTCCAACTGGTGTGAGCTTGTAGATCTGCTATTTTCACTAGTTTGGGTCCCGGACAAACATCTAATCTCTCTTTTGGGTCACAAGCGAACACGTTTGGGAACCACTGCATTAGAGTGTGTTTCTGATGCTGAAATGAGAGGAGCACAACGGATTAACAACAATGTCACAGGAGCAACGTTTTACTTCGCATGTGGAGTAGTCTCGCGTGGCCAGACTGTTGCCTCCGCGATTTGCAAATGCTCCCGGCACAGTCTGGGGCACCGAAATACAAACGATGAGTGCGAGATAGAGCGGATGTGACGACCGCTCCGTGGTGCAGTAGCAATAACATGTCCTACTGGAAGCGTTATGTTTCCTTTCAAAAGAAATTGGCGTGTTATTTCGTCTTTCTCTGGTGTTGTTGGTGTTACTTCCATGATGTGTTCAAATGTTTTCTTAAACTATACACGCACAACAAGAATAAGCTGCTCGAATGTCTCTGTCTGTGCGAGTGTGCTTCTGTTATGTTTCCAGTGGGACTACAGTTCTGTCAACTTCTGTGCAGCAGTGGCTACTTCCGATACTCTCTGTTCAGGAGCTGCCGTTCCAGACTCTGAAAACAAAGCTGATAAGGATGTGTGATGCTTGTTTTTGCAGTAAAAGACTGTTTCTGTGTGTAACCGACTGCAATTCGTTGTGTGCCATTTAGAACAGTGGTTCTCAAAGTGGGGTCCGGGGACCCCCAGGGGCCCTTCCAGGGGATCCCCAGCAAAATGTGTTGATGTAGCATCAACATTGCTTTAATAATTTTAACCCTATATCTATCTGGATTTTGAAATGACTTTACTGTCTGTAGGAAGCCTACCAACTGAGCTATACACAGATGGAGAATAACACTGTCACAACAAAGAATAAACACTTTTACAAGTCATTGGTGAGGTGCAACAGCACACCAACCTTTGTTTCATCCGATTGCATTTTTCTAATCAAGCTATTGTTTTACCTACCAAACACACATTTGTAAAGTGACTTTTGGTACTCAGAAAAGCACTGTATAAGATTGATATATTTTTATTATTACCAGACTCGATCCCATAACCTTGTGGTCCCAAGGCATGAGTATTACAAACTGAGCTAACCTCACTCACACCGTCCTATAATGGTAATATGTAAATACATAGAATGCAGAGACCGTTTAGTGTCTCAATAAATAGGATCAGATAGAAGGCAGAGTATAGTATTTCAGTAAACTATAGAATGGTGTGTCTCAAGTAAACTATAGGATCATATAATATTGTCTAAAGGACAACTTTGTTTTTTACAACAAGGGTTCATATTTTAGATTGTAATTAGAGAAAAGAAAAGATGAGTGTTAAAATGTTTTAAGGGGAAAAAAGCATTTGTTTTGTACAAAAAACTTTCCTTGGGCTAGAAATGGCCCCCAAAAACACCCACAGAACTGTGAAAAGTGATGACTCATCACTGAACCATCGTTTTGTGTGGCCATTTCTAGCCCAAGGAAAGTTTTTTTGTGCAAAACAAATGCTTACAATGGATTCAGAATTATGACAAACCCCTAGTTAGATCCCTCACATCCTACTTAAAGCAGATTTTCTTTTCTGCATATTTTCCTCCTTTATAGAAATACGATGGGAGCCCAACTTGATATGGATAATTCTATGGGTAATTTTCAAAATAAAGTTTGGTACCCAAGGCTAAAATCCATCGTTAGGTCCTAAAGAAGCCTCCACAAAAGTTTGGCGCTTTTATCCGCTTCGTTTCGATAATTTTGTTAAGCCAACCCACTATACATAAGGAGCTGTGAGATGTAAAATCTCCTTGACACTAGAGGTCTGCTATTTTCACCAAAGGTCCTTCAGAAAGTGGAAATAGTCCTACAAAAATACACAATATAAACACATCCTAGTGTCAAGGAGATTTTACATCTCACAGCTCAAAAACACATCTCACAGCTCAACACAATCTCATTTTCAGGCCTAGAATCAAGTAAAGCCAAGAATAACAACAAGCATAGACAAATGTATTTGTACTGTCATTTGGCAGCCACTTTTATTTGGAAAAAAAAATGTACAACTTTTTCAGCCCAAGGACCCCTTGTTTGAGAAAGAGATGAAGCAGGAACCCCACAACATTTTCGTAGATTCCATATAGCTTCATCGTTCTAAATCCTTTTAAGATTTTTTGAAAAACCTATGTTTCTATGACAGTGTTGCTCAAACATTGTCATGTGAGGGACCCCCAAAACAATAGGTATTTGACCATGGACTATAGGGATGGGACGATATA
Source organism: Nannobrachium achirus (assembly GCF_963921795.1). Taxonomy (NCBI): domain Eukaryota; kingdom Metazoa; phylum Chordata; class Actinopteri; order Myctophiformes; family Myctophidae; genus Nannobrachium; species Nannobrachium achirus. Next base: position 78,422,481 of record NC_137810.1, on the reverse strand, counting down.
AAAATGTCATATCACGATTATTGTGCCAAAAGAAATCGCGATTTACGATATTATCGCGATAATGAAAATCCATTATCCTGGGGTAGAACATTTGCCAATTTTTTTTTTTGGCAAAGACATTTGAAAGAGTGAAAAAAATACTGTATCAAGTACGTGTATTATAAGTATCTTTTACCAATTTTAGAGGGTTTAAGTGGCACCAGATATGCAGCTCGGCAAATAAAAGGTGAATTGATCCCAGTGCATGACGCAGGACAATATCACGATAAATGAAATCTCCACGATACGATTATCGTGATTTGTTTTTTATCACGATAAAAACGACAATATCGCTAATCATCTCATCCCTACCATGGACCCCCATCTCAAACTCTGGTGCGTCATGTCGGATGTCTCCATCCGCAGTGTTTACTCCCAGTAGTTCCTTTTGGTGTGGTAAACATCAAAACACTGCGGATGGAGACCGACATGACACACCTTGCACCAGTACCGAGTCTCTGATCTGTTCTTTTCGGTGGCACGTCTCCTCTGACACACCCTGCATGGCCTTGTTGGACGCTTCTTTTTTGTTCCCGGGGCTTGGGGGATGACCTGCAGGCCATGGCCGTTCAGATTGCAGGTCAGCCTGCTTTTGGGGTCTTCCCTGGGGGCCCTTGGGTTGAAGTGCTGTGGGCCTTGAGGGTCGCCGCTTCCCCCCGCCTCCAACCCTCTCTGGTCGGCCGCTCCCTGGACCTGGTCTCCATCGACGTCCTCTCTGTGGGCCTCGTCTCCCAGGACGGGGTCTGCCTGGACCCCCTCTGCCTGGCCCTGAAACTCCCTCAAGTTGGTCCACACGTCGGCTATGCCGAGGGTGTACTTCATCATGGATTTGGGCTTCTTTGCCTTGCATCTGTACAGGACAAAGGAGTTGAAAATGGCGATCTGGAACAGGTAGAAGACGTATTTGGTTGTCCACTTCTGCGCCTTCCTGGTCATCAAATAGTAACCAATGTTTTGGTCTAGCTGGTCCACCTGTAGTAGAAATTATGGAGGACATAGCAGAACAATGTCAATATATGTGTTATCGTGTATCTATTTGTGCATTAACAACTTTCGATTTTTGCAAGTCGACTCGACTCAGTAAAAAGTTGAGTTGAAGTCGACTTTATCACATCACACACGACCCCCCAATAGGTTTGGGGGGGTCCCAGATGATTAACTTAATGTGAAACATTGTTTTCTCACTCAACTGTAAACAAACCAACATCAAGTTCAAGTGTATAGAGGGTATCTTCACTTTTCTAAAGTGCCAATTTAAGGACTTTTTAATACCTCTAAAATGGCAAATGAAACATTGTCTAAATTGTCAAATATATAGAGGCAGAAATTGTGAAAATAGCAGATCTACATGCTCACAACGCCTCACAACACGAGGCATTGAGAGCATTTTCACAATAGAAAGTATATCTATATATTTTTTTTGACTTTCTCTGATGGGAGTCAACTTGTGTAATGAAGTCTTCGTTAATGCCCTAGTATCTATCACTCTCTTCTAATGTTTAAAGAAATATATTGTATTTGTATAAATGTATAAATATATGTAATCTATTACCCACCCCCTTCATCCACTTGTTGTAGGCCAGAACACATTCCGGTTTGCTGATCTTCTCCCTCACGCCGGTCTCTTCGTCTCTTTCCTCCACAGTCACCGTCATGTCGCGGTGGATTGTGGACACCGTCTTCACTATCTTTTTGTCCCTCCAGGCGATCACCATGGCGGTCCCGTTGTGCTGCATGATGTGCTCCCCTGGCTTTAGGGTGCCCACGGTCACCTGGGCGGTGTCTGTGGGACTCTTTCGCAGAGTCCCACAGGTATGCGTCTTTAACTCGAGGAGGCGGGCCGAGAGCTCCAGCGAGTTATAGTAATTGTCCATGTAGAGGTGATGGCCGCGCCCCTTCAGGTCTCCCAAGAGGAACAGCACCGTGTCTTCCAGCTTGCCCCTCCTACCGATGTACGGCTTCATCGAGTAGCAGTAACCTGTATGCGAGTCAGCCAGGATGTATGACTTGATCCCATACTTGATTGGCTTTGTGGGATTGTAGACCTTGAGGGAAAGCCTGCCCCGCCACAACAACGTGCCCTCGTCGACGGCGATGTTTTTCGAGGGGTAGTATAGCTCCTTGAACTTGGCCGAAAAGTGATCCAAAATCGGCCTCACCCTCCAGATCCTGTCCACCGCATCATCACCACCCTGGTTGAAGTGCAGGAATCGCGTGATGAGCTGGAATCGATTTCGCGACATGGTCCTGGGGAAGTGGGGGGTTGAAATGACCTCCTGAGTTGACCAGTACATCCACAGCTGTGGCAGCTTGATGACCCCAGTAAGGAAACAAAGGCCGAGGTAGTTCTTCATCTCGACAAGGGTGACTGCCTTCCAGTTCCAGACTCTGGAACTTGGCAAGTCCTCTTTGTCGACCTGTAGTGACGATATGAACATTTTATGTCACGATTAGTGATCAAAGAAATTACCATATACAATATCGCAATAATCAACATATCCCCAACATCCATTATCCTGGGGTGGAACATTTACCAAAAAGTGTGTGTGTGCACGCGGTGAGTTTGAATTATGACCCAAACAGCACCCCATACATAGTTTGAATTATGTCGCCCCATACATACTTGATCGCCGCTCAAAAACAGCAGATCTACAAGCTCAAAGTAAAGGTGCCTCCACACCGAAAATACAACAGGAGACTTGTTCAAACTGTTCACAGACTGCAAAGAACTGCAAAAAACTAAGCACATTGAATTTTCCAGCCGACTGTATGCCGACTGTAATCCTGTTTTCCTATAATGTTGCTAGTTGTGGGTTACTTTTGTTTGTGCATGTTTCTGAATTGTAGTTGCTTATTTGGCCTTGCTTTCAACATTCTTTTCGAAAATAGCTAATGTAATAGAGCTCGATAGGTGAAACTGGACGCTTCTTTAGGCCTTGTTTTCATAGACCTGGTCGCTTGTTTAACTCACAGAATCTGGCAACCGGGGAGCAGAAGCGGAGATGCTTCCTGTCCGGTGTTTTCTTCTCCTCACACCAAAACAACACACATCACTATTACTAGCGTTGCCTTGGAGTTGATTAGTATAGGAAATTGAGAGTTGAGATTGTGAATATGCTATTTAGTTAAAATGTGCAACAGGAAAATGTCTCTGGCTTATTTAGGCTTGGTTTTGCTGCAGCAGTAGCAAACTAATGGTCCGTTACAACTCGCTACAATTCACCGACGTCCAGGGGCGACTAAACAAAACTGAGCAAGTCCAGTCTTCCAGTTTTCCGTCGATAGCGTTCCCGACCCGCTGCCGAAAACCTACCGATGAGCTCCCGTTCGGTAACAGACGCTTTCCGCCGCTATCCGCCGCCGATTCGGCCACGAATCTGTTTGGTTAAAAGTGGCCTTAAATTGCAAGACTCGCGACACATTGTGAGCTTGTAGATCGGCTATCTTTTTGCAAAGAGATTTGGTAGAGAGCGAAAAAAAAGACTGTATCAAGTGTGTCATTTCCAGGTCTGTTTTACCAATTATAGAGGGTAAATGTTACTGACCTGACCAATGCACCCATCTGCATACAGGTTGGTCTGTTCAACGATGTGATGGATCAGCTCGTCTGTCATGAACAGCTCCAAGAACTTCACCATTTCAGCGTTCTCTGGCATGGCAGCAGCAGCTCCTAATGGACCAGGTGAGCCGGTAAACGGAATGTCCCTTGGCTCCCACCCATCGGACCGCCACACTGGAGGACAGCTGCCACCTGTGAATTATAGAAATACATACTCATAATTGCCGGACTATAAGCCGCTGCTTTTTTTCCCATTGTTTTTTAACCCTGCGGCTTATACAACGGTATGGCTTATATATCGATTTTACAGCTAACGGCCAGTTAGTTAGTTTTATAATGGTCTTTAACAAGGATTTATATATAGATTTTTACAGCTAACAGCTACCAGGGGCACTCTAGCGGGAAGCAGGAAAGACACCTGCGGCTTATAGTCAGGTGCGGCTTATATATGTAAACATTAGTTTTTTGTTCTAAATTTAGCTGGTGCAGCTTATATTCAGGTGCGGCTTATAGTCCAGCAATTACGGTAATTACTATTATTGCCATAACCTACTTTTGCTATGCTCATACCATTTATGCGTTTTACTTTGTGAACCTCTGATATGACAATAAACATGGTTATGATGTGCAGAACATGTTTAAGTTGACTGAGTCGACTTCATTACACAAGGCGACTCCCACCAGAGAATGTTGAAGTTGAAAAAAAAAAAATCCTTTGTATATTTTTTCATCATTATTTTTGCTCCATGTGTGCATCTTTACAGCATTCAAACAGTAGAATTGCTTATTGTCAACAACTGAATGACCCAATATTACAGTGCTACATTACATTGGGTATAACATGGTTCTATTGTGAAAATAGCAGATCTACATGCTCACAACGCCTCGCGACGCGAGGCGTTGTGAGCATGTAGATCGGCTTTTTTCACAATTTCTGCCTCTATATATTTGACAATTTGGACAATGATTAATTTGCCATTTTAGAGGTAGTAAAAAGTCTTTAAATTGGCACTTTAGAAATGTGAAGATTATGTTGGTTTGTTTACAGTCGATTAAGAAAACAGTGTTGCACATTAAGTTAATCACCTGGGGACCCCCCAAAATAATTGGGGGGTCGTGTGTGATGTGATGACGTCATCAAAGGATAAAGTCGACTTCAACTCAACTTTTTACTGAGTTGAGTCGACTTGCAAAAATCACAAGTCGTTAATGCCCTATTATGATGTGCAGAACTGGCAGTAGAGGCAGAACGAGACCGTCGACCACAGCTGGTCGTCTGACCGCTGGTTGCTGGGAATCCACTGGGAAATGAATTCCGTCTTACCATTTATATATTATATATAATAGTGATGTTGAGTTAACTCACTTACTGCCAATTTAAAATGCCCCTCGAGTGGCACTAGTGCCAGAAGCCTCCATAGACTCCCATGTAATTCATAGTGCACAGATCATGCACGCCCATGCACAGATCATGCACCATGTTTGTGCAGGCTGTTCACAGCTTTCAAACAAAAAAAAAAGATTGGAAATCCGTTCAGGCATTCATGATTTATCAGCCATAATGTTTTCTTCAGATGTAAACAAAAATGGCTGCCATGTTTGAAAGATGGGGTTGTATGGGGGGTGGAACATGCAAAATCGCGATTGAAATCATGTTTACTAGATTTAATTGGGTTTTTTCTAAGTAAAAGTCGCCCAAAGTCGCTTGGCAGGGAACTCCATAGTGAGAAAGTTGCTCTAAAAGTCGCCTGGCACTGTATGTGTTAAAGGGATATTTCACTTTCAAAAAAACTTTTGGTCATTTTATCGTCTAATCAGGCTTTTTGGAACAACCTGGACAGATTTTAATTTGCTTGATTCAATATTTAGATTTTTGATGTACATTCCTCCAGGAGGGCCTGATAACATTTACATCAAATATCTAAATACTGAATGAAGCAAATTACAATCTTTCCAGGGTGTTCCAAAAAGACTGATTAGACGATAAAATGACCAAATGTTTTTTTGAAAGTGAAATATCCCTTTAAGCATGACCAAAAGCTTCACTTTTCTGTTGTGTAGCCTTACAACCTGGATAACAGCACTCAAAGGGTTTACTAAACACAGGTTCACATTCTGGCAAAACATTCTCGGACCGAATACAACAGTGTGTTGCCTATAGCAACCACCCTAATTACTGAATGAAAAAAATAAATAAACTGGGTCTAACCAGTAAGACTCCCTAATCGGGAGATAAGCAACCGTCACGTCACATACACAAACTTTAGAAGGCAGTCATAGCCAATCAGGAGGGAATATGGGAAATGGGACAGATCCATGTTGATGACATAACTTTAGAGATACTGTGTACGTGTACCGCTTTGCGTGATTTTAGGCCAAAATCTGTAGGAGCAGTGTCCAAAAATGTGTTTTGCAAAAATCGGCCTGATGGTGGCGCTAGAAGAGGGCCATGAGTTTCAGTCATTTAGGTGACCTGAAGAGACCTGCTAATCCACACTGGGGAAAAAAAACTTTTTATTGTGTCCAAAAATGTGTTTTGCAAAAATCGGCCTGATGGTGGCGCTAGAAGAGGGCCATGTGGCAAATCAGGAAAAGTGTGATGTGATGTGACGTGACGGACAGACAGACTGACAGCCGGTGGAGCTTTTCATAGTAACTTGCGATCCTGACTGTCTCAATAACGGCGTGGCATCCATAGACATAGAAAGGTAGACGCCTCCTTTCGGCTAGGGGGCGTATGCATTTACGTGTTCATTGCTTCCGCGTGCGTAACACATAGGGAAGTTGCCAGGCCAATCAGAGGCAGGTGGGGGCAGGTCTTTACGTAAGCAGCCTGTGAGAACAACTGGGCCGCGCAACATCGGAACTGGCTCTGTTGAATTGAATTGTGGTCCTTGGATAAGTCCCGGAAAAGTCGCGCTGTGATTGGCCAGTAGTCACTTTGACTGACAGCGTTCCCTTGGTTTTTCCAGGAAGTCCGGACTAGAACTTTTGCACATCGCTCCAATTAACTGCAGAGGTGACCGAGGCATCTCGCTCTTTATATCTGTGGTGGCATCTACGTGGATCTCTCCCATCATGGTGGTGATGTCTAGCCCAAATATGGAGGGGCGGCAGCCTGCGCTCATCGGTGTTGTCATGTAGGCATGATACGGCAACCGGTTGTGTTGTGAGTGAGGTCATACCAGAGCTCTGCTCAGCATGTATAAGAGTTGAAAATTATTTTTAATTGTGGGTGTACACAGTGTTGTGAGAGAAGGAGATAGAAAACTGGAGGAGAGTACCCAACAATCCATTACCCAACAGAAGCTGAGACTCTGTCCCTATCACAGTCCATGTATAGATGCAGATTTGATGATGAACCGCCACTCCAGGAAGGAGTGGGGTCTCGATCTTCCCAGACTAAGGTCCGCCGTTCTGATTTTACATACTTCAGATCTCAATCGAGCCATGACAACCTCTACTACCAAATGCCCATACATGGACATATCCCCTCAGAATCCTTCCAGCCAATAACCAGAATTGTAAACAGCCAGGAACAAGGAGACACAGATGAACCAAACATTTTCAGTCATCAAAAGTTTACCAAGACTTTAACTCAACCAGGAGAAGTAAAGACACATAAGCTGACCTATAAGAAAACTCACATCTGTAAAGAGTGTGACAAGAGTTTCAGTCATTTAGGTCACCTGAAGAGTCACCAGCGTATCCACACTGGAGAAAAACCTTTTCACTGTAAAGAGTGTGACAAGAGTTTCAGTCATTTAAATGACCTGAAGAGACACCTGCTAATCCACACTGGGGAAAAACCTTTCTGTTGTAAAGAGTGTGACAAGAGTTTCAGTCAGTTAGGTCACCTGAAGAATCACCAGCGTATCCACACTGGAGAAAAACCTTTCTGTTGTAAACAGTGTGACAAGAGTTTCAGTCAGTTAGGTCACCTGAAGAATCACCAACGTATCCACACTGGAGAAAAACCTTTCTGTTGTAAACAGTGTGACAAGAGTTTTAGTGAGTTAGGTAACCTGAAGATTCACCAGCGTGTCCACACTGGAGAAAAACCTTTTCACTGTAAAGAGTGTGACAAGAGTTTCAGTCATTTAAATGACCTGAAGAGACACCTGCTAATCCACACTGGGGAAAAACCTTTCTGTTGTAAACAGTGTGACAAGAGTTTCAGTCAGTTAGGTCACCTGAAGAATCACCAGCGTATCCACACTGGAGAAAAACCTTTCTGTTGTAAACAGTGTGACAAGAGTTTCAGTAAGTTAGATCTCTTGAAGAATCACCAGCGTATCCACACTGGAGAAAAACCTTTTCACTGTAAAGAGTGTGACAAGAGTTTCAGTGAGTCTGGTCGCCTGAAGAGACACCTGCTAATCCACACGGGAGAAAAACCTTTCTATTGTAAAGAGTGTGCAAGAGTTTTAGTGAGTTAGGTAACCTGAAGATTCACCAGCGTGTCCACACTGGAGAAAAACCTTTTCACTGTAAACTACCATCTACCACCACCATCTGCACAATAAGAAAACATAATAAAAAAAGGTTTTCACTGTAAAAGTGAAAACCACCATTGGAGGAGAAAACGCACCTGTGTGAAGTGGTATCACACACGACACATTTGCATATCCCCTTGTGTCATCAAGACGACTAGGGATGTTAATCGACGCATTATTTGCTAATCGACGCGTCGAGGACGAAAATCGACGCGTCGATCGACTTTTTTCACTTTTTTCACGCTAAGCAGCAGCTGAGAGGAGAGCACAACGGCGCATTACTTTAAGCAACACAACTTATGCAGCTGCACCCATCAGAACTTGCATCAAAGCCCAAATAATAATTATAATAAATAATTGCTCTTCCTTGCGTTAGCATGGAGTCTGTTCGCTAGAGACTAGAAGCGGAGTGACAAAGTCCATGGAAAGTAGTGGGAGCGCTCATGCTGGCACCCCAGGCTAGTGTATCAAATGTGGAGCTTTGGTCTGCCTCGCTCTCCCTCCTCGACCACGTCCACGGGTGTGTCTCATTAACGACGAGTAGTGTATTTTGTGTTGTTTTATCAAATCAAATCAAATCAACCTTTATTTATAAAGCACATTTACACAATCGAAATTGACCAAAGTGCTGTACAACAGAACACAAAACCATCACCAACATTACTGTAAGAACAATCTTAAAAACAATAGTGTAAACAAAAACAATCAAACTGTAAACAAAAACAATCAATAAAAACAATAGCGACAAAATGTACATATCAGAAACAATAAGCAACTCCAACATGAGTTTAACTGTGAGTAAAAGCTAGAGAATAAAAGTATGTTTTAAGCCGGGATTTAAAAGACTCAATGGAGTTTGCACTTCTAATAGAGATGGGCAGGCTGTTCCAGAGCCTCGGGGCGGCTGAGGCAAAGGCGCGGTCGCCCCTACTTCTCAGTCCGTTGGGCCTATTTGGAACTTCTAAAAGCATCTGGTTGGCTGACCTTAGTGCTCTATTTGGGACGTATAGATCCACCAGTTCAGACAGGTATAGGGGGGCCAGGCCGTTCAGGGATTTATAAGTAAATAAAATGATTTTAAATCAATTCTAAAATTGACAGGGAGCCAGTGCAGTGCTGCTAAAACTGGAGTTATATGCTCATGTTTTTTTGTGCCAGTAAGAAGGCGTGCAGCCGCGTTCTGTACTAGTTGTAGATGCCGGAGTGAAGACTGATCAATGCCTGAGAGGAGAGAGTTACAATAGTCCAATCTAGAGGATATGAATGCATGTATTGCCATTTCCAGTTGTTTTGGTGGGAGGTATGGTTTGACTTTGGCTATTAGGCGTAGTTGAAAGAAGCTGCTTTTGACTATAGAACTAATGTGTTTGGTAAATGTGAAATTACTGTCAAAGGTGACACCCAGATTTTTGACGGAGGGACAGATGTTAGTGCTAAGGGAACCCAGATTAGTATTGGTGGATGGAGCAGTACCGAAGAATATGACTTCTGTCTTATTTTGATTTAAGTTTAAAAAGTTTGTGTCCATCCAGGATTTTATGTCATCTAGGCAGTCATGTAGGCGTTTAAGTGAATTATGGGAGTTGATATTGATGGGTAGATAGATTTGCACATCATCAGCATAGCAGTGGAAAGCGATATTATGTTTCGTAAAAATTGACCCTAGTGGTAGCATATATAGGAGAAATAGGATGGGGCCAAGGATAGAGCCTTGGGGGACTCCAGAGGTAAGGGGGGCAGAGGGAGATGAGAAGTTACCTAGTTGGACCGAAAAACTTCTACTTGTTAGGTACGACCGGAACCAGGCCAAGGCAGTGCTCTAGGCGCGAGATTAAAATATTGTGGTCGACGGTGTCAAATGCAGAGGAGAGGTCCAAAAGAACCAGGACAGAAGAGCAACCATTATCAGCAGTTAAAAGCAAATCATTAAAAACTCTCAGTAGGGCAGACTCAGTACTGTGGCCGGGCTTAAAGCCAGATTGAAACTTCTCGTGTATGCCATTAGTAATTAAAAAAGATTGTAGTTGAATATAAATGACATTTTCCAAGACCTTGGAGAGAAATGGCAGATGTGAGATAGGCCTGAAATTAGACAGAGTAGAGGGATCAAGGTTTTTCTTTTTAAGAATAGGATTCACCACGGCATGTTTCAGGGGGACAGGGACATAGCCAGAGAGGAGAGAGGCGTTGATTATTAATAGCACACTTGGGCCAACGGCAGCAAAAACTTCCTTAAAGAGTCGGGATGGTATGGGGTCAGTTAGGCAATTTGTGGGCCTCAGATGCATGACCAGGTCGGTGAGTGTGGATAGGGATACCGGTTCAAATTGTCTAAGAGTGGGAATATCAGAGCGAGGAGAAGGGGGGGGGGGGGGTCCAGGGTTGAAGTGGGATGCATTGACCGTAGGTCAGCGATACGGTCAATAAAAAAATTCTGGAAATTTGTGCATAATAGAGGTGATGCGACTATGGGAGATGTGTCACGAGGATTTGTCAGAGAGTTAAAAATATTAAAAAGGACTTGAGGTTTATTGCTATTTGTTGCGACCAAGTTAGAAAGAAAATCAGTTTTGGCCACTTTGACTGCTCTTTGATAATTTTTGAGGCACGTACGTAGTATGTCTAAGGAGATATGTAGTTTGTCCTTTCGCCATTTTCGTTCGGCACGTCTGCATGTGCATCGGAGGGCGCGGGTTGAGTTATTGAGCCATGGCTCATTTTGTGGCTTGGTAAGTTTAAGTCTAAGAGGCGCAACAGTGTTTAGGATCTCGCTACATGTTGTGCTAAATGTGGACAGGAGTACCTCAACACTGGTTTCACTCAGTGCTGGTTCACTAGCCAGTGAGGCACTAAATAACATGGAGAACTGGGTTAAATTTAAGGATGTGGGGAGAACTTTTATTGTCAATCTTGACAAAATCACTGCACACGAGGCGACGCTGCCATTAACAAGCGAGCTTTCGTGTCAAGCATGCATGCACACAGGCATGTAAACAAAACATATCCAGTCAGCGCGCACTGCTATGACGCGTGCACACAAACAGACCAGCAGTGTTTCTCAACCAGTAGTCCGCGGACCTGACTAGCGCCGTATGCATGCGAATCTGACTGCGATGCATGCATGCACAACACAGACATTCGTCCCCGACACAGACACACACACACACACACACACACACACAGGTCCTCTCACATTTGGAAAACATTAACGCTTATAACATTTTTGAACAAGCGATTACATTTTATTTTTTCGAGTCGCGGTGAGCATGATTTTCAAGTCGATTTTCACATCCCTAAAGACGACCTCTCCGATTTTTCATATTTCCTCCTGATTGGCTAAGATTGACATCTACTACCTGGCCTGATGGAGACCTTCTCTGAGGAGCACATTTTTACACAGAGGAATCCTGGCTATTTGTTTAACTTTAATTCTGGGTGCCAGCAAAACCATGAGAAGTGGCTATGTGCTCATTCTTGCTATATGCATATATATTCTGATTTGCCAAGTGAATAGTGCAAATTAGAATTAGTATCGGTGCAGCCAAAACGACCCCTAAAACACAATTCTAGTGGAATCTAATGAACTCCCATTATATTTAAGAAGAATAAAACTAGATCTGGCTTACTGGGTTAAATTAAAGGATGTGGGGGAGAGATACCTGCAACAAAGGTCTTAAAGAATTGTTGGGAATATGCGCAGCAGAGAAAGAATAGGTGTAGAGGTTTTGGCTGGACCATAAATAACATTCCCTATTCCAAAAGTAGACATGTCAATTGATAAGAAAAGGGAGTGGGACGTGGAAAACGTTGGGCGTAGGACTGATGAATATATTAATAGTAGTTTTTATAACTATATGACAATTTTTACAGATGGTTCCAAAAAGCCAGAGGATGGACATGTTGGTATAGGGGTGTATATTCCAGAGTTTAAGATATGCACAAGTAAAAGAATAACTGATCGACTGTCAGTATTCACAGCTGAAATAGTGGCGATTATTTTCGCATTGCAATGGATTGAAGAAATTAAACCTGAAAGAGTGCAGCACTTAAAAGTCTACATTCAAAACAAACAGTCAGAGATGATTTAATTATGGAAATATTGACAATACTATTAAGAATTGAAAGAAACAGAACTAGTGTACAATTCTGTTGGGTCCCTGCTCATGCTGTTGTTAAAGGAGTAGTTCACCCCCAAAATGACTTTTTTTCTCGCCACGGAGATTAGAGTTCAATAATATTTTTAGTTTTTTGTAGCATTCCTAAGACAAAAATGTGATAACAATAAATTTACCCCCATTCGTTCCGGATGGGGACCCGTTTCGAAACCGGTCCCCATCCGGAATCAATGGGGGTAAATTTACTCAAATCAAATGTTTGTCTTAGGAATGTGACAAAAAACAAAAAAATATTATTGAACTCTACTCTCCATGGCATGAGTAATCAATAGGAAAAAAAAGTCATTTTGGGGTGAAATACTCCTTTAAAGGCAATGAGGAAGCAGATAAGTTGGCTAAACATGCTCTGGATATAAATAATATTTATTAAAATAGCTTTTGGAAAAGGTCAGGCTAAAGCGCTGATTAGGCAAGAAGTGAGGGGAACATGGCAGAGGGAATGGGATACTAGCTCAAAAGGAAGACATTTGTATGGGATACAAAAGTCAATTCAGGTTAAACCCTCATAATAGTAAGTGTAGAAGAGAAGTAGTGGTGATGGCTAGGTTGAGACTAGGTCACACAGGATTAAGGTCAACTCTATTTATTATGGGAAAAAGTGAATCTAATATGTGTGAGGACGAGGAGTGTGGTATTCTAGAGGATGTTCTGCTGCAGTGCAGGAAATATAGAAATGAGAGGAAAGTATTAGGCTAGGGTGCTAGTCTAGGAAATTAAGTCTATTTTTTGGAAGAATCGTTCAGTTTGTGATACAAGCACCAAATTTTGCACAAAGTTTCCTCTGGACATACTTTTCCCAAAAAGCATGTTAGCCACTCATTTTTTTATTTTTAAGGGTTGGGGTCCCATTGACTTTCTATACAGTAAAATAATACAAAAACATAAATTTGCTTCAAGTAGCATATGAGGGGTCAAACTAGGGGTTTTTCATGATCCTGAATCCAATGCAAGCATTTGTTTTGCACAAAAAACATTCCTTGGGCAAAAAATAGCCCCCACAGTGGCCCACACTACTGTGAAAAGTGATGACTCATCTCGTGGGCCTTTTTTAGCCCAAGGAATGTTTTTTGTGCAAAACAAATGCTTGCATTGGATTCAGGATCATGAAAAACCCCTAGTTTGACCCCTCACATGCTACTTAAAACAGATAATTTGTTTTGTATTATTTTACTGTATAGAAAGTCAATGGGACCCCAACCCCTTTTTAAATAAATTGAGTGACTAACGTGCTTTTTGGGAAAAGTAGGTCCAGAGGGAACTTTGTGCAAAATTTGGTGCTTGTATCACAAAGTGAACGATTGTTGTACTAATTTCCCGGGCTATAGAGAGGCCATGCAGTTTAAAAGGAATATTGGGATATAGGGCCAAGAGAATAGAGTGCTCCAAGGCTCTATTTTCTTTTTAAAGATACAGGAATAATTTTAGTATTCCTTAATTTGTGATTAGATTGTAACCTGAAGAAGTACACCCGTATTGATTCACAAACTCCGGTACAGTAGGTGGCGGTATTCACCTAGACACGTTGGTTGTTATCCGCCATTAAAATGAATGAAGAAGAAGAAGAAGAACAGTTGAGAGTAAGGAAAAGCATAGCCTCAAGTGGTTGCTAGAGAGACTTTTAGTCTCGTTATATTGTCATTTCTGTCTTCCAATAATAGGAAAATGCCACAGAAATATTGTCTTTCAATGGTAACCGCTTTGGATAAAACAATTCCCACTGGGCCAGATAACAGATACAAAAATCTCTTTCTCCAGATATTTTTCCATTCAAGGAGGTGATACAGATAAAAAAATAAAAAAATCTGTCACAGATATATTTTTTGTATCTGTATCTACCATCCACTTGAATGGAAAAATATCTGGAGAAAGAGATTTTTTTTTATCGGTTATCTGGCCCAGTGGGAATGGGCCTTAACACAATTAGTGCCTCTTAATCTGAAGGTTGCTTGGTGCCTCGGTGCCACGCCGTTTCCTCCATAGGCCGCCGCTATTATTTTGAAGGGCTGGAAGGGGGTTGTTTTTGTTTTTTTGGATTATCACTTGACGGCAACGATTACGTCATCTAGTCACATGACAGTGTGAGCCCAGAAGAGAACATGGCTGCGCCCAGCGTTTGTGTACAGTATGGAAGAGTGGAGACCATCCTTTGTATAAGAATGTCCCTTTTGGAGAAAATGAGGTCTCTTTATGGGCCTCTCAATGGATTTACTATGGAGGACGTTAACTTCGCGTGCACGCCCGACGTGCGTTGTAAACAAATCGCGGACATTACCGATGCGGGCGGGACCGGAGCGACGTACAGTAAGTAATAATATCTTTACTGTATATACAGTAAGATTCACAGTCCTCACCGTCAACGGCGCCATGGTATTAACCCTTTCAATGACGGTGAGCGCCGTCAACAGCAGCAGAACAGTTAACTGATGGCAATCATCCGTATTCCTTTGTCTTCATTGAAACGTTATCATTAGGGGTGTAACGATACATTTTAATAGCGATTCGATACATATCACGATACATGGTTGACGATACGATACATGGACGATATTGGTTCATTCATGGCGATACGATACGATTCGATTCAATGATTTAAAATCGATATAGTAACTATTTAGCAAAGAAATTAAATCTGTGTGAAAGGTGTGGATAGTGCAGGTTTTTCAGGGAAACATGTATTATTATGGATATAAATAAGTAAACACAGTGATTATCTGCCAAATACATGGACATTGTATATGGACAAACCTGCACCTTGACATGAACCCAGAGATTACACACATTTATCGATAGACCAGTGTAGCTTTATGGAAAGGAGAAGTAATTAAAACCCTCCTTTTCATTTTTTCTTCTTAAAAATGCTAAATACAAGGCACAAGTAGGTAGTATCGATACAATCGATTCTTTGCACTGCCGATTCGATACGATACAAAATAAAACTTATCATAGGATCAATGTGCCTGGTCTTACCTCCCAGGTTTGTGCAGGTTTCTGCTTGTATATTAGTAAATGTTCTGACCAGGGACATGCTGGGCCCCTGATTCAGCCCGGGAAAAAGAGTTGGAGAGGCCCTCATTGCGCACCATAGAGAGAGATCTCTCTTTATAGCGCTGCTGCAACTCAAAGATTTGCCATTTCAGATCATGACAATTGACACTGACAAGCCAGTGGGCCAATTACATGAGTTATATTTTGTCGTTGTCGGGTGGAAACCTTGTATGTCCAAAACCGTTTGTTTTGTATTTATCATTTAAAAAATGATTTAAACTAGTGAAAACAGCCAATCTACAAGCACACAACGCCTCGCACCGCCCAGCCCCCAAAATGGAACGAAGGCTGACATTTTTTATTTATTTTTTCCTAATGGCCGGCCTGGACCGGCCGGGAATGAACCGGCCGTTCTGGAGTTGTCCCGCTTTTCCCAATGGCCAGCATGTACCTGGCTCTTTGTATATTAGTAAATGTTCTGACCTGGGAGACATCCCGACAATAAAAACAGCTATTCTACCACTTTTTGTGGTCACATGTTCATATACTGGATTCTGATTGGCTTAAAACAGTGTTAAATCAGTCAACAACCTTGAGTTGGCTCATGGACCCCGCCCACGGTTGTGTTGCAGTTGTATAACTAAATAACCTTGCAAGTTACAACTGTGTTTTCTTTCATTTATATGGTAGAAGTGGTAGAAAAGCAATTCGAGGGTCGTGGACTGTTGGCTTCGCCTCGTGCCACAACCCTGAAACAGTGGTAAATCAGCCAACAACCCACTCCCTCTCATGGTAAATGGCTTACATAAGGGCTGGTTCTCTGGAGAGCAGGATGCCATCAATAATGCACGCACACGCGCACACGCTCATGCACGTGCACACAAATACAACACACACACTTAAAAAGACTTCAGTAAAAGTGCCATGGTTATCCCCCCACGCACGCACGCACAACCCACTAAACTCAGACTTCTCCCACACCTGGCTTTTGATCCACTTTCCTCTGTACTTAACCACACTCCCCTCTAGTTAGACTCAAGCAATAACCCACTTATCTCTTTTTTTTTAACTCTAAATGTTGCTTCTGGGGGGTCCCTGGAACTAAATATGATGGGGGTCTGTGGCCAAATACATATCATTTTGGGGGTCCCTGGCACTGGCCTTTTGTCTCAATAAGTGTTCTCATGACCCTGAAAATTAGCAGATCTACAAGCTCACAGCACACAGTGCCCAAAGTATGTGAAATGCATTTTGAGAAAGAATAATGCTGCCATTTGTTCCAAAAGCTTTATACCCTGTATGTATATATATATATATATGTAACGGAGGTGATCCGAACCTCCCCACCCGGCTTCGTACCCGGGTCTCCCACGCGAAAGTCCAATATCTTAACCACTAGACCAAGTCCAGGGGAGATACTAGACTTTTGAGGCTTCAAGGCTGGGGCTGCGACTCTCTCAGAGCTATATATATATATATATATATATATATATATATATATATATATATATAAAATGTCATATATATATATATATATATATATATATAAAATGTCACAATGCGACATAGCTCTGTTTACACAATGCTGTACCCCCTCCAACTGTATATAGTATGTTCCCCATTTTCAACTGATTTTATTCGTGACACTTGCTTTGGCAATGTAAATGTATGTTTTCTCATGCCAATAAAGCTCCTTTGAATTGAAGTGATATGACAACTACCTGTATATGTGCAGAAAGTGTTTTTACCTGTGTTCCTAGCAGCAGAGGTAGATCTTGCCCGACGACCCCTGGTTGGCGGCAGGCCACTAGCTGACGGTGACTGGTCATCAGGTTGTTCTGAAATAACAGTAAAACAATTTCATTTAGGCCAGGGGTCAGCAACCCAAAATGTTGAAAGAGCAATATTGGACCAAAAAAAACCAAAACAAATCTGTCTGGAGCCGCAAAAAATTATAAAAGCCTTATATATCGTCGTTGTCGGGTGGAAACCTTGTATGTCTAAAACTTCGTTTTGTATTTATCATTTAAAAAATCAACTAAGGGACAGAACGAAATTTATGGAGGGGGGGTCACTGGAGCAAATGTATATGCCCTGATATAAAATGCTATGACCCTCCCTCTGTATGTGGGAAAAAATCAGTGGCCCTCCCCAACCAAAAAAAGAAAAGAAGATGGCCCTCCCCTAAAACATAACATTTTATACATGAGTAAAATGATCCCTAAAAACATAAACTTATTCATAAACGCAACTGCAGTAATAATAGCACTATATACGAGAACATGAATAAAGCAAATTCACCTCCCCCTATGAGACTCGAACCGGCGGCCCCACGGGACGAATGGATCGTTAGCACAGTGACTAATGCACTGAGCTATCTTCACAGATAATATTTTAGTGAATAAAAGTGAACTCTAGAACTTAAGCTACCACTTCTATATCATATGATGTTACAGGACTTAGGAGAAGGCTATGAATGTTTAATCTGTAAACTCACCGCTTCATCTATCTGTCTGGGAAATTTTATACGCAAATGTGAAAGTGAAGAAAAATGCTTTCCATTGGAACACTGCCATCCTTTAAGATGATCCACTGCCAGCCGAACTTAACCCTATATATTAAAACAGGGATGCCATATGTTTCATCAATGAGACTATCACTAAAAGATTCCCGTTGTGGTGGAGAAAGAAAAAAAGACGAAAAAACCTCGAAGCCAAAATCAAAATCCAAACAGCCACACACACGCAATTCCAGTAGGACTTGCCTAACCCCTCTGATCTTCTTGTTGTCCGTGCTCTTCTCTAATTTAGTTTCGAGTCTGACAAGACTCTCCTCAGCAGAGAGGGTCTGCAGCGAAGCTCTTAAATTGTGATCCAAGTAACTTTTAGTACGCACATTTGTTCTCTTGATGTTGTAAGACGCCATGTTTGTTGTGTTCTGAACTTTTCCCTCTGACTAAAAGTATTGTCGCTGCCAGGAAGAGCGTCAGTGATTGGCCAGAAACTGCACACGCCTACTGGCTGGATAGGCCAAGCTAAATGATTGACACATAGAAGGAACAATGGGAAAGGCTCAATAGCCCAGCTGTTGGGAAAAACCAAGATAAGCAACGGAGGGGTGTCAATGACTATTGTTGTACTATTATTCAGGAAAGCTGTAAAGAAAATATGCATATAAAATCCGGGCTCATTTTAAAAATAAAAATTGGATGACCCTCCCTTGGACTCAAAGTAAAATTTGATGACCCTCCCTCAAACTAAAACTAAAAAGACATGACCCTCCCCTATTTTCCTCCAGTGACCCCCCTCCATAAATTTCCCTAGGTCCCTAAACTAGTGAAAAAAGCCGATCTACAAGCACACAACGCCTCGCGGTAGATCTGCTGTTTTCACTACTTTTTTGCGTCAGTCTTGTATGATGAGGTATTGTATTTACTTTGCAAAAAAAAACTACAAATTTGAAACTTGGAGACTTGGAGACTTGGAACTTGGAGCCCGACAGTGACAATAAAAAAATCGTTAAAACAAAAAATATTTTTTCCCCCCCATCTTTTTCCATTTTCATACATTTTTGAAAAAGCTCCAGGGAGCCACTAGGGTGGCGCTAAAGAGCTGCATGCGGCTCTAGGGCCGTGGGTTGCTGACCCCCGATTTAGGCCTATGAACATCAATTTACGTGTTTGACTGCATTTTGTGATCCTATGACCTAATGCGCTTTTATTTACTGCTGTGTTGTGTTCTAAAGCCATGTTCTCCACTAGGGGTGTAACGATACATTTTAATAGCGATTCGATACATATCACGATACATGGTTGGCGATACGATACATGGACGATATTGGTTCATTCATGACGATACGACTTGATTCAATGATTTAAAATCAATATAGCAACTATTTAGCAAAGAAATTAAATCTGTGTGAAAGGATAGTGCAGGTTTTAGGGAAACATGTATTATCATGGATATAAATAAGTAAACACAGTGATTATCTGCCAAATACATGGACATTGTATATTGACAAACCTGCACCTTGACATGAACACAGAGATTACACATTTATCAATAGACCAGTGTAGCTATATGGAAAGGAAAAGTATTTAAACCCCTCCTTTTAGTTTTTTCTTCTTAAAAATGCTTAATACAATGCCCAAGTAGGTAGTATCGATACAATCGATTCTTTGCACTGCCGATTCAATATGACAACATAAAACGATACGATTCGATTTTAGCTGTTTTCATTTCGATATACTTCGATTTTTTAAGTTAAAAACGATATTTCTATACAGTTACTATATCGTTGCACCCCTATTCTCAACATATTCAGAGACAAAGACATTCATGTCCCTGTCAACCTTGGTGTGGTGCCCTACCCCCCACCTCCCCCAGCTTCCTTTGTGTTGGGAGTAAAGCAAAGACATGCATGTCCCTGTCACCTTGGTGTGGTGTTGGGAGTCAAGCGAGTGTCCTCAACATTATTCAAAGACAAAGAGACATACGGTACATGTGTAACGGAGGTGATCCGAACCTCCCCACCCGGCTTCGAACCCGGGTCTCCCACACGAAAAAAAAAAAAAAAAACAGAGTTTTTGCATGACTCATGCTGATAAACCTCCTTTGAATTATTATCATAGAATGCTGAGAGACAATCTCTGTAAAATAAAATAAAGTCTTTCTTACCTCCCATGGAGACAGGCGCTGGAGTGAAGGTGATGCGAGATGAATACTCCTCGTCATTATCTAAAAAAAACAAAGACGATATTTGAGTCAATGAATATTTTATGTACATAAAGCATTTGCGCAAAGCGGCACTTATGTACTTGCAGATCCGATGGTTTATTTTATCCCAAAACCAATGCAAATGATTTTCTGTACCTGGGCGCGTTATGAGCTCTATTTGTGTTTTTTCACAAAAATGGCGAGGACTGTGGATTCGTTTGATGTCATCTAAAACGCGATAGATACACCACATGCATGAATACATAAACGCACGCGACAATAAGTACCTGAGACGAATAACAGTCTAAGTCCATATTAAATTTTTTTTGAATATAGATATTTTTTTGATTTATCAGACTGTAAGCCACTAACTAACTTTTTAATCTGTTAAATTGTTAATGCACCCCCCCCCCCATTTTGTTCAATTGTCTGTTTTAATGTTATCTGCTCCCTTTGTCTGCTGAATATTGCTTGTACGAACTTATACTGTTGTTCCACAAACTGTTGGAGATATACTGTTTTTTCCACTTTCCATAAGTATTATGTCTTATAATTCCTAATATATATGTGTTTAGTCTCAGGTACTCAAAATGCATTATTCAAACGTGATACAAGTAGGGCTGTCACGATATGACATTTTACATGACGCTTAATTGTCACTCAAATAATTGGCGATTAACGATTTAATTGTGTTTTCGTCGTTGATAATTCCATTACTGTTTGGCTTTTAGGCTTTGAAGTTGTACATGGTAGATATGACACATAACCTAAATATACAAAGAAATTACTGACATATTTGACAACTTACTACTTAAAAAATAACTTTGATAGTGGAAATAGCCGATCTACAAGCTCTACAATTTTACATGACGATTAATTGTCACTCAAATAATTGGCTATTAACGATTTAATTGTGTTTTCGTCGTTGATAATTCCATTACTGTTTGGCTTTTAGGCTTTGAAGTTGTACATGGTAGATATGACACATAACCTAAATATACAAAGAAATTACTGACATATTTGACAACTTACTACTTAAAAAATAACTTTGATAGTGGAAATAGCCAATCTACAAGCTGACAACGCGTCGCAATGCGACGCGTTGTGAGCTTGTAGATCGGCTATCATTTTTCAACATTCACGATTATGACGATTATGACAAAATAATTGCGATAATGTCAAATAATCACGATTAGACGATTATGTAATAACTGTGACAGCCCTATATACAAGTCTTACCATATCTGATGTGCTCTATATCTGCCCGGGAGGGCTCCCAGTCGTCGTCGTCATGGTCCGAGTCCGGGTCCGAGTCGTGGAGGATTGGGTCCTCCAGGACGGTCGATGTGCGAGCTCTCCCACCGCGGCGCAGTGAAGGGCCTTCTCCCCGTCCGGAGCTCTCTGCCCTCGGCGCGGCAGGCCCCTCGTCTCCGGAGTGGTCGGAAACGTCGCTGTCCGTCAGCACAGCCTTGTTCATGGCCGAGAAGAAATCCGATATCTTGGAGTGGCGTTGAACACCAGTCCCACCGCCATCAGACAGGGGCGTCAATTGAGTATGGCAGGGGTATGCAGCTGCCATAGCCTGGGTTCAGGGGGGAAAATAAAAGTTACTTTTAAATATAAATCCATGAACGTCTCTTTTTCTATCTGTGCTGGTTATTATGTTGTTAAATTACTGCAACTTAACTACAAATGCAAAACTTTACAAAATGGTTACTTTAACAAGGTCCGCAGGTCAGCTGCACAGGTGCAATGCATTATTGTTGTGTGGCACAAGTTTAGTTGAACTTGAACAACCATTCCAGGCTGCCATATCCAGCACAAGAAACCTTAGAAATGGGGAAAAAGATAAAATGTACTTCTTAAAATAAATGTATCATGGCTGTCTTGCACGCGCAGTCATACCTTAGCCTTTTCTGAACTGACGCCACTGCCATCAGAAGAACCTTCTCCCCTCCTGGAGCCTGACGAGGCCTGTTGTTTGGGTTTTGGTGGCACGGCGACATGCTGAAAACACACAGGGAACACGTAGAGACGCAATACATTAACTAACACCGACTAACACTCAACACTCAACACTGAAAAACGAAATCTATCTAAATAAATCCTAATCAAGGGGCGCCCGGTGGCCTACTGGTCTAAGCGCATACCATATAGACAACATTCCTGGCCGATTGCAGGAGCGACGCCCCGCCCCCAAGTCGAAAGGGAACTTCCGGGTTCTCTCTGTCAGGCATGCATATAAACGTGTTGCCAAGTCAATTTATTTACCTAAACTATCTTGTTTTTTTTGCTTATTTATATTGCAAGAGTTGGCTTGTTTGGCTTATTTCTCTCACAAATTTTGGCAACACTGCCCAGCGCTGCAGTAAAAGATTATGACAATGAACTGAAAGGGTTAAACCAACGGAGGTTTTTTTTCCAGCTGTCAGCTAGATGGTGCGGTGCGGTCATGGTCTCTTGATATGCAAGCCACCGCTATCTTCGATGTTTTTATTCTATCTACACCAGTTAATAGTATTGATGACATCCTTAACATATCCTAAACTCAGCAAACTCCCCAGAGAAGCAGCACGACTCACAACAACAACAACAACAACAACAACAAGGTAAAACTCTCATGCTAGCTAATAAACCCTTTTGCAAATCCCGCCCCATTCTGCCCTGTTACTATGATGGGACATTAACCCTGGGCAGATTGTTTTTTATAGTGGAAGTGGATGGGATTTTTTTTCCCTTCATAGCCTCATTACAGCTATATAAAGTACCAAAGGAAAAACACCTAGGTGATATTAATAAAAAGGGAAGACAAAGGTACAGTAGTTACATTGCAAAACAGGGGATTTACCCGAAAATATATGTTTTAATTTGTTTAATCCCAGTGGGACAGAATCCTCTTTGCAGATTCTTTTATAGTGGTAGTGGATGCGATTTTTTTTCCCTTCATAGCCTCATTACAGCTATATAAAGTACCACAAAAAACACATCTACGTGATATTAATAAAAAGGGAAGAAAAAGGTACAGTAATTACATAGCAAAACAGTAGTTTTCCCCCGAAAAATAAATGTTTTAATTAGTTTAATCCTCTGGATAAGAGATAGAAAGAGAAGCGCATTGCATCTTGGGTACTAGGAAGAGGACAGAGAGAATGTTTCTCCTCACATAATAGGCTGGCTTTTCGTAATTCTGCCCATTTAAATTATATGTACCCAATCGTGACTCTTAGACCATTGATAAGGTACATGTGAACTAGTTTGTTGAAGCTTATTCGTTATGATGAGCGAGATCGCTTGACGCTTGCCGTCGCTATCACCGTACCGGCCGATCTCCGTGTCGCGCACTGCGGACAGTTTTTGAAAGGCTGAAGCAACATTCTCCACTGCACAAACTCCACCCCCGATAGCAAAAAGTGAATGTTTTTTTCTGGTTGGCCAGTCAGGGAGTCTCAGGGACCAATCAGAAGGCTGACAAACGGTCTATTAGCATTGTTAGCTACGATCTTTTACTGTATGGTGACTACTACTCTTGTTACAACTAAGTAAAAGTTATTTTCACTTGTGACAACACAACATTGATTATAATTGAAATAAAAGCTCTTCGCTGTTGTGTTGTATCTGTGAATGCAATTGTTTTCTGTCTTTCAGACCTGTACTGTACGTCCATGCAGGACCAATGAAGCCAGATGTGAGGGTCGAGATCTCCTCATCATATTTATTGCAATAAAATATTTATACACACTTTTCTTTGACTTGTCCATGCCTTTTTTTTAACTGTTGAGGGTTTCAAATGTTGTACTGTATATTGTGTTATTGAGATAAGGAATGTTCCCAATGATGCTTTGAAGGAATGCTTTTAAACACTTGTCATTTTCAATTAATCCAGTTTGTTTTTGTATCTATTAAAGCCAAATGTATTCATTGTTTTGACGTGACAGTTTAGGATTTAATGATTAAATGAGCATTAAATATGAATGGATATTTATATTGCCTTGATTAGGATTAAATCGATGATTTACAGTGATATAGTGAAATGAACACGGCATAGGATGCACATAATAGGTGGGCTAATGTGTATTATGTCTATTCTGGAGTGCGTTGAGTTGTTGACAGGCCTATTTGTAAAAACATTAATGCATATCACACAACACAAGCCAACTGTGACTTCATGGTGACATCCCAGAAGAGTGGAGAATGGAGAAGATGACGTTTGACATGATCGACCAGCGTTCTGAAGGGAAAAGGTTTGCTAGCTAGAATCATACAACATTCGCTTCCATGAAATACTGATTAGGTTCAATGCTTGCTTTCAAATACACAAATCTGTTTATTTGTAGGCCTATATCAATTCAATTCAAAGGAGCTTTATTGGCATGAGAAGACATGTTTATATTGCCAAAGCAAGTGTCAAATAAAATAAAAACAGTTTAAAATGGCGAACATATAATATGACATGCAGGTGGAGGGAGTACAGCATTGTGTAAAAAGCTATGTCGCATTGTGACATTTTATATATATATACAGGGTATAAAGCTTTTGAAACAATTTAAATAGCGTTATTTTTTAAGAAGTTTGCATATGAAAAAAGGTAGTTTCATGACAGTACACTAGTACAAGGTCAACTAAAAGCATACGCCCAAGAAAGCCTATGGCATTGTTTCAATTGAGATCTCTTTTTTTTTCCTCCAACTCATAACATTGAATGACGGCAGAACGGGTGTGTATCGTCACAACTCATTTATTTATCAGCAGAGTGGATGAGTGTTGCCATTAAGTGACATTGTTAACATAAGTTACAAAGTAAAATTACAAAGTAAAACAATCCCGTCTCATTAGTTAAGAGGAGAATCAGATTCAGATGAACGTAAACAGGAAATCGCGCTACGATCAAGCCCAAAAAAGGGCTTCCGGTCGGAAGTAGGGGGCGTGGCCAGGCATGTTGTCTATAGGCATTGATGCCTGGCGGTGTCGCCGGTTCGATTCCCGATCCGGACGACCTTTGCCGCATGTCTCTCCCCATCTCTCCCCCTGTTTCCTGTCAGTCTACTGTACTATCCAATAAAGGCATAAAAAAAAGCCCAAAAACAAATCTTAAAAAAAAAAAAAAAAAAATCCTAATCAAGATTCAATACTTTATTGTCATGTCAACAGAGTTGATTGGAATTTGTTTTCTAATCTAAACACAAACTATAACTAAATCTAAACTAAATATGTAATTATATATCGCGAGTATACCCGGGATAGGCACTCAATGAGCACACAAATAAAATAATAATAATAATATTATAACACAAATGAAAAAGGAATGAAAATGTGGGACCTTGAAGGGCGTGACTTCCATGTGCTTCATCTTGTGGTGCTTGAGGTTGTGTCTGTTAGTGAACCCTTTCCCACAATGCTCACAGCTGAACCCGTTCGCCTTCTCCTCTGTGGGGAAAAACATATAGTTATACGTTTGTGAAGACTTTCCCAAAACGCTCACAAATGTACCTGTTCACGTTCTCCTGAGTGGAAAAAAAATGGAATTATAATTGCTCCAAACTAATGTGCAACTAACCCATTTAGGGCCTAGAATTATTGAATGCTTTAACCAGTGAAAAATAGCAGATCTACAAGCTCACAGCGCGGCACCGAGTGCCGCACTGCGAGCTTGTAGATCTGCTATTTTTGAAAAATAAATAAATGTTTGCAAATCTTTGAATATATGTATTTTCAAAGCGAACGTTTGTAACTCAAACTTTGCTTCTGGGTGGTCCCTGGAACTAGGATATTTTGAAATGGGGGTCCGTGGCCAAATAAATATCATTTTGGGGGTCCTTCACATGAAAAGGTTTGAGAACCACTGACATAGTAGTCTCTCAAGAACAGACTAACTGAGCTCCAGTTGAAGTGAAAAGGACCTTTTCGTTGACGATGGCTGGCCAGATTGCTGACATAGAAACATAGGTTTTCTCCAAAAACCTTAGAAGGATTCAAAAGACACTTATAGAATCGGGTCAAAATTCAAATTTTCACGATTTTTCAAAAATAGCAGATCTACAAGCTCACGATTAGACGATTATGTAATAATTGTGACAGCCCTAGATACAAGTCTTACCATATCTGATCTGCTCTATATCTGCCCGGGAGGGCTCCCAGTCGGTGTCGGCATGGTCCGAGTCCGGGTCCGAGTCGCGGAGGATTGGGTCCTCCAGGACGGTCGCTGTGCGAGCTCTCCCACCGCGGCGCAGTGAAGGGCCTTCTCCCCGTCCGGAGCTCGTATCATGAGCTTGTATATCTGCTATTTTTTTTATATTTAAAGCATAAAATATTGCGTCATAATGTGTTCAGGCCTAAATGGGCATTATAATATAATATGGTACACTTTTTTATCTACTCCGTCTAGGGCTGTGGACAGTTCAGAACCCCGCCTACCAATGACATCATCGATGGGGATTCCGTGCTGATGGAAACGTCAGGCTTTCTATCTAGTAGCAAGTTAGCGTGCTAGAATATAAGCTGTTGACAAATTGTAGGTTCACACACTATAACATCTGTTGGACCAGACCCTACCACATCAGTCATATCAAAAACGTGTGTGTGTGTGTGTGTGTGTGTGTGTGTGTGTGTGCGAGCCTTACCGCTGTGTGTTTGTGTGCGCATGCATTCTACACCACCGTGCTTGAGCACGTGTCTGGCCATCTTCTTCTGGGTCCTGAAGCTCTTGGCGCAGAGCGTACAGGGGTAGGGCTTTGTGCGCCTGTGCGCGTGCAGACCGTTGTCCTCGGCGAAGCGCGGCTCCTCGCCCGAGGCAAAGGGGCGCTCGCCCGCGTGGACGTGCAGGTGCGCGAGCAGAGACGCCGCCGTGGGCAGGCTCTTACCACAGTGGGGACACGGGAAGCGCATCCTGAGACCCGACGCCAAGACCTGGGAGTAGAGGTGGTAAATATCGTTGAGACGATACAATGTCTCCACGATATGGCTTTTCAGAGATATCGTATGTATCGTGGTACGATAAGCCTTATAATAAAAATCCTGTTGAATTGTTAATACAGAGAATCATTGCAGAATTCATTTAAACCTGCATTTTTGTCTAAATCAGTAGTTCTCAAACTTTAAAATGTCGAGGTCTCCCCTTAACTCTGACTGTATAAGAATTTACGGGTCCATTTGGTTTCATTTGTATACTGTCAGAGTTACATACTTGTAAGGATCAATTTAAACCCCAGGGCCGGATCTAGGCATAGGCAAGGGGGGGGGGGGGGGGGGGGGGGCAGTAACATGCATTACTGCATGTTTTTGTGAGTGTATCAACCCTAGGAGACAAGGGGAGAACATGCAAACTCCACACTGAAAGGCCCTATCACCAACCCCACCTAGGGTGTTGGCGCTGATGACGCGGAGGGAGGAACACGCCCCCAGTGCCCACAGCGTCCCCCCGCGGGAATCGAACCCAGGACCTTCTAGCTGTGAGGCGAAGAGCTAACCACTGCGCCACCGTGCCCCCGACATTTAGAAATTAAAAACAACAATAAACATTAAATAATGAAAAAGGTAAATGGTGATAATAACCTCGTTGTGTGGCTGCTGGCGACTGCTGGGGTCCATGGAGGCGGGGTCTACCGCAGGGGCGGGGCTTACCATGGGGGCGGGGTCTAACGAGGATGCTGCCTCAGCCGTGGCTCCTGGAGACAATGATTGGTTAACTGTTAAATTGATTGATAGTTTTAGGCCTGGAATTATTGAATGCTTTAACCAGTGAAAAATAGCAGATCTACAAGCTCACAGCGCCGCTGTGAGCTTGTAGATCTGCTATTTTTGAAAAAGTCGTGAAAATGTGTGCAAATCTTTGAATGTATTTTCAAAGCGAACGTTTGTAACTCAAATTTTGCTTCTGGGTGGTCCCTGGAACTAAATATTTTGAAATGGGGGTCCGTGGGCCAAATACAAATAATTTTGGGGGTCCTTCACATGAAAAGGTTTGAGAACCACTGACATAGTAGTCTCTCAAGAACAGACTAACTGAGCTCCAGTTAAGTGAAAAGGACCTTTTCTTTGACAATGGCTGGCCAGATTGCTGACATAGAAACATATATATATATTTTTTTTTCTTCAAAAAAACTTAGAGGGATTCAAAAGACACTTAATAATTGGGTCAAAATTCTAATTTTCACGATTTTTCAAAAATAGCAGATCTACAAGCTCGCTATATCTGCTATTTTTCAGTAGTTAAAGCATAAAATAATAATAGACAATAATGTGTACCTGTTCTAAATGGGTTAACCATAATCCTCCTATACAGTATAAATAGACCCCAAAAAAATAATTAGATGTTCGCCCGGGACCCAAACTAGTGAAAATAGCAGATCTACAAGCACACAACTGTGAGCTTGTAGATCTTGTAGACCCGCTGTGGATTAAGAGTGTCGTAGTGCTAAATGCCTACATTGTAAATTGCGTGCCAGATATTTTGATATTGATATGATATACGATATTACCGTACAAATGTCATATTCAATATATCAGGTGTTGTAACAGTGGGAAAATAAAGCATTATTCAAAAACAAGTCAATATCATGCTTGATTGTGCTATTGGGTTACCACACTTGTCTTACCGCTGTGTGTGTGTGCATGTTTGTGCAAGCCATACCACTGTGTGTGCGCGCGCGCGTGCATGTTTGTGCGAGCCTTACCGCTGTGTGTGTGTGTCTGTGTGTGTGCGTGCGAGCCTTACCGATGTGAGAGTGTGTGTGAGTGTGAGTGTGAGTGTGAGTGTGTGTGTGTGTGTGTGTGTGTGTGTGTGTGTGTGTGTGTGTGTGTGTGTGTGTGTGTGTGTGCATGTGCGTGCGTGCGTGTGTGTGAGTGCGAGCCTTACCGCTGTGTGTTTGCGTGCGTGTGCATGCCATACCGGCATGCCATGCCGCCATGTTCTTCTGGGTCGTGAAGCTCTTGGCGCGGACCGTACTGGTGTAGGGCTTCGTGCGCCTGTGCGCGCGCAGGCCGTTGGCCTCGGCGAAGCGCGGCTCCTCGTCCGCGTGCGTGCACATGTGCCTGCGCAGGCCGCTCAGCTGCGTGAAGCGGTGGTCGCAGCCACTGCAGGCAAAGGGGCGCTCGCCCGTGTGGACGCGCAGGTGCGCGCGCAGAGACTCCGCCGTGGGCAGCCTCTTACCACAGTCGGGACAAGGGAAGCGCTTCCTGAGACCCGACTCCAAGACCTGGGAGTAGAGGTGGAAAGAGTACTGAAAAATCCTACTCAAAGTAAGAGTAGTGCTACTTTTTTAGTAAGAGTAAGAGCAGGAACGTGCTGGCCATTGGGAAAAGCGGGACAACTCCCGAACGGCCGGTTCATTCCCGGCCGGTCCAGGCCGGCCATTAGGAAAAAATGAAAAATAAAATGTCGGCCTTCGTTCCATTTTGGGGGCTGGGCGGCCAACAAAGTAAATTGTCACTGTCGGGCAGAAACCTTGTATCTCCAAGTTTCAAATGTGTACATTTTTTTTGCAAAGCAAAGCCCTGCATCATCATACAAGGCCGTCGCACAAAAGTAGTGAAAACAACAGATCTACAAGCACACAACGCCTCGCGTTGTGTGCATGTAGATCGGGTGTTTTCACAAGTTTAAATCATTTTTTAAATGATAAATACAAAACAAACGGTTTTGGACATACAAGGTTTCCACCCGACAACAACGAAATATAGGCTCATGTAATTGTCATGTAATTGGCCCACTGGCTTGTCACTTGTCATGATCTGAAATGGCAAATCTTTGAGTAGCAGCAGCGCTATAGAGAGAGATCTCTCTCTATAGCGTGCAATGAGGGCCTCTCCAACTCTTTTTCCCGGGCTGAATCAGGGGCCCAGCATGAAAGGTACTCAAAAGTAAGAGTAAAAAGTAGCCTATTTAAAAACTACTCTTTGAGTAAAGAGTAAAAGTAATTTTCTCTTTTTTTACTTATTATTATTAATTGTACATTATATGTTACACATTACCGCTTACCTAAGCTGTCCCAATGCAATGTCATTAACCAGGAAGAGAAAAACACTAATCAGAAAACCAACTGTATGTAAATAATACACACACATCAAGTGCTGCAAATGTTGGAAATAATTGGACATATCTTAGGTCAGTGGTTCTCAACCTTTGTTATAATTGCACCAAGTATAACAAACAAGCTTAGACAAAAATACATTTGTACTGTCAATTGACAGCCACTTTTATTATTATGTACAAATATTTACAACCCCATGTTTGAGACAGATGAAGCAGGGACCTTTTTCATCGTTTGACAGCACAATCATCAGTGTTTTTTGGATTCATTTCAATTTGTGTTTTCAGCTATGGGTAAAAATAGCAGACAAGTACAGAGTGAAAGGTCAAGTTATAACATCTAAAAAAAAGAAAAACGTTCCTATTGTAATGTGTCCGTTCCTCTTGTGATGTGTCCATTCCTCTTGTGATGTGTCCGTTCCTCTTGTGATGTGTCCGTTCCTCTTGTGATGTGTCCGTTCCTCTTATAATGTGAGTTAGGGAGTCTTACTTGGCATACTGGTTGTGGGTGTGGTACACCTTGAAGCACTTAGGGTGGAGAGCCACTAGACAGACCTTGCACCAGTAGCGACTCTCTGGTCTGGGCTGCTTCTTTCCCTTCTTCCTCTGGCCCAAATTCAGCACCTTGACGCACACTCTGCACGGCCGTGACGGGTGTGCTTTCTTGGCACCCGCAGACTTTGGGATGAGAACCAGTTCGTGATCACCCATGGTGACATCCAGTCTGCAACGGGGGTCATAACGGGGGCACCGAGGTGTTTTGCCTTGTGGGCCTGTACTTGGTTCCGCCTCCTCTTCTTCCTCATCCATTTCCTGGCTCCTTACAGCCCCAGCCTCGTCCCGCCTCTCCATCTCCATCTCCACCTCCTCTGCTTCCCCGGCTTCTTGCTCAGCAGCTTGGACCTCATCTACCCCACGCCGACCCTCCCTCACGCCGGTCCAGGCAGTGGTGACGCTCAGGATGAAGCGGACGAGGGATTTTGGCTTCTGTTTTGGCGTCATGCTCTCCTTCTTGCACTTGTAGAGGACGTACGCGTTGAACAGAGACACCTGAAGCAAATACAAAAAAAACTTCGTCGTCCACTTCTGCGACTTCCTGGCGCACACGTAGTAGCCAATCGTCTGGTCAAGAGCGTCCACCCCGTGCATGTGCTTGTTGTAATCGACCACACAAGCTGGTTTGGTGACCTTCTCCCTTGCGTCCTCCCTGATGCCTCGCTCCTCTACCGTCAGCATCACATCAGTGTGAATTGTGGACGCCACCTTCACCAGCGTCTTGTCCCTCCAGACAACGATCATGGTGCTGCCATTGTGGACCATGACGTGTTCTCCCACCTTCATGGTGCCCAGGGTCAATCCGGCAATCGACTGTGGCTCGCCACGCTTCTTCCTGAGGGTGCCACACGTGTGGGTGTCCAGAGCGAGCAGGCGTTCGGACAACTCTATGGAATTATAGTAGTTGTCCATGTACAAATGATGGCCACGCCCCTTCAGGTCGCCCAACAGGAACATCACCGTGTCGGCCAGCTTGCTTCCCTTCCCGTGATGCGGCTTCATGGCGTAACAGTAGCCCGTGTCTGAGTCCGACAGGATGTAACTTTTGATGCCATTTCTGATGGGTTTGAGGGGGTTGTTAACCCTGAAGGTCAGGCGTCCTCGCCAGAGCAGCACGCCATCGTCGATGGCGATGTTCTTGTTGGGGGTGAATAGCTCCTGGTACTTGGGCACGAAGTAGTCAACCATCGGCCTCACTCGCCAGAACCGGTCCACATCATTATCACCACCGTGGGCGAAGTGGAGACATCTGAGGAGGTTCTGAAACCTGTTCCGTGCCATGGTTTTGGGGAAGATGGGGGTTTGGAGGACTTCCTCCGTGCTCCAGTACATCCAGAGCTGTGGGAACTTGTGGACCCCAGTGAGCATGTATAGGCCCAGGAAGTTCTTCATTTCCCACAAGCCAACTTCCTTCCAGGAAAGCACCCTGGCATGTGGCGTTGCAATCACCCACTGCTGGACCTGTAGTGACGATATAAACATTTCATATCACAATTAGTGTTCAAAGAAGCTGCCACCTATACATTATAGAAATATACAATTACTACCAGCAAGACTTCCAAATCGGGAGATAAGTGACCGTCAGGTCGCATAAACAAACTTTAGAAGGCACTTTAGTCAGAGTTTTACACTCACAATGTGTCGCGCTGCGACACGTTGTGAGCTTGTAGATCAGCTATTTTCAGCACACAACACCTGAGAGCAACCAAACATAAAATTACTCTTCTCCACTAGTCCCTCCCTAATTCCTAGTTTTAGTCATCACAGCACATTTATTTAGTTTGTATTTTTCGTGCTAGTTCAACACTGCCATGTAGGCCTGTAAATAATAGCAGATGAGCAGATATACAAGCTCACAGTGCACAGTGAACTTGCAGATCTGCTTTTTTGCAGGAAAATGCCAAGTCAAGCACACACATTTGTGAAGGGGCAGAGAAGCCCTTCTATTGTCTGGCAGAAGTGAGAGAATGCACTAGCATATACTGTAATCAGTCAATCAGGCAGGCCTTTAGTAAAAGGTGTGATACAGTATGTCTTCTATTGTGTGCTGGTGGGTGTCAGTGATGAATGAGTTTGACTGACCACCAGACAGAAATCTAGACTGGCCAAAATCTCACACCAATAGTGTTCAAATAAAATGCCATTTACGATATTGTGATAATCAAAATATCCCCAACATCCTGGGGCTGAACATTTACCAAAAAAAAAAAAAAAAATCAAACCCATGTTTGAATTATGAGCGGTGCCACACTGTGAGCTTGTATATCTGCTTTTTTTGGCTAAACATCTCGCAGCTACGCTTGCAGAGATGAGAGATGAATTGAAAATGGAATTGATAGAAAGATATCGATATGAATTTACATCCTGCAAAGTTTTAGCAGATGTACAAGCTCATAGCACGGCACAGAGTGGAAAACAAATTAATTCAGATGGGGGTCCGTGGCCAAATGCATTTCATTTGGGCTTCACAAGAAACTCTTTGAGCACCAAGGACATAGAAACATTATGGTGCTGACCTCCATGATGTACTCCTGTGCATACAAGTTGGTCTCATCACAGATATAGCGGATCAGCTCGTCTGTCACGATGAGCTCAAAGTAGTCCACTGGTTCGGCATTGTCTGGCAAGGCAGCAGCTCTCCCTCTAGGACCAGGCGTGCCAATGAAGGGGATGTCCCGTGGTTCCCAACCGTCATGACGCCAAGGACCACAGCTGCCACCTATAAATTATAGAAATATACAATTACTACCAGTAAGACTCCCAAATCGGGAGATAAGGGACCGTCAGGTCGCTTACACAAACTTTAGAAGGCACTTTAGTCAGAGTTTTTACACTTGCTGAAAATAGCTGATCTACAAGCTAACCCGAACGAAGGCAGACATTTTATTTTTATTTTTTTCCTAATGGCCGGGAATGAACCGGCCGTTCGGGAGTTGTCCCGCTTTTCCTAATGGCCAGCACGTCCCTGCCTGTGACAATAAAAATGTTTCTGTTGTGTGCAAAACATTCTTACCTGTGTTCCTGCTGGAGGAAGGCCCAGCGTCCCTGGCACCCTGAGAGATGTCACTCGGAGCTGGAGAGACGTCTCTGCCTGGAATGAGCAAAATCGAAGAATATATATTTTCATCCTGTGAAAACAGCAGATATACAAGCTCTTCGCCTTGCTTTATACCCTGTAGCAGTGTTGTTTTTGACATATTTTTTTTTTTAGTTTTAGTCATAGTCTTAAATAAAATGTCATTTAGTTTTAGTCATAATTTAGTCACCTGAAATTAGTTTTAGTCTGATTTAAGGCGACTAAATCTGCAGTTGATTTAGTCAACTGGAATGTATTTTGGCAGGCCTTGATGGCATCGTAATGACTGATTTTATACTTGCTGAAAATAGCTGATCTACAAGCTCACAATGCGGCGCACTGCAACACATTGTGAGCTTGTAGATCAGTTATTTTCAGCACGCAACACCTGAGAGCAAAGGGGCAGAGAAGGCCTTCTATTGTCTGACAGAAGTGAGAGACACTGCACCTTCAGAAATACAGATTTTTTATTTTAATTTTTTTTTGTATGTATTTGGCCACGGACCCCCATCTGAATTCAATTGTGTCTCCATGGCGAGTCAAGTACCAGCACTCTGTGCCGTGCTGTGAGCTTGTACATCTGCTAAAACTTTGCAGGATCATATAGATATCTTTCTATCAATGCCATTTTCAATTCAACTCTCATCTCTGCAATCTTAGCTGTGAGATGTTAAAGGGATATAACACTTTCAAAACTTTTTTATCGTCTAATCAGGCTTTTATGAACAGCCCGAACAGTTTTTAATTTACTTGATTCAATATTTAGATATTTGATGTAAATGTTACCAGGCCCTCCTCCTCCAGGCCCTTTCCCCACACACACTCATTGTAACTTCAAACTCCATTTTAACCATGATAGATTCATTAAAAACACCCATTATTTTTTCTGGTGACTCATATTACCATCCTAATACGTGAGCAGGCCGTGTTTTTTCAAAAACCTTTTTCATTTATTTTCAATAAAATATAATTGTATTTAATGTTTTCCATTTTCCAAAAGAATTATTAAAAATAAAAGAAAAAAGATATTGAAAAAACACGGTCTGCTCACCTATTAGGATGGTATTATGAGTAACCAGAAAAAATAATGGGTGTTTTTAATGAATCTATCATGGTTAAAATAAAGTTTGAAGTTACAATGTGTGTGTGTGGGGAAAGGGCCTGGAGGAGGAGGGCCTGGTAACATTTACATCAAATATCTAAATATTGAATCAAGTAAATTAAAAACTGTTCATGCTGTTCATAAAAGCCTGATTAGACGATAAAAAAGTTTTGAAAGTGTTATATCCCTTTAAGCCAAAAAAAAAAAAAAAAACGCAGATATACAAGCTCACAGTGCGGCACCGCTCATAATTCAAACATGGGTTTGATTTTTTGGGGTAAATGTTCAGCCCCAGGATGTTGGGGATATTTTGATTATCACAATATCGTAAATGTCATTTTTATTTGAACACTAACGCTAATCGTGACATGACGTGTGAGGCAACGCTGCCACCTAGCAGTCATGTACATATCACATCTGTTCGGTTCAAATGCTTTGTAAAAAAAGATTTGTCTATGTGACATTTTACATTTGTTGTCACTTTCAGGTCAAATCTGTCGGTCATTCTTTGAAGGTTTTTGTAGACAACGGATTGTTTTGGGTCATTCACAGGTTCCGCTTTGAAGCCATGTAAACATGACTTTGTTTTAGCTCACATAATGCCAAAAAAGCTCATTTGAATAGGGTGAATATTTGTTATTTACCTGTATGGCCACGACGATGGGTTCGGGGAATGCGTGCAGCTGCAGAATCATCATCATATTCATCATCGTCGTCTAAAAATAGTTCAAAGAAAAAGATTTGATGAATGTTTTGTATGTAGATAGATAGATACCTTTATTATCCCAAGCGGCATGTTGGTTTAGGAGCGTGCAGGGTTAGAAAATGTTCCTATTCATATAAAACCACTTGTAACACAAAGTTTGCAAGTCACTAGTACACAATACCGTGGTTTACGAGGCTTGCTACGATGCTTGCTACAATGTACAGGCCTATATAGGCCTTAGACAACACATTAGTTTAGTTTGATTTCATCTCAGAGTCAGACACGATGCGTGGATACAAACATGCACGCGACGATTATTTACTCAATTGAATTCATTTCAAACATGAACAAATAAAGTGTGTAGTCTTACCATGTCGAGCGCGTTCCAGATCTTTGCGGGATGGTTCCCACGATGGATCTTCCCCCCCGTCCCCCAGTATGGGTCTCGAAAGAACTGTGGTCCGGAACCTACGGCGGGGCTGCTGTTCAGCGGGGCAGGGAGAGTCAACCGTGGCCGTAGATCGGTCGGGTTCTGGCTGTTCAGCCGGCGGGGCAACAGCAGCCGTTGACTGAGATGGTGAAGTGGGCTGGGATGGCTCAGGTCCTTCCTCCTCCCCGGAGAACTCCGAGTCGGTCTCTTCCCTCCGGTCTTGGAGGGCGAAGAAGTCGGACACGAGAGTCTGGCGAACTGCATGTCCGCCATCCCCCGCAGAGGCGCTCTGTCCCCGGGAAGAAGAAGAACGAGAAGCTAGGCCGCCCCGGGAAGAAGACGGAGAAGTGCCCGCAGCTAGGCCGTTCTGTCCCCGGGAAGAAGACGGAGAAGTGCCCGCAGCTAGGCCGTTCTGTCCGCGGGAAGCTAGGCCGTTCTGTCCCCGGGAAGCTAGGCCGTTCTGTCCCCGGGAAGCTAGGCCGTTCTGTCCCCGGGAAGCTAGGCCGTTCTGTCCCCGGGAAGAAGACGTTGAAGTGCCCACACCTAGGCCGTTCTGTCCCCGGGAAGAAGAACGAGAAGGGCCCGCAGCTAGCAGGGGCGTCAATTGGGTATGGCAGAGGTATGCAGCTGCCATACTCTGGGTCCAGGGGGGGAAATAAAAGTTACTTTTAAATATAAATCCATGAATGTCTCTTTGTCTCTCTCTCTCTATCTGTGCTGGTTATTATGTTGTTAAATTACAGTAAAATAAATACAAATGCTAAATTTAACAAAATGGTCACTTTAACTCTTTCAAAGCCACAGAGGTAGATTGACGAGAATTATTAATTAGGCAACCAAGCCACAGACGAAGGTTGACGAGAATAGGCTATTTTTGTTATAAAACAACTCAAAATAGGCCCTACATTATTTTTGCCGATTTAACAAACAAGGGTTTCATACGAAACACTTGCTATCCGTTCAGATCATGTGACTGAACGAAAACGCGGAAGTAGGTATTTGCTAGAATGGTTGTATGAGTCTAACTATGGTGGAATTTAGCGTCACCCAGGGTACTGAAAAGAATGGACAGAACGGATAGATGTGTAAACAGCGTTTTCTTGTGGTCGTAAAAAAACACTGAAATGGGCTGGCAGTAAAACTGTTAACAAGGTATTATAATTATATTCTCCAGAAAAAACTGGGGGGAAAAAATATATATATATATTTTTGTTTTTCAGACATTGTGAAAATAGCCAATCTACATGCTCACAACGCCTCGCAGCGTGAGGCGTTGTGAACATGTAGATCTGCTATTTTCACAATAGAACCGCAGTGACGTCATTACGTGCGCGTCCCGCGTCTTAGACGCGTTCACGTTGCCTAGAGACGCATTCACGTCATTGTCCTGGGGTCCCACGGACGCATCGCCTCCATTGGAGTCCACGTTAAAATAATTTACCACGTCGCGAAAAAAAAAATATTTTAAAAAGTCCACAGACGCCACCATTGTTCATGGGTGAAGGCATGCTACTTTACCCTACGTTAACACAAATGAAATCCGCGTAGAAAGTCTTAAAACAGACGATAGAACTAACGACAGTGTGTGTTTTGAATCCACCGACGCCATTTTGTGCGCCCGTGCATGGTCAAAGAATTCAATGGGTGCCTGAGTTTTAGCGTAGCACCGGGCCGGGCCGCTCTCTGACCATAGTGGCACAGCGTGTTAGGTGATACACCAAAAAGGGTTCCCCCACAGAACGTGTATGGCAAGGCACGGCGCAGAAACGTGACGTCTCTACACTGGCAAAATAATTTAGAGCGGCGCGGTCAGGGTCCCCGCGGAATGAACGTGTCGCAAACAGCATTTCGTTTCATTAATATCCTCGCCAGAAACTGCCTGCCGTCTGTCTGTCTCTTTCTGCATGCAGCGGAGCCACCGCGCTCTGCAGCAGCATGAACGGGCTCTGTCACTGTGATGTGATGCTACGTTTAGCTACATGCTAAAGCTACTGCCGTTTCTGGCTGCTCTTCTGAGGCACAGAGTGAGGCTGGCAGAGGGTCATAAAGTCATTAAGTCATAAAAAGACGTCTGATTTTCAAAGCAGAGAAACTAATTATCTGTGATTTACAACAGCCGTTCTCCCGAGCGCTCCACGAGCGCTCCACGTTCTCATAGTATTACGTCTCTCCCATCTCTCCCATAGAGTGGTGTCTCACCACTGTATGGTGAGACAAGTATACTCAAATGTTTTACTTAAGTAAAAGTATCTATACTGCAAGTAAAAGTCCGGAATTCAAAATGTACTTGAGTAAAAGTATAGGCTACACTTAGGACTAAAAGTAAAAGTACTCATTATGCACAATTAGTCTGTATCACATGTTGCCAAATAATATCCTTTGAAAATAGCCATGGCTGAAGTGGTTATGTAGGCTATACTTTTCAAAGTAACTAGTAAAGTTTTCAAATAATTGTAGTGGAATAAGTACAATATTTGCCTCTGAGATGTAGTGGAGTAGAAGTAAAAGTAATGAAAATTGGAAATACTCCAGTAATGTAAAAGTACCTTAAATTGTACTTATAAGTACAGTACTTGAGAAAATTACCTTTTTATTACCCCAAGAAAAGAAAAAAAATACCATTATTGCACCAAAGTAATCAACAAGCTAAAACTATACTATCAAAAATGTCCAAACATTAGCCTAATTGCAAAATAATATAAGATAGAGGCAAACATTTTATAAATAGCCGATCTAAAAGCTCACAATGCAAAAAAAAAGTAAAATGGGGACCCAAATTGGGGACCCATAATTTTTTTCTGGGACTCATTCGAATGACCACCTGTGGGTCCCGGGACCCATTACTTTGAAAACCTATTAACATCACTGGAACCGTGTTATACAAAATGTAATGCCTCTTTTCCATGAGGACTCCCATCTTTGCCATACCCTAGCTTTTGCTGAACTGACGCCACTGGCAGCTAGGGCCCGCAGCCCGGCCACGCTGTCTCGCAGACATAACGGCACAAACACACAATAAGTTGTATAGTTGACGTCTTGACGAAGACAAGCACTACCAATACACTGAACACTGAACTAACAATACACTCAACACAAGAACTGAAATAACACAAATCTATAACTAAACTAACCTAGACAAAAACTAAAACTATGAACCCTCTCTCTCTCGGTCTGCGCACACACACACACACACACACACACACACACACACACACACACACACACACACACACACACACACACACACACACACACACACACACACACACACACACACACTAGATGGATAGATAAACTAATAAGATATTAGAGAGAGAGAGAGAGAGAGAGAGAGAGAGAGAGAGAGAGAGAGAGAGAGAGAGAGAGAGAGAGGTGTAAGACCTGTTGTTTGTATTGCGTGTTATAGGTATAAATGTGCCAAAATGCTTAGTTTTCTATGCATTTCGGGTGTTTTGGAAAAAAAAAACCTATACATGACAGCATAGGGCAGCATTAGACTGTCATAGAAGACAGCAGGGGGCAGCATTAGACTGTCATAGAAGACAGCAGGGGGCAGCATTAGACTGTCATAGAAGACAGCAGGGGGCAGCATTAGACTGTCATAGAAGACAGCAGGGGGCAGCATTAGACTGTCATAGAAGACAGCATAGGGCAGCATTAGACTGTCATAGAAGACAGCATAGGGCAGCATTAGACTGTCATAGAAGACAGCAGGGGGCAGCGTTAGACTGTCATAGAAGACAGCAGGGGGCAGCGTTAGACTGTCATAGAAGACAGCAGGGGGCAGCATTAGACTGTCATAGAAGACAGCAGGGGGCAGCGTTAGACTGTCATAGAAGACAGCAGGGGGCAGCGTTAGACTGTCATAGAAGACAGCAGGGGGCAGCGTTAGACTGTCATAGAAGACAGCATAGGGCAGCGTTAGACTGTCATAGAAGACAGCAGGGGGCAGCGTTAGACTGTCATAGAAGACAGCATAGGGCAGCATTAGACTGTCATAGAAGACAGCAGGGGGCAGCATTAGACTGTCATAGAAGACAGCAGGGGGCAGCATTAGACTGTCATAGAAGACAGCATAGGGCAGCATTAGACTGTCATAGAAGACAGCAGGGGGCAGCATTAGACTGTCATAGAAGACAGCAGGGGGCAGCGTTAGACTGTCATAGAAGACAGCAGGGGGCAGCGTTAGACTGTCATAGAAGACAGCAGGGGGCAGCGTTAGACTGTCATAGAAGACAGCAGGGGGCAGCGTTAGACTGTCATAGAAGACAGCAGGGGGCAGCATTAGACTGTCATAGAAGACAGCAGGGGGCAGCATTAGACTGTCATAGAAGACAGCATAGGGCAGCATTAGACTGTCATAGAAGACAGCAGGGGGCAGCGTTAGACTGTCATAGAAGACAGCAGGGGGCAGCATTAGACTGTCATAGAAGACAGCAGGGGGCAGCATTAGACTGTCATAGAAGACAGCAGGGGGCAGCATTAGACTGTCATAGAAGACAGCATAGGGCAGCATTAGACTGTCATAGAAGATAGCAGGGGGCAGCATTAGACTGTCATAGAAGACAGCAGGGGGCAGCATTAGACTGTCATAGAAGACAGCAGGGGGCAGCATTAGACTGTCATAGAAGACAGCAGGGGGCAGCATTAGACTGTCATAGAAGACAGCAGGGGGCAGCATTAGACTGTCATAGAAGACAGCAGGGGGCAGCATTAGACTGTCATAGAAGACAGCAGGGGGCAGCATTAGACTGTCATAGAAGACAGCAGGGGGCAGCAACACTTCACTCTCACTGTGACTCTGCTGAGGCAGAGCACAAGCTCACTCACTCACTCACTCACACACACACACACACACACACACACACACACACACACACACACACACACACACACACACACACACACACACACACACACACACACACACACACACACACACACACTTACCTACAAAATAAACCACCATAGACTGTAAAAAGAAATATGGACGAAGCGAAGCCATTGGTTTCTATGCTGCGAAAATGAAGTTTTTTTGTCCCTTGTATGGGTGTCGCCATCATTGTTTGAATGGTACCCCAGGAATCACAAGGAATGCTATGGGCTGCCAACGGTCACGTGGAACCGCAGGGATACACGGAGGAATGTGGTCGGAGCCTCCCGAAATAAAGCACACGAAGAAGAACACAGCAGGCAAGTTATCATTTTAGCTGGCCACACCCCCCCGCAAATTTATCATAAATTTTAACATAAATGGGACCATATTTGCACAAAACGCATATCATGGTGATTGAAAGGGATTTTTTCACTAGCGACAGGAACCATTAAGTATTTATGACAACGTTTATTAAGGTTAGAAAATCAAAGGGGAAAACGAATGGGGTCCAATGTAGACAAATTATTTTTGGTACCTCGCGGGGGGAAAACAGCGCAACTAGCGGCCAAACATAGGAAGTTTTAGTTCCGTATTGGATTTGTTTTAAATTGGCGGAACTATGCCCCTGCAAACCACCAGCCTTCAGCACCTGTGTATCTAAAACCCACCAGGCATCAGCATGTGTGCCACAAGGATCTCAGTCAGATGCCTGTGCCAGTCTAAACCATGCATTTGTATAATACACAATAAAAGGAGAGAATGGGCAGATATCCTTGCTTTTATAGAGGATACATTTGATCACATGCTCCCTGGTTGTCCTAGACACATGGAGAACGTCCCAGAACAACGGATCTTTGTCAGATTAAGCCCCAGAATGTGTTCTTTTACAATGTAAAACGGATCTTTGTCAGATTAAGCACCAGAATGTGTTCTTTTACAATATAAAATAAAACAACAAAGCCGAACTAGTTTGGGATCGGCACTACGGGATAGGTTTTGAAAAGCCGAACTAGTTTGGGATAGGCACTAGATGAGTAGCCGAGCTATAAGCTTACAGCGCCTCACAACGCGACTCGTTGTGAGCTTGTAGATCGGGTATTTTAAGGTTGAAATTAAAAAAAGA
Source organism: Nannobrachium achirus (assembly GCF_963921795.1). Taxonomy (NCBI): domain Eukaryota; kingdom Metazoa; phylum Chordata; class Actinopteri; order Myctophiformes; family Myctophidae; genus Nannobrachium; species Nannobrachium achirus. The sequence continues at coordinate 78,380,620 of NC_137810.1, read as the reverse complement.
CATTTAGAAATTAAAAACAACAATAAACATTAAATAATGAAAAAGGTAAATGGTGATAATAACCTCGTTGTGTGGCTGCTGGCGACTGCTGGGGTCCATGGAGGCGTGGTCTACCGCGGGGGTGGGGCGTAGCATGGGGGCGGGTTTTACCATGGGGGCCGGGTCTAACGAGGATGCTGCCTCAGCTGCGACTCCTGGAGACAATGATTGATTAACTGTTAGATTGATTGATAGTTTAACCATAATCTGTATAGGAGGCTCCTATACAGTATAAATAAAATTAGACCCAAAAAAGAAATCGCCCAGGACCCAAACTAGTGAAAATAGCAGATCTACAAGCACACAACTTCTTGCTTCACGCCACATTGTGAGCTTGTAGATCTTCTCATTTCTAATTCATGGAATTTCTTCGATTTTTCTGTTTTCTTCATGAAACGATTGGGAGAAAGAAAAAAAAATCATTGAATGTTGTTTTTAATCCATACGTTTTTTTGCTTTTTGGGAATGTTTTTTGAAAATGTCTTGAAATAATAATTAAATACAAAATGTAGGCAACAAAAAATGAAGAGACCCATAAAAATGTGTCTGCGACCCACAAACGTCTGGGCCCGTGGATCTCAAAGTGGATTCCAGGGACTCGTGGGTTCTTTTAGGGGGGTCTAAATTGACCCTGACCGTGTACAAATGGAACCAAATGAACCTAAGGGGTTCATTTGGTTCCATTTGAACAGTTAAGGGGAGACCTTGAAATTTGAAAGTTTGAAAGCTTGACACTGGAGCAGAACGCTGCGTGAAAAACATTGAATGATGATGATATGATGATATAGTACTTTATTGTCAGTTCACACTGAAATTTGTCTTGCGACACAGCAGCCATGTATGCGACACATAACATATATACAAACATTTAACACAGGAAACAAAAACAAGACAGGTTTACATAAGGATAATATGGACAAGAGCAGTGTCCAACCACCAAGCCTACCTATGGCCGAACTCCTGATTAAGCCTTAAAGTCGACTGATGGACAAAGGACCTTTTTAGTCTGACCTTATTGTATGCTGGAACACTGTATCTCCTTCCTGAAGGCAGCAACCTATATTCTCTATGCAACACATGGCTACTATTAGAGGTAATATTTCTTGCCAACCTTAGAATGCTGTTATCATACGTAGTCGTATATAGCCTCTGAAGTGGTTGTCCAACTATCTTTGAACAAATGTTCAGTTGTTGAATATGGGAAGGGGATTTAACCTAGAAAAACCTTCCCATATTCAATGTTTTTTTTCATGCAGTGGATGTTACTGTGGTGTCACAGACTGTGTAACATCTTTTCAAACACACAGTCACCGGTCCTCCAGAAAGACAGAGAAACCACTGTTCGGTCCAGGGAGAGTTCCACTGGATGTCAAGGGGTTTGCTAGGCTGCAGAGAAAGGTCAATTTTGCCATCAGTGGTGCAGAGCCTTGGAACGCTGGCTGGAGCAAAAATGTTTAGTAAGCTCGATGCCAAAATGGGGTTCTGGCAGGTTCCACTGACTGAAGAATCAGTGAAATACACCACTTTCATTACTCCCTTTGGGCGGTTTCATTTTAACCGGCTTCCTTTTGACATTGCGTCAGCGCCCCAACACTTTCAGTGCATGATGGCTGAGGTCATAGAGGGACTTGAGGGAGAAAAGCGTGGAGAAAGCAGGCATCACCTTGAATCTGGACACATGTGAGCTCTCCAAAAGTGTGCACACACACTTGCCCTGACCCCAGGGCAAAAATCCACTCGTCCGAGACAGTTTGCCCTCCTGGCCCCAAAGTTGTGGAACAAACTCCCTGTCGCGCTTAGAACAACGGACTCACTCGCTAGCTTTCGCCGTGGACTGAAGACTCCACCTAAACCCCTAGCACTACTGAAACACTCAATGACCATACATGAAGCTAGTTAGCATTTGTTTTTAGGTTTTTTAGAATCTTTTTCTTGACTGATTATTTTGTTTTCTAGATATATTCATTTGCATTTGTTATATTGCTGTTGATGTACTGACATATTATCTTGTTTATTATTGTGATGTTTTATCTGCTTATTGCAAGTCGTTTTGGATTAAAAGCATCTGCTAAATGCCTAAACTGTAAACTGTAAACTGACCCGAAGAAGACAGAGGCCATCTTGGAAATGAAAGAGCCCACACATGTAGCAGAGTGTAGCAGAGCGTAGTTTCCTTGGAATGGTCAACCAGCTGGGAAAGTTCTTGCCGCAGCTGGCGGAGAAAGCCCCTCGTGACCTACTTTCCAAGAACAACAGCTGGGTCTGGGAGGTGCACCAGGCAGCAGCATTTAAAACACTTAAAGGCCCGCTGACACGCCCCGAAATTATAATACTATGATACAGTAGGTCACGTGGTCTCTCTGGAAACGGTCTGAAATAGTCTGAAACTCATGTCACAGTGTAATCTGCCCCTCGCCCCCAAACGACACATCACCAGCAGCCCAAGGTATCCACAGAGCAACGGAGAAGCGGAACGGGCAGTCCAGACCGTCAAAAACCTACTCGAGAAGGCAGATGACCCATATCTGGCCTTACTTGCCTACAGAGCTTCTCCTCTTCAGAGTGGCTACAGCCCAGCCCAACTCCTAATGGGTCGACGTCTTTGAACTACGGTGCAAACTCTGAAACCAGGCATCACCGTGCCAAAGCTCTTGGTGTCTTGTCACCAGGAGAGCAGGTACGGGTAACTGATGCGAAGTCATCCGGGACTGTACTTCAGAACCACTCCACACCGAGATCCTACCTGGTGGATCTACCTCAGGGGGTGGTGAGACGGAATCGTCAGCATCTGATCCCCATGCCCTCACCAACAAGAGACGGAGGGTCTTCACCACAGCAATGTGCCGAGGCATCGCCTGAGCCCACTCTCGAGCAGGTTCCTATGCCACTGCCAGCTGCTGTGGTGCCGACCCAAAAGGGGTACCGAAAGTTGTCCCGAAAGAGACTCCTATTTAGTCATGTGACCGTTTGATTTTTTTAAATTAAATTAATTAAATTGATTAAAAACCGGACCGAACCGGTGATACCGTTGACCACTTGGGGGCGCAGATAAAGAGGCGGACATATTTATGGTCCCTGTTAGAGTTAGCCACAAATTATAACTCTTGTAGAGAACTTTTATCGAGTCTTCATAATTAACAGCCACCTGTTATTTTATATACATCTATATGGATCTTCTCAGTGAGATCGAGATGTCTCCTGTTTGTACTATTACTGCTTCTGTGGAATGGGGGAAATGCTCTCTGCCGTGTTTGTGTTTGCTCTGCTGTACAGAGAACCAGTGGATTGGGTCAAAACGAGTGCTTGTTGTTGTAGATCGGCTACTTTAGAACGGTTGGTCCTATGAGGACGTGCCGCCCCTCTACGGATCCGGGAGGGCAAGGCGCAAGCGGCCGTGGTGGTCCGCGGCCCCGGCGGACCACCAAAGGGACAGCGCCGCCACGAAAACGCTATAATCAATCAAACAGCTTGGCTACATACTGTATCCAGATAGCATACATGCTAGGCTAGCTTGCTTCCTCCGTGTTTAGCCAATAAAGGTTATTTGACCATGTTCACCACGACATTAATCGTCCCTATTGTTGTAAAGACGTGATGAAGACTTGTGCTGTGTGGCATCTAAAACGTTGTCCAATATCCACCACATCTATAAACAATAGCGTTGGTGTGCAGTTGTGATTGAATGAAGAGGACTGGGAGAGTGGAGGCGGGTCGCTGTCGCAGCAGCACTAAACTCCGAGCAGCGAGTTGTCAACAGTAGCAGAATGTGCTCGTCTAGACTCACTCAGTATATTCACAAACATAATAAATACAATACAAAATTGATTTAATGCTGTCGGAAAATACACGTGACGCTGACAGCGGGAACATGTCTCCATTCAGACATATCTCCATTCCGACAGTGACTTCTTATTGTCGGAGTGGCGACACTCCCCATGGGCCTAAGGTTTAGGGTTAGGGTTAGAGATAGGGTTAGTGTCTGAATGGAGACATGTCGGAAAGGAGACATGTCTGAATGGAGACATGTAACCGCTGACAGCATACTTTTACATTCGTAAGATATATTTTAATTGGATACTTACATTTGTTTTCCCCCAACTCGGTGACCTGTGTTAGATCAATTTTAGACATGTGCTCAGTGGGTAGAGTTCAAGTGGTTAAACTTACTGAAGTATGTGTGATCGTCTGGATAATTCATCTTCACCTGCAGTCTGGACTCCACACACTGCTCTGAAATGAAGCAATTCAACAAGGACTTTAATAACTTCAGACCTAGTGGTGTCAAGACTATGCAAATAATAGTTGTCTAAAGTGAATAAGGTGAAAGTAGATAATCTACTTTTAATGTTTCTGCAACCATGCTTCTTTCTATGACCAACCCCAGCAACATATACCCCCCACTTTACTATAGGCTGTATAGACTTTGATGTGTCATGTGTTTTAGAAATGGTTTCTTGTAAAACAGAGGAAGCATAGGCTACATATAATTGTATAAAATGAGGAGCAATTAGAGCTGCCCTGTTAATATTTCAGATCCAATTGTATTTTTCATTTTCATTTCCTCTTATTCCAAGTTCCCAGTTCCTTTCCCCCACACAGTCCTACCTCCACCGTTCTCCTCCCAATCGTCACTGTCTTCAGTGACCGTTACTGTGACTTCAGAGTCAGATTCAAGCTCAACATCAACTTCTGAGTCAGATTGAAGCTCAACTTCAACTTCGGAGTCAGATTCAAGCTTGACTTCAACTTTAGAGTCAGATTCAAGCTTGACTTCAACTTTAGAGTCAGATTCAAGCTTGACTTCAACTTCAGAGTCAGATTCAAGCTTGACTTCAACTTCAGGACGGTGTGAAGAGATGTCTTCGTCATTGTCTTCACTTTTCACTGCTGGTAATGACCCATCTCTCATCGCTGGTCTTTGAAGCTCCTCCTGTTCCTCCTTAATGTAAGGATCCTCCTCTTTACACACAGCCATGTGCAGGGTGTCTAGGAGCAGAAGAACAACATGATAGCTAACACTGGATTCCTTAAAGTAGGGGTTTTCAAAGTGGGTGACGGGGCACCCTGGGGTGCCGTGACAGCAGTCCAGGGGTGCCGCGAGATTATTTGATAATATTTGGACACTTGAAACAATATTATTTAGTATAATTTTAAACTTGAAGTACAACGTTATTTTCAGTCAGTTCTAACCAAAATGTCTATTATCTCAACGTTTTCCTCGCAACATAATCACTAAAATACCGTCGCTGGGAGTGAAAATTATAATGTAGGGGTGCCTCGGATTAAAAAATATTCATGGGGTGCCCTGAGACAAAACAGTTTGGGAACGTGGTAGGTCACGTGGTCTCTGAAAACAGTCTGAAATAGTCTGAAACTCATGTCACAGTGTAATCTGCCCCTCGCCCCCCAACAACAGCTGATCAGTACTGTAAGTAGTCTAAGTACAGTCAATTAATTTGATTGGCTTGTAATTGCAGATTCCCACAATCGATATCATAACAAATATTTACTCATATTTTAAGATGACTTTTTAAAGTGACAGTATCCCTTTAGGTGACAGTAGCCCTTTAAAAGGGAGTAGTTCACCCCCAAAATGACTTACTCACCCCATGAAGATCTGAATTCATGGATATTTTAGTTGTTGTCACATTCCTAAGCCAACAATCTGAGGAGACTCTTAGGGCCCTAGTTTCCCCCTAAACTTCTTTGCCTTTTTATTTACTATTTTGAAAAAAAAACATTCTACAATACTTCAAATAGCCGATCTACATCGGCACATTGTGAGCTTGTAGATCAGCTATTTGAACTATTTTAAAATATTTTTCAAAATAGTAAAAAAAAAAAAAAAAGGCAATGAATTTTAGGGGTTTAGGGTTAACATGGACGAAAATAGGGCCCACAGTGTCTCCATAGAGGACAAAGCAGGCTCTTTGTCTAGATAGGGCAGTGGTTCCTCAGGGCACCCAGTAAATATCTTTTTAATCCGAGGCACCCCTACAAATACCCTATAATTTTCACTCCCAGCACCTTTCGGGTGGAAACCTTGTATGTCCAAAACCGTTCGTTTTGTATTTATCATCTATAAAATGTGATAAATGCGATGCAAGGCGTTGTGTGCTTGTAGATCGGCTGTTTTCACTAGTTTTGTGTGACAGTCTTGACCAAAAGACGTACACATTTGAAACTTGGAGATACGAGGTTTCTGCCCAACAGTGACGATTTAGTGATTATGTTACGAGGAAAACGTTGGGATAATAGCCATTTTGGTTGGAATTGACTGAAAACTAGAAGCAGTGCTCTTCCCAGCACAGGTCTCCACCAGGCCAGGCGTCCTGGTGGTGCTATAATAGGCCAATGTAAAAAGGGTGGCATGTGTTCTTTGCCAATGTTAGACCTTTCATTGCAGTCAGACACTGCATGCATGATTTGAGGCATTTTGTTCAAAAACGGATAAATCCTGCAAACTTTGGAAGCCAATATTAGCCAATTAGGATGGAATATGAAATATCAGACGGATCGGACTTGATCACATGACTGTAGAGATACTGTGTACTGATTTGCATGATTGTTGGAGAAAATCTGATGGAGTAATAGCAAAGAATGTGTCTTACATAAGTCGCTTTCGGCTGGTGGAGACAATGAATTTGTACTTCAAGTTTAAAATGATACTAAATATTTTTTCAAGTGTCCAATTAGCCAGTAGCTATGCCCCTCCCAAAAAGCTTTTGTCCAATGCTAGCTTAGAATAACTTCCTGCTTGCCAAGGTTTGCCCTGGCAACAGCCTTGGCAAGCTGCCGGTTGCTAAGCTAGCATTGGACAAAAGCTTTTAGGGGAGGGGCATAGCTACTGGCCAATTCCAAATATTATCAAATTATCTCGCGGCACCCCTGGACTGCCGTCACGGACAAAAATGTCTTTTCACTTGTTTTGTATACGTCACCAACACACAGAAAACCAGGAGAACACATGATTACAAGATTTAGTTTACGTTTACTTCCGGTTTATTCCATTTGGGGAACAGCCTGTGACATATATTTTCATACAAGCCATCCTTAAACTTCTTAGCCTTTTTTTTCCTCTCTCTTTTTTTTGCTATTTTGAAAAACATTTAAAAAATACAGTACTTAAAAGGATCCCTGGCTAATCTGACAAATATGCCTTAATTAATTTATTATAATTTTCATGTATATCTACAATGTACAATTAAAAACACCTTAAATGTTTTTTTTTTTTTTTTTTATAATTTTTAAATGGATTTTGCAACCCATTTTCACCCAGTGCCAATTGCCTATGTAATCCTGGGCTCTGCTCTCCTTCTGCCGTGCCTGGGGAGACAACGGACTGACCTCATGCTTCCTTCAATGCATGAGTAGTCCAAGCTGTTTCTTTTCACCTGACGGGGGATTTCCCCAGGATGGACGTAGCGCGTGGAAGGAACACGTTATTCCAACCATTTCCTTTCCCCTCCATCAAGCGCCCCGGCTGGCCAGGGGGAGGCATTATTGAGACCAGGATTACTGCATGTTTTTGTGAGGGTATCAACCCTAGGAGACACGGGGAGAACATGCAAACTCCACACAGAAAGGCCCTATCGCCGACCCCACCTAGGGTGTGGGCGCTGATGACGCGGAGGGAGAAACACGCCCCCAGCACCCACAGCGTCCCCCGGCAAGAATCGAATCCAGGACCTTCTAGCTGTGAGGCGAAGCGCTAACCACTGCGCCACCGTGCCCCTTCACCTTAAATGTTTTATTAAGTGTGCCTGCCATGCAACGCAATGGCAAAACACTTATTGTAATCCGCAATGTGCGGCTCGGCCGGGAATGTTGTGCTATTACTTTTCTTTCCGATCCGCGTTGCCATGGCAAAGCAATTTGTAAAAAACGACGCGCAAAAACCCCCATTGACTTTGAATGGGGGACTCCGAAAAAAAAACAGAAACTTTGGCACCACATAACTCTGCCATACTTTTGCCTAGGAACGTGATTTAAACTTTAAAATGCACACACAACTTTGGTCTTTTTCCGGCCAATAGGGATGAGCTGTATTTGATTAAGCCCCGCCCCTCTGTAACAGGAAGTGCCCTTCGCCAAACAGGAAGTGCCTCTACATCTCATGAACCGTTTGTCGTACAGACTCGTGGGTGGCATCAAATGGCTTGATTAAGAGTCCTTAACCTTAAATGGGGCCTATTTCGCCAAACAGGAAGTGCCCCTCACCAAACAGGAAGTGACCCTTTATCTCGTGAACCGTTTGTCGTACAGACTCGTGGGTGGCATCAAATGGCTTGATTAAGAGTCCTTAACCTTAAATGGGGCCTATTTCACCAAACAGGAAGTGCCCCTCACCAAACAGGAAGTGACCCTATATCTCGTGAACCGTTTGTCGTACAGACTCGTGGGTGGCGTCAAATGGCTTGATTAACAACTTGGGAGCCAAACTCGTTCAGGGACGAGTTATGGCCACTAGGTGTCCCCCTGCCAATCTCGTTGAGAGACGAGGCAACAAAGAGTTAACTGTACAGGCTGTGGCTGCCCTCTGAATGACCTAAGTCCATTACGTCACCCCCCAGCTGCAGGCAGGAAGACAGGGGGAGAAAATGCGAGGCAGTTTATTGCTTTACATTCTACTTTGAAACATAAGAAGGGCTTTATCTTGAAAACAGCTGAAAAAAGCGCCAGGGAAGCAGAGATCTGATTGTTTTCACGGACACTTTACCGCAATGGTCGGCCCCGTTTTGGATTATAGTTTCGCGAGCTTTTGTAAACAAAGGGATTATCTTCCTCAATCGTCAACGGACACCCACGTGCACACGCACGAAGCTTCCGAGGCACTTCAAAATAAAGCGTAAGTGAATGGTGGCACCAGTAACAGCTAGAAATGTTAGAAACCTTGGCTTCCGTTGTGTTAAGAGTCCTTGACCTTAATTGGGGCCTATTTCGCCAAACAGTAAGTGCCCCTCACCAAACAGGAAGTGACCCTCTATCTCATGAACCGTTTGTCGTACAGACTCGTGGGTGGCGTAATATGACTAAATTAAGAGTCCTTAACCTTAATTGGTGCTTTCTTCGCCAAACAGGAAGTGCCCTTCGCCAAACAGGAAGTGCCTCTATATCTCATGAACCGTTTGTCGTTCAGACGTGTGGGTGGCGTCATATGGTTTGATTAAGAGTCCTTAACCTTAATTGGTGCTTTCTTTGCCAAACAGGACGTGCCCTTCGCCAAACAGGAAGTGCCTCTATATCTCATGAACCGTTTGTCAAACAGTATATAATGTTAAAGCTAATGCAAAAAATGCTAATGTTAAAACATCTAAAGCTAATCTACCGCTAATGCTAACACCAAAAAAATCTAACGCTAACACCAACAGTTACACAAGGTTGCACATACTTAGCGAGCTGCAGGCACACTTAAAATTTCTTAGAAATTTTCTTTTCTAGTTTATTTTAGAAACAGCTAAATTTTCATTCAATAGGGGAAATGCCGTCGCAAGTTGATGATGTCATGAAACCATGTGTGGTCTATCCCTATGGAATTTATGGCATGCATGTGCCAAAAAAAGAAAAGAAAAAAAAACATATTGGAAATATTGATTTGATGCTCATATTAACGTGTTTCTATTGTCCCATCCGTGCCATAAATTCCATAGGTATAGATGAATCACACATGGTTTTATGACATCATCAACTTGCAACAGGCATTTCCCCTATTGAGTGAAAGTGAACGTGAAAATCAGGTAAATAAAATAGCAAAAGGCCTTGGCAGTTAATCTACATTAGTTATGGCAAAACTATGACAGTCCAAGTGTTAAAACAGACAATCTACATAAAGGGTTCAAGTGGTTAAACTTACTGAAGTGTGGCTTGTCTTCAGGTTCCTCCTGTTTAATAGAGACGTCCCTGGCTGAGAATGGAGAGTTCATCTTCACCTGCAGTCTGGACTCCACACACTGCTCTGAAATGAAGCAATTCAACAAGGACTTTAATGACTTCAGACCTATTTTCATCCATGCTAAACCCTAAACCCCTAAACTTCTTTGCCTTTTTTACTATGGGTGCGGTCGGAAACGCGCACCGGGTGTGTGCTCAGTGTAGTGAGTGCAGTGGGCGTGACGTTGTAGAGTGCGATCAGTGTGGCTTGTTTACGAACGACCAGTTAAGAGGCATCTGTGCGCTTTTTCACCCTGAACTCAGAAGGTAAACTTTCTGAAAAGCAGCAGTTGCTAACGTAACGTTGATATTGAAAGGAGATGTAATTCATAACATTGGCATACCTACTGTTAGTTCACACGTTGATGCGTGTGAAGCTATCAAGCCAAAACGACCAATTAAGCTGCAAATGCTGCATTTTGCGGTCATTTCCTCCATTGTTCACAGCTGAGAAGCGCTCGAGACATGGCCATGAAAACCAACCAATCAAAACACCGCACTGACGCACCATACTGAGTAGGGTCGGTGAGTGCTTGCACTCAGCACACCAGTGCGCCGCGCACTGGATTTCCGAACGACAACGCACCAAGTGCACCGAATAAACGAACGACAACACGGCACACCAGTGCGTTGAGTGCGCATTTCCGAACGCACCCTATATTGTTTTTGTTTTTTTTAATAAATCAAATAGTTCATCTACAAGCTCACATTGCGTCGATGTCAATCAGCTATTTGAAGCATTTAAAAAAGAAAATCAAAATAGTAAAACAATACAAAGAAGTTTATGGGTTTAGGGTTTAGCATGGACGAAAATAGGGCCCATAGTGTCAAGAATATACAAATAATGGTCTTTCTAAAGTGAATGAGGTGAAAATAGCCAATCTGCTTTCTATTAATTTCTTAGTCTCTACAACTACCGTATGCTTCCTTATATGCCCAACCCCACCAACAATTATACCCCCCACCCTTTGCTGTAGGGCCGTAACGACTTCAATTGCGACCGTCAGGTCGCAGTTACTATCAAAACCTCGACCAGCTGTCCGTCAGTCACACGTCACACTTTTGGGCCGCTCATATCTCTGCAACCGTTGCCCCGATCCATGCCAAATTTTGCACACACACACTCCTTGCCTGCCAAACCACAACCTCAATTCTCACATGACCCTCTTCTAGCGCCGTCATGAGGCCGATTCTCGCAAAACACATTTTTGGACACTGCTCCTACAAATGTTGACCTAAAATCACGCAAATCGGTACACACTTGCTCTACACTCAGCGCCACAATCAGGCAGATTTTTTGAAACACATTTTTGGACACTGCTCCTACACATTTTGCTCTCAAATGTCACACTGTGGCCTGACGGTCGCTTATCTCCCGATTAGGGAGTCTTACTGGTGTGTCATGTGTTTTTTCATGTAAAACAGAGGAAGCGTAGACTACAAATAAGTGTAGTCCAAAAGAGAGATCCAAAATATATCCTCAAACTAACAGGGATGAGAGATGGTATTTGATCACATGATGTAAGCAATCTTTTTTGACCTGGGTGAGGGGAGTGATCAAAGTAGGGCTAAAAAGATCATTATTTTACACATGTGCACTTTCACTCACGACACACAAAAGCAAAACCCAATCTCAGTCAGACTGTGAGATGTTTATTTCTGATCTGAGCCAAGATGATGGAAAGAGAGCCTTTTGGTCAACAAGAAAGATATAAAACCAGTCCATGTCTTTGTTAACACTTTGGTTTCAAGGAGTATATAATAGGGGTGTAACGGTATAATAACTGCATCAAAATATCGTTTTTAACTTAAACAATCGACGTAAATCGAAATGAAAACAGCTAAAATCAAATCGTATCGTTTGATTTTGTATCGTATCGAATCGGCAGTGCAAGGAATCGATTGTATCGATACTACCTACTTTTGCATTGTATTTAGCATTTTTAAGAAGAAAAAATTAAAAGGAGGGGTTTAATTACTTTTCCTTTCCATATAGCTACACTGGTCTATCGACAAATGTGTGTAATCTCTAGGTTGTCAAGGTGCAGGTTTGTCAATATACAATGTCCATGTATTTGACAGATAATAACTGTGTTTACTTATTTATATCCATAATAATACATGTTTCCCTTAAAAACCTGCACTATCCAACCTTTCACACAGATTTAATTTCTTTGCTAAATAGTTACTATATCAATTTTAAATCATTGAATCGAATCGCATCTATCGCCATGAATGAACCAATATCGTCCATGTGTCGTATTGTCAACCATGTATCATGCTATGTATCGAATCGCTATTAAAATGTATCGTTACACCCCTAGTAAATAATGATATTGACTAGGGCTGGGTGCAATATACTCGAGTCCACGGTTGTGTAATGCATACCGAGGTGTCAAATGTATAACTGCGATTATACCGCAATAATTTGGCAAATATTTTTTATTTCATTGTATTAAAATTAGGGCTGTCAAATGATTAAAATTTTTAATCAGATTAATCACAGCTCAAAAATTAATTAATCATGATTAATCACGAATCGAACTATGTCCAAAATATGCCATTTCTTTATGTATATTGTTGCGGTAATGGCAAGCTAAAGATAGATTTATCATACAATATGTAGGCCTATATATATGTTTATTATCATTATTGTTATTATTATTACCCTTTATGCATTTTTTTACCTTACCATTTATTGTGTAGCAATTGCAAATATTTATACAATAGGCCCATGGCTACGTCTAAAACACTGGCTTACACATGACTTTTCAGGCTGTGACCCCCCAAAATAATCATATTTGAACTGGGGACCCCCCTCCCCCCACACCACACACCCTGACGAGCACTTGGAATTGTAGGAGTTGGCATTACATTCGTTTTGACTGTTTGCTTGTGAAAATAGCAGATCTAGATCCACAAGCATGTAGATCTGCTATTTTCAGAATATCTGCCTCTAATATTTGATAATTTGACTAATGTTTGACCAGAGGTATGGTATAGGCCTAGTAAAAAGCCCTTAATTTGTCAGTTTAGAAATGTGCAGATGCCACACCTATACTGTATGTTGGTCTGTTTATTGTTGAGTGAGAAAACAATGTTAACATTAAGCTTAACATCTGGGGACCCCCCGAAATAAAATTGGGGATCCCCCTAGGATTCCCAACCCATAGGTTGAGAACCACTGCAATACAACACAGAATTATTTGACATCTAGGTTACAGATAAAACAGCTGACACACGTGCACAAGACAGAGAAAACAAGCGTTTGTAACAGCTGCCATTAATGTTGTGCTGTTGATTGCCTGGGTCAAATGCGCATTTTCAACGACAACGAGGCGATCGATCGTTAAGCTAATGTCATGCCTGGCAGTGCCGTGCGTCTTTCATCTGATCCAAGTAAGTTTGGAGCACCCAGGCCAGCAGCCCGGCAGCACCCTAACAACATCGCGGATTTTAGGAACAGAGGTAGAAGTAGGCTAGAATATATATTTTTCAGATGTATTGTATGATGATGATCAGGTATTATTCCAGTGAACGATCTAAATCCTGTTTCACTTTGAAACCGCAGCTCTGAGCTCTCCTCCGTCTCTCGCTGCTGCAGTCAGAGTGACATGCTTGTGTGTAGAAAGGGAAGGGGGGGTGGAGGAGGAGCAGTGGCAGCGCTATAGGCTACAGTAAGACAGTGTTCCACCGCAGACAGTGTTCCACTGCAGGTCGTTCTGCTCTTGGATTAATTGCGCTAAAAATTTTAACGCAATTAATAAAAATTATTAATTACCGCAGTTAACGCGATAATTTTCACACCTTTAATTAAAATGTATAAACGTTTTTATTCAGAACAACTTTTTTTGGGAGATACTGACATACAGTCAGTAAAGAGTGATTATTTCCACGATAAGTAAAAATCCATATCCCCCACCACTAATATTGACCAAATATAATTGTGTTAATTTCTGCCAAGCAAACAGACCCAACCTTGTGTGGAACTATATAATTTTGACCTGATAGTGGCGCTAGAATCTCAAGGTCATTAGAACACTTGGTTAGGTTTAATCTCCCAGGAAGCACGGATGCACTGATAAAGTTTCATGACAATCTGTCCATTACATGTTGAGTCCAATAATTCAGCTCCCGGAAACTCAGGTGTAACGGAGAGCCAACCAGCCACTGCAAGTGCCCAACCTTGGTTAACTTAGACAGATACACGAAAGGCCGACCACCAAGGGATTCGAACCCTCAATTTTCTGATTAGAAGTCAGACGCCTTATACATTAGGCCACCCGGTCCTTGTAGGAAGCTCTATTCTGTCGAAATGGTAGTGGGCTGAAATGTCCAATGTGCATTATTCCTCTTTTTGTTGGCCCAAGTCCTGCTGGATAATGTAGTGAAGAGCATATTGGATGAGCCTAAAGACAGTTGTTTACTAACCAAAGAGAGTTTGTCCATCTTAGAGATGCACATGGTCACATTCTAAGGGGTACTTTATGGCCCATATGGGGATCGAACCCACAACCTTGGCGTTATTAGCACCACGCTCTGACCAGCTGAGCTAACAGGCCTGCATTTTCGACAATTTGTTGCGGCAAGTGGCCTCTCAAGAGGTTTTCATCGGACAAATAAAGCAGTGAATCACAGCCACGTAGACAACTCAGCTCCCTGAAATGGAAACTCTGACCAGCTGAGCTAACAGGCCTGCATTTTCGACGATTTGTTGCGGCAAGTGGCCTCTCAAGAGGTTTTCATCGGACAAATAAAGCAGTGAATCACAGCCACGTAGACAACTCAGCTCCCTGAAATGGAAACTCAGGCGTAACGGAAAGTCAACCAGCAAGTGCCAAACCTTGGTTAACTTTGACAGATACACGGAAGACCGAACATGAAGGGACACGAACGCTCAATCTTCTGCGGCGGAATGGAGAGCCAACCACTTACTGCACAACCGTGCTTAACTTTGACAGACACACGGAAGTTCGACCACGAAGGGACTCGAACCCTCAATCTTCTGTGGTGTAATCGAAAGCCAACCAGCTACTGCAAGTGCCCAACCGTGCTTAACTTTGACAGATACACGGAAGGCCGACCCCGAAGGGACTCGTACCCTCAATCTTCTGATTCGAAGTCAGACACCTTATCCATTAGGCCACGCGGTCTTTGTAGGAAGCTCTATTCTTTCTGTCAAAATGGTAGTGGGCCGAAATGTCCATTGTGCATTATTACTTTTTTTGTTGGCCAAAGTCCTGCTGGATAATGTAGTGAAGAGCATATTGGATGAGCATAAAGACAGTTGTTTACTAATAAAAGAGAGTTTTTCCATATTAGAGATGCATATGGTCACATTGTAATAAGTAGCCTACTCTGTGGCCCATACCAGGATCAAACCTGCACCCTTGTCTTTATTAGCGCCACGCTCTGACCAGCTGAGCTAACTGGCCTGTCTTTTCAATGATTTGTTGCAACTAAATGGATGCAAAGTGGCCTCTCATGAAGTCTGCATTGGACAAATAAACAACTCAGTTCCCTGAAATTGAGACTCAGGCGTAATGGAAAGCCAAACAGCAAGTGCCCAACCTTGGTTAACTTTGACAGATACACGGAAGACGGAACATGAAGGGACACGAACACTCAAACTTCTGCGGTGGAACCGAAAGCCAACCAACTACTGCCGTGCTTAACTTTGACAGATACACGGAAGGCCAACCACGGTTAACTTTGATGGATACAGTGATGTCATTACGTGCGCATCCCGCATCAAAAACTCATTCAAGTCGCCCAGGGACTCATTCATGTCATGGTCCTGGGGTCCCGGGGATGCGCCTCCATGTTAAAATAATTTACCGGGTCGCGGTAAAAGAAAAACATTTTAAAATTCCACAGACACCACCATTGTTAATGGGTGAAAGCATCCTAATTTACCCTACGTTAACACAAATAAAATCCACGTAGACAGTCTTAAACAGGCGATAGAACCGTCAATGTTTTGATTCCACCGACGTCCGACGCCATTTTGCGCGCCCGAATTCATTAGGGGCACATGTTTTAGTAGTTTTAGTAGTTCTAAGTTCAAACATTAGCCAAATTGTAAAATAAATATAAGAAATAGGCAAACATTTTGAAAATAGCCGATCTACAAGCTCACAGCGCTCGAAAACATTGTATTGAGGACTCATAAAACTTTTCTGGTACCCACCTGAATGACCACCTGTGGGTCCCGGGACCCATTACATTGAAAACCTATAGTAACATCACTGTGGATACACAGAAGGCCAACCATGAAGGGACACGAACGCTCAAACTTCCGCGGCGGAACGGAAAGCCAACCAGCTACTGCAACTGCGATAATGTAGAGCATATTGGATGAGCCTAAAGACAGTTGTCTACTAACCAAAGAGAGTTTGTCCATGTTGGAGATGCACATGAGCCATACGGGGATCAAACCCGCGACCTTGGCGTTATTAGCATCACGTTCTGAGTCTGACCAGCTGAGCAAACCGGCCTGCCTTTTCAATGATTTGTTGCAACTAAATGTTTACAAAGTGGCCTCTCATGAAGTTTGCATCGGACAAATAAACAATGAATCAAAATAAAGCAATGAATCACAGCCATGTATTAATAGTAAGGGAGTATCTTAAAAGGTCCTGGAATAAATTCCTTACCAAAAAATGTCTTCACCAGTGTGTTTGTAAAGGTGTTTAGTAACACATCGCACAAAGACTGAAATTCAGTTTCCCTAGGAGAATCCATGACAGCTGCTGAAAGTTGGGGTCCCATTAACTTAACTATAGTAAAACACAACAAAATAAATATGCTTTAACATTGATGTCATTACGTGCGCATCCCACATCAAAAACTCATTCAAGTCGCCCAGGGACTCATTCATGTCATGGTCCTGGGGTCCCGGGGATGCG
The DNA here is from genome assembly GCF_963921795.1 of Nannobrachium achirus. Lineage (NCBI taxonomy): Eukaryota > Metazoa > Chordata > Actinopteri > Myctophiformes > Myctophidae > Nannobrachium > Nannobrachium achirus. The sequence goes on along the minus strand of NC_137810.1, from coordinate 78,363,743 downwards.
CCTCCATTGGAGTCCATGTTAAAATAATTTACTGCGTCGCGGTAAAAGAAAAACATTTTAAAATTCCACAGACACCACCATTGTTCATGGGTGAAAGCATCCTACTTTACCCTACGTTAACACAAATAAAATCCAAGTAGAAAGTCTTAAACAGGCGATAGAAACGTCAATGTTTTGATTCCACTGACGTCCGACCCCATTTTGCGCGCCCGAATTCATTAGGGGCACATGTTTTAGTAGTTTTAGTAGTTCTAAGTTCAAACATTAGCCAAATTGTAAAATAAATATAAGACATAGGCAAACATTTTGAAAATAGCCGATCTACAAGCTCACAGCGCTTGAAAACATTGTATTGAGGACTCATAAAACTTTTCTGGGACCCACCTGAATGACCACCTGTGGGTCCCGGGACCCATTACATTGAAAACCTATAGTAACATCACTGTGGATACACAGAAGGCCAACCATGAAGGGACACGAACGCTCAAACTTCCGCGGCGGAACGGAAAGCCAACCAGCTACTGCAACTGCGATAATGTAGAGCATATTGGATGAGCCTAAAGACAGTTGTTTACTAACCAAAGAGAGTTTGTCCATGTTGGAGATGCACATGAGCCATACGGGGATCAAACCCGCGACCTTGGCGTTATTAGCGTCACGTTCTGAGTCTGACCAGCTGAGCAAACCGGCCTGCCTTTTCAATGATTTGTTGCAACTAAATGTTTACAAAGTGGCCTCTCATGAAGTTTGCATCGGACAAATAAACAATGAATCCTTACCAAAAAATGTCTTCACCAGTGTGTTTGTAAAGGTGTTTAGTAACACATCCCACAAAGACTGAAAATCAGTTTCCCTAGGAGAATCCATGACAGTTGCTGAAAGTTGGGGTCCCATTAACTATGGGAACTATACTAAAACACAACAAAATAAATATGCTTTAAGTAGCATGTGAGGGGTCAAACTAGGGGTTCATTATTCTGAATCTATTGCAACATTTGTTTTGCACAAAAAACAAACAAAAAAAAACATCAAAGGCGGCTCCCACGAAACTGTGAAAAATTATGACTCGTCACTAAACCATAGTTTTGTCGGGCCTTTTTTTGACCAAGCAATGTTTTTTCTTATGACTGAGCACTCCTGATCTCGGGAGAGGACACATTGCAGGTTGAGGAAGCTCTCAGCACAGAAATCACCAAAATTCATACTTGGCTTACTGATAACAAACTGTCTCTACACCTTGGTAAAACAGAATCCATTGTTTTTGGGACCAGACATTCTCTGAGTGAGATAAATGTAAATTATTTCAAGGTCAAAGTTGATGGCACAGTAATCTCTAGCGAGGAAGAGATTTCCTATTTGGGCTGTATTCTTGACAAATACCTGTCTGGGGATAACAATAGCATGGCAACAAAGGTGATCAAAAAAGTAAATCAAAGAACAAGATTCCTGGGCAGAATCTCCACTTTTGTCAACAAAGGTGCCCTCAGGACTCTTGCCGGGGCCCTCATTCAGCCCCACTTTGACTACGCTTGCTAGCGTAGTAGTTTAAAAAACGAAAGTATTTTAAAAACCGAATCCATCCTCTTTGGATCAAATCAATAACCTCAAAAAAGTTGATAACTTCCCAATCAAAGTGGGTGACAAGGTCATAACACGTAAAAACGAAATCTCCTACTAATCTTTCCAGCGAAAAGATGACTTCTAAAGTAATAAATAAAATCAACCAACAAACTTGTTTCCTACAGAGGATATATTTCAGGAAACAAGTGCCATTCGCAGTGCATTCTGGGAGTGTAGTTTCCGCAATTTAAAAAAATAATGATGTACACAGTCTTGTACCCTGCCATTTTTTCAGCTTTCTACGTAATCTTTGTATTAAAAAAAATGTGAATATTGTCATGATTCCTCTCCAGCCGAGGTGGCTTTGTCCAAGGCTTAAAAACGTTTAAATAAATACTTTATGAAATGTCTATGGAAGAAATGAATGCGGAAAACGCTTCCGACACCAGAGTGAGGACGGGGTGGGGCTTCAACTGCGATGCTCTATATGAGATACTTCAATGGTTTCCTATCGAAATAAGCTGATTTTCTAGGACCAGTGAACTGTACCTTTTCCTATGCAAACTTCTAATAAAGTCTTCAATCAATCAATCAATCAATCAATCAAAAATGGTAGCCTACTCAAACATCAAAAGCCACTAAGACCAAGCTCCAAACCTCCCAAAACAAACAAAGGTCGAGAAGTAGCCGATACTTCTCGACCTGGGGCCCATGACCCCCACATTTTGCAAGCTTAAGTTTGCTCAGCGTTGAAGACTTGGTTAAACAACTACAAATGGGATTGACTTTCAAAATAGTCAAAGCAGGGCTTCCATCCAACGTAAAAAAAAGACCGTAAAAAGTCTTATTTGGGATGTTCCTTTTAGGCAGGGTGTTTAAGTACGTGTACTGTACTACATTTCAATCGTATTGACTATACGTGTACTATTCTCCATCGTCTAATAAAAATAATCAATCAATCAACCATATTTTCAGCCGTTCAAACCGGTGTTATATTTTATGAAGAGACCATTTTAAGATCAGACGGCGTCGGTCGTCGTCCTAGAAACGGCAGATGTTGGACATGGTGACAAAACGCGAGGCTGTCCGCGTCAGTGCCAATATTAAATTTTGTCAAAATACCGATCCGAATCTTGTTTAGATTAAGTTTGTAGACTCACGTTGTCGCGCTGTGGACCGTGGTGCTCCGTACTCCGTAGGTTGCTTTTTGTTATTGTTTGAAACAGGAAGACAAACAAACCACTTCTTCCTGTCACTGTCTAACAATATATGTTTTATCAATAATTAAAACTATTTGCCATGAGTAAACGTGTCACGTAGAATACATTCATTATTCAGACCATTTAAAGCGTACAAATAAACGCATCACTAAATGAATGAATACAAATTAAAAATAAAAAGAGTCAACAGGATTCGATCTCCTCTCATTCTCGGCATAAAATCTCCGTCCTAGAGCATGGACCTCTGCACCACGATGGACACGGAGAGTAAGATTTGTTCTAAAAAAAGAAAAAATAACAATAGGAGATATTTCCAAAGAAAAGGGGAGATAGGTAGCCTTATGGCCTTAGTCTATATTTTGAAGGACGGTCAGGGGGAGGCTTTGTCATTTTTTATACCAGTTCGAGTTGTTCTAACTAGACTAACTTTATATCATGCGTCATATTTACTATTTCTAAGTAAACTGTATACCATGAAGACTAATCTGATGAATGATGGCGAGTGAGGTGTTGAGAGACAAATCGGTTGCCTATTAAACAGCCGAGTCGGAAATCAGTGTCAATGTCTCAAGTTAATCCAATGACCATGTCTGTGTGTTTGGATAGCTGTTTGTCTTTACTATGTAACAGGATTATAATTCAGAGATGCTGTGGCTATCGTGGCGTTGCGGTCTATGCTTCAGAACGTTGGCTTTATGCCAAGAATGGGCGGAGATCGAACCCCGTCTTGAATCTTTATATTCTTATTTGTATTCATTCATTTAATGATGCGTTTATTTGTACGCTTTAAATGGTCTGAATAATGAATGTATTCTACGTGACACGTGTACTCATGGCAAATAGTTTTATTTATAAAACGTATATTGTTAGACAGTGACAGGAAGAAGTGGTTTGGTTTGTCTTCCTGTTTCAAACAACAACAACAAGTAGCCTACGGAGCACCACGGTCCACAGCGCGACAACGTGAGTGTCCTACGTTTCTTAATCTAAACAACATTCGGAACAGTATTTTGACATGGTAATCGGAAACATTAGATCGGCACTGACGCGGACAGCCTCGCGTTTTCTCGCCATGTCCAACATCTGCCGTTTCTAGGACGACGACCGACGCCGTCTGATCTTAAAATGGTCTCTTCATAAAATATAACACCGGAACAACAAACAAGCAATAAGAAACAAACAGACAAGGACACGCAGCTTGAAAACGGGACAGTCCCAGCCAAACCGGGACGTCTGGTCAACCTACTTTAAGGAAAACTCGAATTAGTCATGATTTGTGTAATGTAATACTAATAGCCTGGCTACAACTGTTGTTATTATTATTAAAACACTGTGTAAACACTGTTAAGGTTTACTGCCATGCCATAATAGTGAAATGCCCTTTCCTTCCAAGTTACATTCTGAATCTATAGGCCTAGATATAAACAACACCACCAAACAAAAGTAACATACCTTCTCCAAGAATGTCTCCAGGTAGAAAACACACTTTAACGCAGCTCTAAAGTAAGGACTCCAGTCTCCATTGCTTTAAAACTTCTTTGAACTTCTTGTGGAAAATAAATTGCTCCGGATTTCACAAGGAACCAGCCCGTGAAGCCACCATTTACAGAGTGCACAGACTGTTGTGCAGCGACTCTCTCTCCGACGCAAAGGTTTGTGAGTGAAAACCTCTATTGTTCGTATTTACAACATAGATTTTCTCGGCCGCGTGTTCGTTGCTCTCTGCTCTGCTCTATTTACACTACAGCGTGTTGTTTCAGGTTTCAACCCGGACGAAAGAGTGGGGCGGAGACTGTCCCCGTCCTTCCCTCTATCTCGTCCGGGTTGAAACAGTACACTACTCCAAAGTTCCGTGAAGAAGTACCAGAAATGCTGGTTTTACGACATAAACAAACAGAAAACATTGTTTTCAACAAAAGAAAAACTCCCAATGAATTTCACAGTGTATCATTTATAAATAATAAATAGCCTTGGTATTGGATCAAGAAAGGCTATTATAAAGATCCCAACCCGGAGGGCCAGTTTGGGAGGCGGGTATGGCTGCAGCCGTGGAGCACCTCCCTCAGCAGATCTCTCTTGTCAGATCTCCCGTCTCAGGTTACGCTCTTGGGTTTGGGGGGTTGGGCATGGCCACGCGGGGGGTTGGGCATGGCCACGCGTGGGGCTAAAACAATGGTGATCATTTAGTTAATCTCACAATGAGAGCGTATCGTTGGCAGTGATGAAATAAGTGTTTTACTAAAAGTATCAATACTCTGTTAACAAGTGATTTAAATTCAAATTTTAAATGTAATTTTCAAAATGTACTTCAGTAAAAGTACTGTAGGCCTATAGAAGGTAGGCTATGCTCGTGACATTATCATATTAGCTGAAAGTAGCCTAATGCGGAATGCCTACTGAGTGAAAAAAAAACAGAAAAGTCCTATCTGATTGCATTAAACGACGTTAAACTCACTTTGCCAGTCGATATGCCATTCACTGTATGCATGCGCATACCCTCTATAATTGGCAGCCTAGTAGCCTACTGCTCCATATGAAGACATTTCCCAGTTCCCTTTATTTTTATTCAAATGAGTAATAAATCTACAACTACAAGCCCACACAACCGTTGTGGCTTGTGGCAAAAATTGAATTTTGAAAAAAAGAAAAATCCCCCACAAGCCAGCATGGGTAGTTTTTAATGGCATCCATTAAAAACCACAGATATAAAAAGCTAGATACCTCATTCGCTGAGTCTATGGGCTGAACAAGCTCAGTTTATCAATGGGGTAATGCTGCACTCTACTGGTGATTTAAGGAACAGCAGGACACCATTGAGGGACATTTACATACATTTTAAACAGAGCCGCTACCTTTAAACACATTTTAAATCTGAGTATTTGCTTTTTTGTATAGGCCTATTATTTAAATCGTATTGAGTCAAACATGAATGCTGATATTTGTTCCAAAAAGTGGTTTAACCAAATATATAACATACAATGTGACATACAGTGGCGTCAGTTCAGAAAAAGGTAAGGTATGGCAACATGACTCACATGACTGGTGTAGTCATGTTGCCATGCCTTAGCAACAGGCATGATACATTTATTTTAAGAAGTAAATTTTTTCCCCTTTTTTTCTATGGTTTCTTGGGCTGGATATGGCAGCCTGGAACAGTTGTTCAAGTGCAACTAACGTGCCACAATTAACAATAATGCATTGCACCCATAGGCGATTTTAAGGGGTGTCCTTGGGTGCACTTGCACCCCCTGGCCACCAGGCGGCCATTTTTTTTTTTTTTTTTTTTTTACTTTTCTTTTGTAATGTAACTTTATTTTATAATTATTAAATAAAACAGTGATCGTGGTTTGTAAAATGTGCGCAAAAAGAGAGGAGGGGCAAGTATTGCTGTTGTTAACTTGGCAGACTTGGCAGGCACTATGGGTGGTCTCTGGTAACACCATATAGGCATTTTACAGATTGAGAAAGAACACGAAATTAAACTGCAGCAAATAATTGATCAGTATGCAAGTGCCAAAAATATATGTCCTGTGCTGCCTCTGCCTGCAAAATATAAGTAAATGAATTTGCTCATGGTGTCTAGAAAAAGAAGCACCTGTTTTGCACTTTTTTTGTTTATATTGTGTTATATTTGGGTAAAAAATAAACTGCAGAAACCCGTTTAACAACTGGACAAAACTGCTAAAAAACGATTTTTTGTCTGTCTTGCACCCCCTGATAGAAGAGGCTAGAATCGCCTATGATTGCACCTGTGCAGCTGACCCGCGGAACCTGGGAATATACCATTTTGTCATTTTGTCAAGAGTGTGGAGAATATAATTATAATACCTTGTTAAAGTGACCATTTGTTAAATTTTGCAGTTGTAGTTATTTTACTGTAATTTAACAACATAATGACCAGCACAGATAGACAAAGAGACGTTCGTGGATTTATACTTTTATTTTCCCCCCTGGACCCAGGGTATGGCAGCTGCATACCCCTGCCATACCCAATTGATGCCTCTGGTGACATAGCTCTTTTTACACAATGCTGTACGCCCTCCAACTGTAAATGTTTTCAACAGTTTTATTATGCTACTTTGAATTGTGCATGGGGTGTGTGTGTGTGTGTGTGTGTGTGTGTGTGTGTGTGTGTGTGTGTGTGTGTATATCAGTATAGCAGAGGAGATGTTCAGATCCATTGTGTAAAGTAAGGGGACAGCTTTCCATTTCGACCCCCCCCCCCCCCCCACTTCGACAACCCCCCAAATCGACCCCCCCCCCCATTCCGACCGCGCCCACCCCCCCACTTCGACCCCCCCCACTTCGACTTCGCCCCCCCCCCCCCCCCCCCCCCCCCCCACTTGAGACAGCCCTGATTGCAGACCGCGGCAAGGGGCGGAGTGAACGCGACAAGGGGCGGAGTGAACGCGACAAGGGGCGGAGTGAACGCGACAAGGGGCGGGGTGAACGCGGCGGTTGAGCGACAGCGTTCACTCCGCCCCGCCGCGTTCACCCCGCCCCCTCCTGAGCTGCGCGGCGGTTGAGCAACAGCGTTCACTCCGCCCCGCCGCGTTCACCCCGCCCGCGGCGCTCGGAGGCCCGCCAGGGACCACCGGGGACCCCCGGTGGTGGAGCGGCGCCGGCCAGAGTGGTCCACAGGCCCGGTTTTCGGGGCACTGGGGCCGGCCCTGGGGGTCCGCGGGGGTCCCCGGTGGTGTCATCGCGTGCGGGGTGGCGAGCCGGTCCCGTGGGTACCAGGCTCGAGGCCGAGGCCCAAACGGCGGTTGAGCAGGCGCCTTTCGAGCTTGGGTATCCGCTATGCGGTGGACGGGCCGGGTTTTTTTCGGGCTGCGAGGGGGTCCGCGGGGGTCCCCGAGCGTGGGGGACCCCTCGGGGACCCCCTGGGAGCCGGCCCCGTCCCTGCAGGTGGCTCTGGGGCCGAGCTGTGGCCTTATATGAGATACTTTAATGGTTTCCAGTGGAAATAAGCTTATCCAAAATTCACTGCGCATTAAGTAGTGTAATTACGGTAGCGTTCACTCCGCCCCTTGCCGCGTTCACTCCGCCCTTGCCGCGTTCTGCAATCAGGTATACTTGCCCCACTTCGACCCCCCCCCCCCCCCCATTCCGACCGCGCCCCACCCCCCCATCATCTTCAGGATGGATTACCCAACGGGCACAAATTTGCCAGACACTATTTTATTCTTCATGTCAAAAATAACCCCAAATATTCCTAAAACACCATGATACATATTATACTGTAAGTGTTTAGCTCCTCAGATTATCTATAAGACTTCAAAACAACATTACATTATCTAATGTCCACGGCGCATTACAACAATGTGGTGGTAGTAGATAAACCGGGGTAGATAACATAACTGTTATGTTATCTACCCCGATTAATCTAAATGGGCCCCCTCATTCATACCATAGCATCATATACTGTAACACCTGACTGTATGGTCCTATGTGTTAACTTACCACCAGCCTTACCTGGCTGCCTGGGACAATTCAGATTCTTTGCATAAACATAAAAAGCCCTATCAAATGTATAGGGGCCAAACTCTTGCAAGAAGTATAATGAATAATGTATTATTAAAATATAGATAATAATATATCTAAAATAAATAAGTCAGCACCCAATTTTATATAAAGTATTGTTAGATGTTCTTATTTTTTTCTTTTAAGTTGCTTTAGCAGCTAACATAAGCATGATGAAGAATGTTATCATACAGCATAGAATAACTTTGAACCTGGCACCACTGGTTTTAGGGCAGAGGAATCTTGTAAAGGGCTGATAGTATTATTTCTGTACTGCGTTGATAAATGCCAATCAAACCACTGCAAATGGGAATGGGTGTGTACTTTGACTTGCAAGAGAAAAGCGAGACCTCTAGCCTGTCCGTTGCGTTTATTTATGCTGTTTGTGTTTGATATAAAACACTCCCCGCTCCTTTTTATTCCCATCCCATACACGGAATTAATAATAATAATACAAAAATAATAATAAAAGGGTTATTATTATTCCTACATTTAATACCTGGCTAGAATATGTATTGTCTAATGTCTAGAGACCCCTCAGTCCCTGTGACAGAGAGACTGACAGACAGACATGATGGTGAAATTATGCAGCGCAGTTTGTGACTGATTTTCAACGGACGGCGGCGGGTCGCTCATAATCATGTCGAGACGAGTCCTCTCCATCTCCTCATAAAGAACTTCAATCAAGTGTAGGCCTAATGTTTATTGGTTGATAAATAGAACAGTGCGAGAGAGAGAGCAAATTATGTTATGCATCATTCACAGCTCCATTCTCTCTGCTGTCATTAGGCGGTGCTTCTTTTATCACAATCAAAGGTGCACACCAGTTTAGTTTGTATTAGAGCTTGTAGCAGGGCTCGAGAGTAAGGGACTCCCAAAACAGAATGGTTAAAAAGTTACCAGGGAGTGTTATCATCCTTTTCAGGAACTTAACATGCTGCGCTATTTGAAGAGGTTCATAATCATTTACACAGACAATAGAGAGAACAGACAATATGGGTTACAACGGCTCCAAAAGAGCCGATCTACCAGTTGTGGCGGATTATTTTCTCCAATATTGGTATTTTAATTAACTCTCAATAACAACAAGGTCCCCTCGTCTCAAATAAATAACCTCTTCTCCGCAACAGTTCATCTGATGATTCTGATCCAAAACAACGACGCGCGAGCCGTGAATTAGACTGCACTGCATGCCATGTAGCCTAGAGACCGTTCGATTAAGCATGCTTATACCGTACGGCGGTGTTGTGCGCAATGTGCGCTGACTGTGCCATATGATCTAAAAGCCCTCAAAGCCCAGACGATGCGACAAGTTGTAGGCTTGTAGATTAGTCCAATTCAATGCGCAACAGGCAACACCTTCGTACGGACAAAGTACAAACGCAGTTTTTACCGTAATTCCTCCAACAGTCGTGCATGGTTCTTTACTGTCTGTATATGACACCCACAACCACGCACACCAGCAAACTGTCTGGCAATCAGATTTTTTAGTAGCCACAAATGATAGATAACTGATGACAGTATAAAAATAGAAAGGATTGCCAAGCCAATTTCAGAAATAATAGGTGAATAATAATAATACATATCTATACTATCATTTTGCGAATGTCTGTCTGTCTGTCTGTCTGTCTGTCTGTCACAGCGTTTCTCCTCAGTGGCTGGAGCAATTGATCTGAAATCGCATCACAATTAGCATATGAACACACCTAACATAACTGTGAAGCCGGTTTGTCACTTTCACAAATCGTATGCTATATATATTAGCATTTTTATGGTGTATCTACTATCTATTCTGCATCTAGCTTGAGGCTCATCTATTCTGCATCTAGCATGAGGCAACATGTTTAACCAGCTCTCTCTCTGTGTGTGTGTGTGTGTGTGTGTGTGTGTGTGTGTGTGTGCGTGTGTGTGTGTGTGTGTGTGTGTGTGTGTGCAGGCAGGCGGGTGTGTGGCGTGGGCGGGTGGGCGGGTGGTGGCGGGTGGTGGGGGGGGGGGGGGGGGGGGGGGTGGGGTAGCCATTAAACAAAACGGGTAGGCTATTTCTTACATTGATGCTCCTACATATTATCATGCAAGCACCAGTTACAGTTACTTTCCATCCCTCATATACTGTGTGCACAGTGCACATCCCATAACCCACACACTGCACATCATTTTGGAGCTCATATCTTTGAACGGGTAAGGGCTAGTTATAATAATACATTAATTTATGAGTTTAAATTTGTCTTTTGGGACGTGGTCGCGTGCTCGCGCACGTGAGTGATTGCCGATTCATAATAAGCAGTATATCAAATTGTATTCTATAGCCTATATTGCTTTCACTTGCAGAAACCTGTTAAACTGTGTTAAACTTCCAACTCTTTTGACTGCTTCAGACAGAACTTCTCACACTGACTGCAGGCTACATTATCTATCATTATCATGTCAATTAAGAGGTCAGACAATGGGTGGACCATTGACAAGAAGAACGTTCTAGCTGGACAGTGAGAGGACACAGTCGCTTTGGATTAAAAGCGTCTGCTAAATGCTTAATTCAATGTCAATTCAAATGAGCTTTATTGTCATGAGAAACATAGGCCTAGTTTGCCAAAGCAATTAACAAAAACGATACAATAAATAGGCCTACATTGTAAATTGTATGAACATTAATGTAATATACCAATTACATTACTATAAAATATAGGCTATATTATAGGCTATAATGTATTATACCTGTGTGAAACAATAGTTTGTCATAATCGCTTTCCATTATCCTCAAAACAAACTCTTCGAATTTATATTCACAACAGTTTCAGAGGAGGAGGACAGGTAGCTTATTATATAATAGCAAATCTTCAAGGCAAGTTACATAATAAACGTGTGATGCAAAAATGGTTGCGAAAGGAGGAGCGGAGCTGTGAATAATTTGATTGAAGAATGTATTAGAACTTATTAAATTTGCATATAGTTTCATGGCAGAACAGATTCACTGCATGGTACAAGGTCAACTAAAATGAATTACCCCAAGAAAGCATTACACTTGTTTCAATTGAGATCCCTTTCTTTTAACTCATATATTGGTAGAACACATACAGCACTATGCAGAAAAAAACATTCAAAAGACAAATATAATGCAAGCAACCCCACAAGGATGAAGTGGTTGGCCAACGACTAGATGACGCACTGAATCAGAAATCACCGCATAAGGGACAACTACAAGCATGTAGCTAGAGGAGGGGACGAACTCTTGATCATTTCATTGTAGATTTAAAAGCAGGCTAATATGGATTGACAAGTAGGCCTAATGGCAATGGCCGGGTTTCCCAAAGCGATCTTAAGCTTTAGGATGGTCGTAAGACCCATCGTAGCAGCAAAACTGTTATGAAGGCTCCTGTCAATCAAGAGCCTCCGCAGGCTACGACGGCTTTCAGGAAACCGGTCGAGAGTGTACAAGGGAACCAAATGGGCTGCTATGACGGGTGAGCGCACCTTCCGAATGACTTCAGCAAACCCATCGCTTGGTCTCCAAAACGATCGTAGAAGCAAACCTGCGTTTGCTCTTGTCAATCAACGAGCCTCTGCAGACCTGTCTTAGGCAGGATTTTTTAAAGGCGACCTGGGGCACCCTTAAACTCTTGCACTATAACTATAAAAGTATACTGTATATCAAAAAATCGATCTAAGTGAAGTGGATGGAAGTGTTCACGCCTGCTATACAAATAGGCTACAATAGTCAGCTATGGCTGTATTTAAAAAAAAAAGAAAGAAAATAAATATATATATATACGTTTTTTTGTTTGTTTTTTTCCTTCTTTTTTTATGCCTTGGAGACAGCGGCGCCCCGTGTGTGTCCGCATGCGTGCGGCAGCGAGCCTGCCCCCCTACCCCCGTGTGTGAGCGTGCGTGCGTGTGTGTGTGTGTGCGTGCGTGTGTGTGTGTGTGTGCACACACACATAAAAAAGAACTAGCACGTTGATATTTCAAAATATGTTTCGACATGCTTTTACTTAAAAGAAATGGAGAGAGAGACCTCCAACTCAGCAGAAACAATAGACTGCTTGAGCTGCGTTCAAATCTGGACGGTACGAGCGGCGATTACATACAGGCGCTTCCCATGCTGTTTTACTTTTACAGATTGATAAAGTAATCGGGTTTCAGATAGAGAAATTCGCCAGTACCAGCCGACTGCTGTCTAAACACATAGATTACATTTTATTGAGTAACCGAGATTCGAACCCAGGTCCCCCGCATCAAAGTCTATTAACTTAACCAGTAGACCAAGCGTGTTCAAATAATTAGTTATTCCGCTACCAGTGTGTGTGTGTGTGTGTGTGTGTGTGTGTGTGTGTGTGTGTGTGTGTGTGTGTGTGTGTGTGTGTGTGTGTGTGTGTGTGTGTGTGTGTGTGTGTTGTTGTGTGTGTGTGTGTGTGTGTGTGTGTGTGTGTGTGTGTGTGTGTGTGTGTGTGTGTGTGTGTGTGTGTGTGTGTGTGTGATTATTATTGTCTCCCAATAAAAAGATATCACGCTAAAATCGCGACTTCGGCTGTCCATGCATGAGCGCAGAAAGAGCACAAGCAGATCAGAACAGCCATCACATTCATCCATTGCTTTGGAAATAATGATCGGTTTATAATATAACATTCCCTATAAACAGTAGGCCTAAAATGTTACAATATTTGGATTAGAGATGTAGTGGAGAAGAAGTAAAAACATTGGCAAAGTACAATATAACTCAAAAGTGTACTTAAGTAAATATACTTAATTACTTTACACCACATAGCGTGCCTACAGCCAGTTGGGCCACTGCCAAGACCACTTGCAATTTGACCCGGCCATTACTCGGTCAATTTTCATCAAAAGATTAAAATTTAAACGTGTCCATATTCACTGGAATGTCTGCTTTCATTTGCTAGTGCTCATTATTGTCTCCCAATAAAAATATATCACGCTAAAATCACGACTTCGGCTGTCCATGCATGAGCGCAGAAAGAGCACAAGCAGATCAGAACAGCCATCACATTCATCCGTTGCTTTGGAAATAATGATCGGTTTATAATAATATAACATTCCCTATAAACAGTAAAATGTGTGTGATCGTTATGTTGATCAAATATGGTTTTATTGAAATGCAATCAAAGCCTAGAGCAATTGAAGTAAAAGTATCGTTGCTTGCTCAACAAGTAGAACTAGTACAGACTGATCTTGATGCATCCAAGACCTAGCAATGGCAATGGCCGCCAAAGTGGGCGGAGTTAAGCCCCGAATCTTGCGGTGATGTCATAACCGACAGTCCCTATATTGCTTTCACTTGCAGAAACCTGTTAAACTGTGTTAAACTTCCAACTCTTTTGACTGCTTCAGACAGAACTTCTCACACTGACTGCAGGCTACATTATCTATCATTATCATGTCAATTAAGAGGTCAGACAATGGGTGGACCATTGACAAGAAGAACGTTCTAGCTGGACAGTGAGAGGACACAGTCGCTTTGGATTAAAAGCGTCTGCTAAATGCTTAATTCAATGTCAATTCAAATGAGCTTTATTGTCATGAGAAACATAGTTTGCCAAAGCAATTAACAAAAACGATACAATAAATAGGCCTACATTGTAAATTGTATGAACATTAATGTAATATACCAATTACATTACTATAAAATATAGGCTATATTATAGGCTATAATGTATTATACCTGTGTGAAACAATAGTTTGTCATAATCGCTTTCCATTATCCTCAAAACAAACTCTTAGAATTTATATTCACAACAGTTTCAGAGGAGGAGGACAGGTAGCTTATTATATAATAGCAAATCTTCAAGGCAAGTTGCATAATAAACGTGTGACGCAAAATTGGTTTGCGAAAGGAGGAGCGGAGCTGTGAATAATTTGATTGAAGAATTTATTAGAACTTATTAAATTTGCATATAGTTTCATGGCAGAACAGATTCACTGCATGGTACAAAGTCAACTAAAATGAATTACCCCAAGAAAGCATTACACTTGTTTCAATTGAGATCCCTTTCTTTTAACTCATATATTGGTAGAACACATACACACACACACACGTGTGTGTGTGTGTGTGTGTTTGTTGTGTGTGTGTGTGTGTGTGTGTGTGTGCGCGTGTGTGTGTGTGTGTGTGTGTGTGTGTGTGTGTGTGTGTGTGTGTGTGTGTGTGTGTGTGTGTGTGTGCGTGCGTGCGAATAGAATAGAAATAGCCTACACACACACACACACACACACACACACACACACACACACACACACACACACACACCCACACACACCCACACACACACACACACACACACACACACACACACAGACTGGTAGCAGAATAGCTCGTTTTTTTTAACACAAGAGGCGCTTGGTCTACTGGTTAAGTATTAGACTTTGATGCGGGGGACCTGGGTTCGAATCTCGGTTACTCAATAAACATGTAACCCATGTGTTTAGACAGGCAGTTGGCTGGTACTGTCGAATGGAGCGACTATGTATTAGCCTACAGCAGGCTTATGATGCATTCATCATGACACAACTAATTTTATGTATAACAGAGGCGTTTCCCATGCATAGCCTACATATTGATAGAGTAACCAAGTTTCAAACCTGGATCCCCGCAACAAAGTCTATTACCTTAACCAGTACCAAGCGCCTCTTGTGTTTAATTAATAATCTACCTGTCTATCTGTCTGTGTGCGTGCGTGCGTGCGTGCGTGCGTGCGTATGAGAGTGTGTGTGTGAGAGAGAGAGAGAGATCTCAATAGATAGATAGATAGATAGATAGATAGATAGATAGATAGATAGACAGAGATATAAATTCTGCCACAACCCCAACTAAGTGGAGACAGATGGAAACAATCAAGTGATTAACTGCCTGCAGGGGCGTCACAAGGGGGGGAAAGTGGGACTGAGTTGCTAGGGCTCAACGTGGAGGAGGCCTTGAGGGGGCCCCACACTGAAACCTTGTCCCCAGGGCCCAGAATTTGGTGCTACACCCCATGCTAGTCTAATAGTCTATATATCAAGGTGTTTCCCAGTCACACAAGTGTGAGATTGATACCATGGCTGCTCAGCTATACCTTCTCGCTGATAACCAGTACAAATGGGACCATTTAATTGTACTCTCTGAGTTACACCCATGATAAGTGTTGTAGGTTCATTTGGTTCCTATCATTTTGATTCCTAACAAATTGTGGTCCCCATAGTTAGAGCACCAGTAAGACTCCCTAATCGGGAGATAAGCGACCGTAGGTGGCTTATCTCCACAAATAGGGCAAAAATTTGTTTTTCCAAAATCTTCCTGATCCATGTTGATGACATGAGTGTAGACATGCGGTGTAGTGATATTCGTGATTTTAGGGCAAAAACTGTAGGAGCAGTGTCCAAAAATGTGTTGTAAAAATCGTCCTGAAGGTGGCGCTAGAATAGGGCCGTGTGAGAAATGAGGTGTGGGGTCTCCGCGTTGCCTTGGCGGACGAATAGGTACCGGCCCCGGCTCTCCCGGACGCTCCTAGCCCGAGTTATGGCATTTTATGTGCGCTGCAGTGGCAGGGGGTCCTCCACTGGGGGCGCCACCACTTTTGCATCCGTTCTGGAGCACCAGGAGTCGGTGGTCCCCGGGAATTCCCCGTGAGCAGCCCCGTTGGGGTGGTCATTTGGTCATTTTTGCACATTTGGTCATATTTTACATCTGGGGGTCCCCCAGGGACCTGGGGGTCCCTGGGGCTCCGGGGGTCCTTGGAGGTTGTAGTTTGGCAGGCAAGGAGTGTGTGTGTAAAATCTGGCATGGATCGGGTCAACGGGTGCGGAGATATAAGCAGGGAAAAAGTGTGACGTGTGACGTGTGAGCACATTTGGTCATTTCTTTACATCTGGGGGTCCCCCAAGGACCTGGGGGTCCCTGGGGCTCCGGGGGTCCTTGGAGGTTGTAGTTTGGCAGTCAAGGAGTGTGTGTGCAAAATTTGGCATGGATGGGGGCAACGGTTGTGGAGATATGAGCAGGGCAAAAGTGTGACGGACTGACTGACTGACTGACTGACTCACTGACAGACAGCCGGTGGAGGTTTTGGTAGTAAATGCGACCTACGGTCGCAACAACAGTGCATACATTTATTCAGCTCTGTTGGAATGGTGGGCTGTGCCATGGACTGACGAGTCGGAGCCTCGAGTTCGATTCCCATTTCAGTCCATTGCTTCATATGATTTCAAGCATCTATTGAGATATCCGGGTCTTCTTTGAGAACAAAAGCTCTACAATTACATGGTAACTTATATAAATATTTAAGACTAAAGTCATAGTCTAAACTCTAAACTCAAAACAAGTATTTTGTGCAGTCAATTTCCAACAGCGCCTAAAGCTTGCAAGTCGAGTTTAAAATTAAAACAAGGGGTTTGTGCGGTTTGTTAGGCTTATAACAGCGCTTTTTAAGTTTGGTAATTTTCAGAAGTGTTTTCTTGATGAGCCGAGTACAATCACACAACACAACAGCTGAAATTCATTTGCGAGCGCAGGTTGTGGGTATAGGCTAGATCGATCCATAGACCCAGAGCCATTCAAGGAGAGTCGTCGGAAAAGCTGCATCATCTCCGTTCACACGGGGCCAGAGTTGGCAGAACTCTCTAATCCAAGGCTCTGGCCAGCCTACGAGCATGCGTAGCCTGTTTTGAGAGATGCGCTTACGGTCGCGTTTGGGAAACGGCTTCGTCGTCGTACCAGAGCCTTAAGAGTGTCCTACTACGGGCTCTTACGATCGCGTTACGACTTCGCTTTGGGAAACCCGGCCAATGGCATTGAAGATGGATTCTGAGAGGAAGGGCCGTGCACGAGTGTCAACGTCGGAACATTGAATGAAATGCCGCATCGATGTAAATTGCTGGAAAAAGGCTTGCATGGTGACACAACCAGCGTGGCTGTGAGATTGTTTTGTTTATGGATAAGCATTGTGCCATGTTCATATAGATTAAAAGATTGATTGAATAGATATATGATTACTAAAGTATAATCACCTCCCTTGTTTTATTTGATACCCTATAGGCTACAGGTTGGATGAATCTAACTGATGAAGTCAAGGTTTAATACTGCACCTTATCAAAAGATTGATTCCCATATGTAAGAAATACGTGAATTTAAAACTAAGAATTAATTCAGTCTCACAGTTGCTCAATCTGGCTGTGCGCGCTGCACCAATTAAGCCATGCAAATAAAAAATATATATATATAGATTCACCTGCAAATTGTGCGTCTCTGTCTCGCACGCGCGCACACAGTAAACTACAATGATGAAGATCCATGTGTAACTGTCTCGGAAAACGAAACAAATACTACATAATTGGCAATGAAACAACAATTATAGAATGTTCCTAATAAACTTTTTACAAACATATTTCGAAATGTGTCTTTCACCGCTTTTGCGGCCTCTTGGACGTGAGAACCGAGTCCACTAGGTCCTGTAACAATTCCTGCCAGTCCAGTAGCTATTTTGTGTGTGTGTGTGTGTGTGTGTGTGTGTGTGTGTGTGTGTGTGTGTGTGTGTGTGTGTGTGTGTGTGTGTGTTTGTGTGTGTGTGTGTGTGTGTCCGTCCAACATAGCAAACCAGTATTCCTATTCAACAATAGCAAAACTTGGCGATCTAAGCTCAAAACGCATTGCGCTGTCTAGTTTTGGTAGGCTTGTTTTGTGTGACACATATAGTAGAATGACGAAGGGAAATTCAAGTGGGGCATTCATTTATGAAAAAGGTCAAAATACAGAGACATAATACGGTACAACGTGGCCATCTGAGTTAGTGTGGAAACATAGTGGCCCTCTCCATCATCAAAGTTGCCCAAAGTTGACCACCACTGACTTATGGCCACACTTTAAATGCCAAATTGCCTATCAAATGGCCAATTTGCCATGGCCAATGAGTTGGAGGTAATCATGATTCCAGGTATTGGAAGCAGCTGTTAATCAATCAGGTTTGTGTCTATAAATTACCGCCCACCTGCGTCATTTCTCTTTTCCAACCATGACTACAAGATGGCAGCGTATATTCAAATCGCCAACAGTCGTGGAGGGAAAGCCCTCGTGTTGGATAATTTTTGTTACTTGAGAAATGAAGAAAAAGGAGAAAAAATATATTGGCGTTGTGCCAGCCCTGGCTGCACCGTGTGGGTGCACACACGGTTGTTCGACGTCATTGCTGACGACCCGGTCATCACTATCCTAAGGCCACCAGATGACCATAACCACGCCAGCGAGGTCGAAGTGGTCGCGACCACAGGTATAATCGAGCAGATGCTCAACCTCGTGTCGGCCGACCCAACCCTACCCGTGAAGCGGGTATATGATCGAATCGTTGCACAAACGGCTGTAGTGCGACACATTCCCCGTTTTGCCGCGGTGAAATCCCGTCTGGAGAGACGGCGGGCCAGGCTAATGCCTCCCATCCCCCGCTCTTTAGAGGATGTTGTTGTGCAGGGGGAATGGGCTGTTACGTGGGGAGGGGATAACTTCCTCTCCAAACATAACAGGCAGCATGGCTATCTAGTGTTTGCAACGGAAGACGACTTCCAGAAACTGAGCCAATGTGCACAGGTAAAATAATATTTGAATGAAAAATATTTCATATGTTTGTTTATTGCGACCGTTAGGTCGCAGTTTAGTATCAAAACCTCCACCGGCCGTCCGCCCGTCCGTCGGTCACACGTCACACGTCACACCTTTGTTTGTGTACGGTGTGATGTCATACTGATGTCAGCAGTGTGATGTCATACTGATGTCAGCAGTGTGATGTCATACTGATGTCAGCAGCTATGTCTCTATATATGGAGTTATATGTTGTTTGTGTCCAAATATGGGGCTTGTGAGGTCAGACTTAGTGAGATTCGTCGGTTATCTCCATATATGGAGGGAGAACCAGCTTATGAGCCGATGAGTTGTGTCAGAGTCGAGATCCTGCTTGCATCTAATCTGTCGGTAGATAATGCCGGTCTTATATAAGGGTCATTTGTGTACGGTGTGATGTCATACTGATGTCAGCAGTGTGATGTCATACTGATGTCAGCAGCTATGTCTCTATATATGGAGTTATATGTTGTTCGTGTCCAAATATGGGGCTTGTGAGGTCAGACTTAGTGAGATTCGTCGGTTATATTTGTGGAGATAAGCGACCAACCGTCGCTTATCTCCCGATTAGGGAGTCTTACTGGTATTATATATTTGTTATTAATATAAATTTAATTTATAATGATATTTATATTACTAGTTATATTTATGTTATATTTTTATATTATCTATTTTTTATATAACATTTTATCTCTCTCTCTATATATATATATATCATTCATATGATATTTATTTCTATTATATATGTGTTATTAATATTAATTTAATTTATAATGTTATATATATTTATATTATTATTAGTTATATTTTTATATTATCTATAGATAATATACAAATATAAAATAAATAATATAACTATTAATAATGTAAATATATATAACACTATACATTAAATTCATATTAATAAGAAATATATAATATATATATCAAGTGTGTGTGTGTGTGTGTGTGTGTGTGTGTGTGTGTGTGTGTGTGTGTGTGTGTGTGTGTGTGTGTGAGTGTGTATATGAGAGATACAGGTCTACAGGTCTATACTTATCATTATGAATTAAATGCATTTTGAAATTTGGTCTAGATATACATGGACGGCACGTTCAAGACCTGTCCGAGGCCTTTCTACCAGTTTGAAACTATACATGGCCTCTACATGGGCAGGGTGGTGCCGCTCATTATGATTTTAATGAGTGGGAAGACAGAGGACATGTACAGATCTGTCCTCCGCCATGTTAAGAGGAGGCTCGAGCGGATCACACAAGAACAGTAAGTGTGTGTGTGGTGATGATCAGTGTAGGCATATTGCAACCTGGCTTTTAGAATATTTTATGGATGCTGTAATAATGTAATGTAATGTTTTTTTGTTTTGTTTTTTTGTCTGTCCATTCATCCCCCCCATTCCTGTATAAGATGGAGCCCAAGGATGGTCCTGATGGACTTTGAGATGGCCATGATGAGTGCCTTCAGGCAGGAGCTCCCTAACACCAGGATAACTGGATGTTATTTCCACTTGTGCCAGAGCCTGTGGCGCAAGGTGCAGGACATTGGCCTCGCAGGTCAATGTATAAACAGACCACATCAAATAGTACTTCTGTGTTACTTATTCACTGATTAAAGAATAATATATTAAAATGAATAGGTTATGTCCAGGACCAAGATTATATGTGCGTAAATTATTAATATTATAATAATAATAATAGCTGACATTTGATTGTCGGACATTTTACAGGCAGTAAGGACAAAGGTCATAGCAAAGGTCACATCTTATATAAGTAACGTTTACTTCTTCACTCAACCTCTGCAGGTGCATACAGGCATGACAGGCACCTGAGAGGCTGGTTCAGGAAGGTGATGGCCACTGGATACCTTCCCCTTCCTGCCTTGAGGATGAATTTCAGGACCTTTGCCGCCAGCAGAGAGACCCGCCTCCAGCTCCACCGCTACCCCGCGATAGCTGATTTTATTGGCTATATGGAGAACACGTATGTGGGCGAGCAGGCTCTGTTCCCACCGGCAGTCTGGTGTGTTCATAACCGTACCACCGACAATCGCTGCAATAACGCGGTGGAGGGTAAGAACTTGGATTTATTTACTTTATTATTAGTAGAACTAGTATTATTATAAACAGTATTATTAATAATGATAACAATAACATTGTTATTACTGTTAATATTAATGATAATATTAATAAAATAAAAATAATAATGACTCCATCCAAATCTGTCGTGTTTGCTTCAATAGCCTATCTCTGAGCAACGTGGGGATGAAATGTCAGTGGGCCATGTGGTCTGCATGTATCATCATAGTTTTCGTAATCTATGTTTATTTCAGGTTTCCATCACAGATGGAATGTGCGGGTAGACAGACGCCACCCGTCCATCTGGGTGTTCATCCGGAAGCTGAAGGATGAAGAGAGGCAGGTGGAGGCCGTGTGTGACAGCGCTGATCGTGGGGATCCACCACCCACACAGAGACGGAAGTGGCGCCGGCTGGAGGACAGGTTTGATAGTTTATTCTTATAAGACAAAAATAATAATAAAAGGCTGCATAGGCATATTTTCCAAGGAGAAGGCAGAGGCTTTGGCCTTAGTCCTTTTCGGTAATCTGAGGAGCATCCACTGGGGAGCAGAGGGTGTGATGTTAAGCTGAAATAGGCCTACAGACTTGAGTTGGCTTGTTAGTATAAAACGTATTGTGCACATGTGTTTAACTAGGCCTAACAACATTGACTTATTTATGTATTACTGTATTAATGAACTAATGATCTTCCCTCATGCACAGGCTTAAGAGGCTCCGACGCCAGTACCGCAACGGAGACAGAGATATGACCCAGTACTGGCGTGCAGTGACGCACTGCATCCACAACTTTGTGTAGTTATTCTTAATAAGAAGAATAACTACACAAGCAGGAGGAGAGGAGACTGTGGCTAACGTCCCTCCTCAAGGGCCTCCCACAGAGGAGATTGTGGCTACCGCCCCTCCTCAAGGGCCTCTCACAGAGGAGATTGTGGCTACCGCCCCTCCTCAAGGGCCTCTCACAGAGGAGATTGTGGCTACCGCCCCTCCTCAAGGGCCTCCCACAGAGGAGATTGTGGCTACCGCCCCTCCTCAAGGGCCTCTCACGCAGAGGAGACTGTGGCTACCGCCCCTCCTCAAGGGCCTCTCACGCAGAGGAGATAACATCCTTCCGCCCCTCCATCTTCAGCCGCCATCCTGCACAGAGGAGACAGCGGCAAACGCCCCTCCATCTTCAACGGCCATCATGCGCAGAGGAGACGGGGCCAAACGCCCCTCCATCTTCAACGGCCATCATGCGCAGAGGAGACGGGGCCAAACGCCCCTCCATCCTCAACGGCCATCATGCGCAGAGGAGACGGGGCCAAACGCCCCTCCATCTTCAACGGCCATCATACGCAGAGGAGACAGCAGCTAACGCTGCACAATCCCTGCAGGAGGAGAAGACGACAGCCTTCGCGAGGCCTCCTCCGTGAGTAGCAAGAAATGTTGAAAGACCATCTTGTGAAACTAATGTCGCCAACCAGTCATCAAAGCACAATACCCTCCATATGTCTGGGCAGAGGATGCAGAGTGAGAACACCCACTCCAGACTTCCTTGGTTGCCCACTACGAATATGGATAGATTTAGAGCCCTGAGGAGGGGGATGAATGAGGGTGTGGAAGACCGGCCCTTTTACCTTCCCTCAACACCACATACCCCTACCAGAGATGCTCGGGGATGTTGGAACTGGGATTTGAGTCCCTTCCTGCGGTCGAGAGGAATGTGGCTACACACCTCACTCCATGGGGATCAAGGTAGAAGTGTTCTCGTCACGATTCCTGTTAAGTAATACTTGCTATTACCCGCAAATTCTACCAAACAATCAATCAGGAACATGAAGAGAGGCCAACGCCGCCTCCAAGGCCAGTTAGGCCACCACTATCTCTAAATATCGCAGGATTATCTGCAACTAATGATGAACTAGGGATGTCACTAACGGTTTTTCCCCTAACCGGTTAGCCGACAGCATTAACCGGTTAATTAACGGTTTTAATGTTTTTTTTTTCCCCTGTTTTTTTCGGTGATTTGTCATAAATCAACCTAAAAGTAAATATGCACGTACACAGAATTAACATTGGTGGCAAATGGTACACATTTATTGATGCCCCAAACAAATAAGCAACATTAACAATACAAATAAATTTAAAACGGAGTTGTGAGTGACACGCAGACATTCCACTTTCAAGCGCTCACAGCTGTGCTACTCACTGGCAACTGACGACAGCAGCAGAGCAGTATATTGGCCTACTCCACAAAACAAATAATAAATAGCCAATAATATAACGCTGTCTTATTATAAAACTAAAGAAAAAGGACATTCCACCTTGTTTCAGTGCACTACTGGCAAGTGGCAACTGTCTCGCTACAATTACAGCAGTCTACTCCAAAAAATAAAGAAAAGGGAGCAATTCACCCTATATATAGCCATGCCACTGGCCGCTTACTTTGGCTTAGCTAGCGGCGCACCATTTTTATTAAGGAATATTAACATGTCAACGTGTTCTGGTGTCAATCACGTGCGCAGTCTGTTAACTGTCAAATTGGCTGTGGAGAAAATTCGAGGTCCCGGGTACACAGAGGTAGCGCTTGGCTAAAGTGGCCAGTCTGGGGAAACGGGTGCAGTTTACTTTCCACCAGTCCAATGGATTACCTCTCCACTTCGTTTACTGGCCCACTGTCCGAGGACGTAACGTAATTCTGTCCAAGCAGCAGTCGCATTGCACTGCTGTTCGCGTTCTCATCGGTGGGTAAAGGTGCCGCCGCTGCCGCGTCTCCCTCGCCCACATCCTCATCTTCATCACCAACAGCAGCAGCAGCAGCGGCCTCCTCCGCTCCACTGCTTGTTGTAGAATCCACATCTTTTGCCATGCCATGCAATTTAGCTGTAACGTGGGCTCTTTGTGCTGGTGAAAGAAACGGGAGGCTCTTGTGTCGGGCGTCCAGCGCAGATGCGACGATGGGAACGCTGTAGATGAACTCATCTGAGTTAACCTGCATAGAATGGATAAACAATTAAAAGATATATTAGTACAAGATAATTTATTAGAAAAATAAAGCCCATGTTTTAGTTTGTTAAATAATAATACAAATAATAACCTCAAAAGACTGTGAAAATTGATGACTCATCACTAAACCATCGTTTTGAGTGGCCATTTCTTGCCCAAGGAATGTTTTTCGTGCAAAACAAATGCTTGCAATGGATTCAGAATAATTAGAAACCCCTAGTTTGACCCCTCACATCCCACTTAAAGCAGATTTTTTTTTCAGTCTTTTTTTCCCCTTTATATTGTAGTGTATAGTAAGTGAAGGTAGGTAGGTCGTTTTCAAAACTTTGCCCTGGTGGGATTCCTTGGGACTTTTTTTCTCTCACTAAGGACATATTGAGGATACAAAATCAGTTGAGTTTGCTACTATTGCAATTTGTTTGAGGTGTAGCCTAATTTTGGCCTAAAATGACTGGACTATTAGAGACAGGGCGAGTTTTATTTTTATTTATTTTTTGGGCTGGCCACCAGGGGGTGCGGGTGAACCCTGTGCCCCTGCACACAGGACAATGGTGATCATATAGAGGAGCAGCATCTTCACACACTCAGCTCTAGATGCTTAGGGATGTGGCTGCTAGAGGGCAATATTGTGTCATTGATTCATGCGTTTAGCCCTGCCCTAATTGTATAGGCCTAACTCAACAATTATATAGTTCATCGATTCTTTTACAATGTACAACGTTAAATTTATCCTGGACCATATTCTCCCTGTATGAGTATATGAGCCCGCGTTGCGGTCTGTGTCCTCTCACTGTCCAGCTAGAACGTTCTTCTTATCAATGGTCCATCCTTTGTCTGACCTCTTAATTGACATGATAATGATAATTTAGCCTAATGATAATGTAGCCTGCTGTCGGTGTGAGAAGTTCTGTCTGAAGCAGTCAAAAGTGCGAGACAGAGACGCACAATTTGCAGGTGAATCTATATAGTTGTTAATTGATTTGCATGGCTTAATTGGTGCAGCGCGCACAGACAGATTGAGCAACTGTGAGACTGAATTAATTCTTAGTTTTAAATTCACGTATTTCTTACATATGGGAATCAATCTTTTGATAAGGTGCAGTATTAAACCTTGACTTTATCAGTTAGATTCATCCAACCTGTAGCCTATAGGGTATCAAATAAAACAAGGAAGGTGATTATACTTTAGTAAGCATATAGGCTATTCAATCAATCGATGCGGAATTTCATTCAATGTTCCGACGTTGACACCAGTGGCGTCAGTTCAGCAAAAGCTGGTATGGCAAAGATAGGAGTCCTCATGGAAAATAGGCATTAGGCTACATTTTGGATAACACGGTTCTATTGTGAACATAGCAGATCTACATATTCATGCATGTAGATTGGCTATTTTCACAATATCTGAAAAAGAAAAGAAAAAAAAAACTACTTTTGTCAGTTTTTTACACAGGTTTCTACGGTTTCTTGGGCTGGATATGGCAGCCTGGAACGGGTTTTCAAGTGCAGCTAAACTTGGCATTTTAGTAAACGTGCCACATGAATTGCACCTGTGCAACTATAAAAGTGTGGAGAACATAATTATAATGCCTTGTTAAAGTCACCATTTTGTTAAATGTTGCATTTGTAGTTATTTTACTGTAAATTTACCAACATAATAACCAGCACAGATAGACAAAGAGATATTCATGTATTTATATTTAAAAGTAACTTTTATTTTCCCCCCTGGACCCAGGGTATGGCAGCTGCATACCCCTGCCATACCCAATTGACGCCCCTGGTTGACACAAGTGCACGGCCCTTCCTCCCAGCCTGGGCGAAGGCCCCCCGCCTTTCGTTTATATACCCCAGCCTGGTTACGTGACGTCAGCTCCTCAGTTCTTGTTTCGCTTCTCGCATGAGCACACGCCATCTCAGTCCAACGCGTTGGCTTTTTGATTTGATTTTGATCTACTCGACTGGAATTCACGTTCCCGAGGTAAATACCAACCGGACAGGACAAAGCAGACTATTTTGTGGCTTTTACACGTTTGGATTTGTTTTCCCGTGTCTCTTTTGGTTTACGCTCCCCATAGCCACGTGTGTGCGACGCTAGCCGAGCTAGCCGGCGTTTGTTCCCAGCATGGACACTGTTCTAGAGACCCGTACTTTTTCCAGAAGGAGCCCGCCGCCGCCGAAGGTTTGTGATATCTGCAAGGGTCCCGTCTCCGGCAGGGACCCCCACGACTCATGTATCGACTGCCTAGGGCGGGGACACGCAGTGCAGGCCTAAAGCCTCGGGTCGGCCTTCTGCGAGCTGTGCGGGGATATTCCAGAGAGATTCCTCCGCAAAAGAGTCAAGCACTTCGAGAGGGCTCCAGACACCGAAGTGAACGCACACACAGAAGTGGACGCAGACTCCCAGACACCTACTCCCTCTCAACCGACGGCTCAGGCACGTGAGGTTTCTCCTCCGCGCCGGGAAGAACAGCAAGTGGCCGCACAGCAGACTCAAGCGAACGTACAGCAGACTCAAGCGAGCGTGTCCACGCCACAAGAGCAGCAGCGTTCCTCGGTGAGAGACTGGGCTGAGGAGGCGGATAGGAATAATCCGCTCCCAGAAGATGGTGTCATTACTACCGAGTACGGGTCCGGCTATGAAGATGATGAATACTACGACGAGGAGGATGAGTACTACGAGGGTGAGGAGCATTGCCTCCCCTCGGACCAAGAGGAGGAGGATGGGCGCTACGAAGGAGCTAGTGGACAGTCGCGCGCCACTTCAGCCAAAAGCGTGCCAACAGGCTTCTCACCAGAGGGCTTAAAGATTGACGTCTCGGAGCCTCAAGTCCTCTTCAAAAGAGCAGCTGCCAGGCTCAAGCTCACTTGGCCGGTGGAAGAAGCCGGGACCAGCCAGGAGGCCGATGTTTTCGACGGATTAAACCACTCGTCGGCCCAGCTGGCCAAACAGGAGGTCCCACTGATGCCCAGCACGGTACGTTACGCTAAAAGGGCCTGGCACAGGCCTTACTCATCCCCCCATACCCCCTTCCCTTTCCTGGGCTGCGCAGGAGTGAGGGAAGAAGGCTTTGTCTCCCTCCCGGAGGTAGAGAGGAATGTTGCAGCGCACCTCTTGGCACCCGACCCTCCCTCCTCCACCCCTGACTGCTTCAAGAGCTACAAGGACACTCTGTTTAAGTCAGTGACTAAGAAGGCTTTTTCTGAGCAGTCCACAGCCCTGAAAGCGCTCAACATGGTCGGCATCCTGGCGGGATCCAACACGGTCCTTTTCCGCGAAGCAGCTGACCGCCCGTCTGTAGATGAGATGGCGGAGATGAGGAGGGTTAACAACGACGTGCTTGACCTGACCAGAACAGCCATTGCAGCGGTCGGCCGTTCCATGGCCCACATTGCGATCCTGGAGCGGGCCCGCTGGATTGACAAGAGCGAGCTCAAGGACCCAATTCGCAAGAAAGCTTTGGATCAGCCGCTCACACAGGACGGCCTCCTGGGCTCGGGGACCGAGTTCCTGAAAGGCGAGTGGAAGAAACGGCAGGAGGAGAACGAAGCTCTCCAGGCCTGTCTTCCCAAGAAAACCTTCCCTCCCCCCCGTCCTCCCCCCGTGAGGAGCATTCCTTATCACAAGGCTCCTTCGGCCAGTGAGGCCCCCCCCCCCCAAGTTTCAGCGGCGCCCACGCTACGACTCCAGGGATTACCCCAGGGACCGCAGCAGAGAGAGCCAGGACAGCAGCAGCAGGCCTCGCAGCGCCGACCCGTCTCCCGCTAGAGGCGGCTACTGAGGGGGCCGTGGGAGCCGTGGCTCAAGGAAGCTGCGGCAATAACACGGTCTGAACCGGCAGAGACAGTTACAGTGCCCCGCGTTCTGAAGAGGGGGGGAGCGTAGTGGACTCGGGCCTCACGCCCCCATGCCCTTACAAGCGGCGAAAAGTTTTGCACATTCAAGGTTTGCACTTTCCAAAAATAGACATTGCATGCTGTCATTTTGTATAGAATGTAAATATGCCGCCAAAGATTTTGCCTGTAATAAATGTCTCTCATGTTACAAAAACGCTTCTTCTTTCGGGGAAAGAGATAATGGGAGTGGATCAGGCAATGTGTCAGAATGTAACTTTGTATACGTTTGTATACGTGTATTCTATAGGTTTTGATAAGGCCGATGGTATTGTTGTGTTTTTTTAAAAGCAAAGCCGAAATTATTAAGAAAAGTGAAATTATTCCAGGACGAATTTTATTAGTTGATTGTTTTTACTTGAACTTAAAAATGAGAATTATAAATGTGTATACACCACAAGATGCGGCAGCTAAAGTAAGAATCTTTAAACAATTATATGAGTTATTAACTGTTAGTTACCATACTATACTATGTGGAGACTTTAATGCCTATACTGGGGAAAATGATAGAATTTCTGCTGTACATGTAAATCCCCGTGGCCGTAATAGGGAAGGTATTGAATTGAGTTTTGTGAAGTCAAATAATGTTTTTAGAATGTTGCATCCAACTGAGGTGGGATTTACTCGTTTTGACACAAACGTCAAGACAAGGATAGATCATATTTATGTTATTACTCCTCTTGATTCTAAAACACGTGTATTGGTCAACTCTGATCATTTGGCTGTAGTGGTACTTTTAAGGCTCGGTCAAACAGAAAAGAAGGGTTTCTGGAAAGTGAATGTGAGCAGTTTAAAAAATCATGATGTGCTTGCAGAACTAAAACGAGAGGTTGCTATTACTAAAACGTTACATGTGTTAACTGAATCACATATTGAATCGTGGGCCTTTTTTTCCACGGTATTTCATTAATATATAAAAAAGGGTCATTGCATAATTTAGATAATTGGAGACACGTCACATTGTTGAATATAGATTATAAAATATTGGCTAAAATTGTTGTAAGTAGATTAAATAATGACTTGGAGAAAATTATTGAAAAAGAACAAACATGTGCCATTAAGGGTAGATATGTGGGACAACTTGGGACTTTTGAGAGAAATTACTGGTGGTGCCTTTGATTTTATCTCAAGGGAGTATTTGTGGGAGGTCTTAAAAGCATATGGTTTTAAAAACGAATTTATTAATTTGAGGCGGCATTCACACAGGCACGTTTTATTGCGATTAAAACGAATCCTCTAACGTATTGTCGGAAAATACACAACGTTTGGGCATGTGTGAAGACATACGTATTCTTTTTTGAATCAAAGAAACGAATGCAAATCCACAAAAAAGCGGTGGTTTCGATTCGCTACAGCAAACGCTTCACTTGTCCATCCGTCTCAAATACAGGCAATGAAACATTGTGGTAGGCTATATAGAGCCATGTGCGGGTTAAATCCATAGTTATTTATAAAAGGTTAAATCCCCCTCCAGACCGTCCGCTCTCATTAGATTTCTGACCATTCTGGCCGCCTCCTCCCCGCATTGATTTAATTTCTGATCACTGCTCCCTCGATCGCACATGGTGTAGACCAGTGTTTCTCAAATGGGGGTACGCGGAGGTACTACAGGGGGCACTCGAAAATGCCCACCCAAAAATAAGTAAAAATCATGTTTATATTATTCATAGTTAAATAATTAAAAACCATTGAATTAGGAGGGGGAAAAACACTGCTATGTTTAGTGAAGACACATGTAGAAACTTGGTGAGCCTGATAGTTGCCACCCCAAATTACTGTACATAGTACCAGGCACCTGGGATGTGCTTGAATGTTTTAAAGTTATTGACATGAAAACTGGACTGAAATGTTTTGGCCACAGTGTTGAAAATAAATCTGCTCAGTGCTCAGGAGGCACCGTTTTAAACTCTTTCACTCCATTTCTTATTTGTGATTTTATATTCTTGAAATGGGGAGTTATAGCTTCATATAGGCATACCACTATTTATTGGCTAAATTGCAATTTTATGAGAAAAATGTTGTTGTCGGGTAAAGGGGGTACTTGGATTCAGAGATCAGGGAAAAGGGGTACTCAAGCCAAAAAAGATTGAGAAACACTGGTGTAGACTATTATTTGTGAGGAGTTGCTCACAGTTAGATAAAAGGAAAGTGCCACTGTAGTCACTTGTTGATTGAAATATTATTTGTAAACAACAACACCTTCTTATTCCCATATGAGATACAATAATCCATCACACAGAAATAAGACAGGAGAGTGATCAGAGTGAGAATGGTATGTTTACTATGGAGAGAGAGTATTCAAGACAGGTTTACAGTACATACATAATGGTTGGTTCGTGCTCTCTCTGACAAATTATGTTTTGACATGAGTATAAGTATGGTCATTTCATCAGTCAATGGATGACGTTTCAACAGTTAATAGGATATGTTTCTTGTCCACGAATCACAAGACTAAGAGTCCATATACAGGGTTCCTGGGGGAAGATGTCCTTGCTGGTGTCTGGATGACACAAGCTGAGCCTTAGAATACCAAAACAATTCTCATTGTTTAGGTACTGGCTCCAGGCAGTTGATAAGGTCTGATTTCTACCAGACGGAGACCTTGTGTGTGTACTGTACATTACATGAGTATAACGGGACACAGTCACTGTGTCTTTAGGGTCAAGTGGTCAACAATATGTATTGATAAAAAGATGATATGAACCATAACAAAATACCTATCAATATCCACCGGCTGGTTAATATTGATCTTTTTATCAAATAGATCAACCAAAGAAAACAAAATAGGCAGTGGGATGAAAGATGGTTAGGGTTAGGGTTAAGACATTTCTTCAATAGCAAAAGGAACTGTATTATCGTTAGGGTTAGGGTTGACATGAAAAGCATGACATTAATGACAAAATGTTATCATGTTTACACATAAATGAAATAACCCCTTGTAATTGGATTGATAAGTCACAAGATTAGTTGATCAGTCCTCCCCTGCAACCTGTTCAAAAGAAAACAAGGACAGAATAAAAATAAAAAGGGGTCCATAAGTCCATAAGTCCTCGATATGATGAGGGCTAGAGACAGAGCAAAGTCCAGGGATCGAGTTGAGGTCGGAGATGGGCCGGAGATGGGTTGTAGAAGGGCGGAGACGGGTCGGAGATGGGCGGAGACGGGTCGGAGATGGGCGGAGACGGGTCGGAGAGTGGAAGTGGGTTCTTTAGGTGGGTTTCAGACAGCTCCTACGGACAGAAGCTTGCGGCAGTTCACTAATATCGATACAATGGATTCTTCAGTCATAATTATAGCGGCTTAATTCTTCGACAGTGCGATTTCAGAATACTCACAGGCCCGGGAGGCTGCAATAGCCCCCCGCTGTGATGATGGCGCGTTCGCACTGCCCTCTGGCCTCTGGTGGTTCCTTGGCTCTGCCTAGCGTCCAAACGGGCCTTGAGGATGACAGTGCTTGGCGGCAGGTCACTTGTATTTCAACAATTTACAATCTTAATTTCTCCACCTAAATGTTTTTCTTCACAGTGCTTTTCCGTTACCCACCGACAACCAGAGCATAGCTCTGGTCCTGCGGTTGATTGGCTCGTGCACTGGTGGCCCATCGTCTGTTGGTGGTGCCCCTTTTCACTCTCCACCCTCTGTATTTTTGTCTCCACTGTGGTGATGTCATGGTTAACCCTTATAGGTGTTGAGTGGCTGTAAGCCATTCTGATAGTCTGTTTGTGTTGGGCTTGTGTGGGACAACAGAAGGATTAATGCACACAACACAAACATACTCAAAACATACAAAGTTTTAAAATCAAAAGTTTAAAAATCAAAATTAAACGTTGAAACAATGAAAATCAAAGCATAAGCATACAGTAAAATTCAAAGCATATTCCAAACAATCAAGCATATTCCCCCCCTCTTGACACAAGGTGTGGCAAGAAAAATGTTGTTGATGTTTGGGGCTAAATGGATAAAATAATAAAAAAATAAAAATACATTTTTAAACCACAGATTTATAATCTGTTCACAGTTCTTCAATTATTCAAAACTTTCAAAAAAAAATCAAAAATGACTTAAAATCATAAGATAGTTACATCTTCAGTCAGTGTCAAATGTTTCTTAGTAGGCCTACCAGTAAGACACCCAAAGAGGACCTTGGCTTAATCAGCCATCCTTCTCAGGAAGGATTGTGGGTAATCGAGTCTTTTTAAAATGTTTCATAACAGTACCAGAATGGAACATCAACAAAATACTTTAGACAGTAAACAATCAGAATGTTGATGAAATCAGTAGAAAGGAAGACAAAACATCTAACACTTTCTCACACATAACCGCCATGGCCATGGCACATTCACACACACGCACTCACAGGCCGAGAGGGAGTAAAGTGTCCGGGCCTCTTCTGTAACATAGGCACCGTATAAACAGGGCCCCTTTGATATGAGAACACAGACAGAAGGTTTAAATAAAAATAAAAGATAATAATAATAATATTATATATTATATTATTATATTATATTATAATA
The DNA here is from genome assembly GCF_963921795.1 of Nannobrachium achirus. Lineage (NCBI taxonomy): Eukaryota > Metazoa > Chordata > Actinopteri > Myctophiformes > Myctophidae > Nannobrachium > Nannobrachium achirus. The sequence goes on along the minus strand of NC_137810.1, from coordinate 78,331,395 downwards.
ATAACAAAATAAATAAAATATAATTAAATGGACACCAGCCCCTAGGGAAGCAAAACAAAAAAAACGGCTCCACCGGACATGGTGCCCCTTTCTCAACAAGACTCCTGTCTTGTTGAGAAAGGGGCACCATGTCCGGAATCTTGTTGTTGATAGCTCTTGCCGTCATCCCATGAGGATAAAGATTGTTTACTTAAATATGGTTTACCAGTGAAATATCAGACACTTGTTACAGTGTCAAGGCTGTCGGAATCACGATGTTAGAAATACCAGGGTGTGTTAAGGAACATAGAGTGGCAAACATCACTTTTAGGAGAAACACATAGAAACAGATTCACACAACAGAGTAAGACCCATTTTGAGAGAGAGATAGAGAAACAGTATGTAACAAGTCACTTGAAGTTTATAACGATCCCCACAGTTTCTCCAAATAAAATAAAACATAGGCAGAGCTAGCGCAAGCAGCAAGCGTAAGCAGCAAGCCTAAATGCGAGCCAGCGACTCACACATACCGTACAGTACTGCACGGCCGGACAAACACACACACATGCAACACTGCTCACTTCATACTGGGTTTGATTTTTCCCTTTTCTTTCACAAGGTTATCACCAGGGGAGAAAAATAGGATTAAAACACACATACATACAGTACATGTATCCATGTAGACAATATCTCATACATTTACACACGTGGGTCAGTCAGTTTAGAGGTTCTCATTCAGAAGGGGGGCTTCTTTAGTTCCAGTGGTCATGTTTATCTAAAATGTTATTGGAAGCGCTCACAGACTGAGTTAAAAACTCCTGAGACGGAATTTAAAAATAAATAAAAATAAGAATAAGACAAAAACTAAGACATGTAAGCGTAACATGATCAAATAACCATAACTTCTTTCAGTAATCTGGTTAAATAAGATAGCTGAAAACCAGCTGTGTTGGTCTTATGCACTGGCCAAAACTTCCTACAGAACCAGGAAACACAATGCTGGTCTGGCGGTGAAATCCTGACTTGACTTAATTCACAACAGAAGAAGTAAGAACAACTTCTGTGGGAGTGCAACTCAGGAGACTTGACTAACTTCAGGATGAATGCAAATCTTAATAAGATGAAGTTTTGTGCTGCCAACGTAAGACCCACAGTTCCGGACCAACGGCTGTGAGGTCTTCAAAAAGCGACGGAAACAATAGACTAAAAACAACATTAAACAATAAAAACTGCAGCTGTGTTAAGAGTTAGCTAGACTCTTAAGACAGCAGGTAGGCTACAAATCTTAAAGTACTGGACACCTCTGTGATTTACGGTGCAAAAAGGCATGAATAGCCTACAATCAAAACTGAGAAATAGATAAGAAAGTTAAGGTGTAGAAAACCACCTCTGAACTTTAAAGACTTAAAAAGAATAACACAACCGATTTAATGGCTGATTTTAACAGGGCCGCAGATAAAAAGTAATTTGTAAGGCAAACCGGAACGACGAAACAATGGAATTTGGAACACATTATTTGGGACACAGGGGCCTCATGGACAAGGTTAAATCATGGATGAAAAAAATACGATTTATAACAACTTAAGCAAGTTTTTGTCTCATAACTATCGAAGGAAACTGTAATGAGAGACATACCGGTTTTCTTTAGGGGACACGGGCCTGCCTGGAGTGGTGAGAGCAGAGAGACGTTTGTTATGGAACTGTGTTCTTTTATAATGTAAACAAGGCAAAGACTGCCTGTGATTCAGTGATGAAAGTAATTGAGTACATTTACTTGGGTTCTGTAATCAAGTATGGTTTTGAGGTATATTCTTTGTTTTCTGAGTAGTTCCAAGTTTCAGTATTTTTATTTCTATTTATTTTAAGACAAATATTGGACTGTTATTTCCTCTAGAATCATGGGGTAACAGTAATTATTAGACTTTAAGACTACTATTTGAGCTTGTAGAGCTGCTATTTTCTTTCTCAGGGAGAGAGAGAAAGACAGGAAGAAACAATATTGATTTATTTTAGGTTAATTGAGAGACAGACGGCATATTAGAGAAAGAGAGGAGTATAAATGTTGAATTGTATAAATTCAACATTTATACAAGTTTTTTGTCTCTGAGCCTTTAACTTCCTGGGCCATATTAACCTAGTCTGACAGTGTGTGAGTTGTATTAAGCTACCTGGGTGGTGTCCTGGTTGGCTCTGCTGTCGGCTTGCCCCTTTGCCACTTTGAGTGACATTTATGATAAAACAGTGAGCTCACGTGCCATGGTGGGGAGAAAAAAATCCTGGGGGGTCACCGACAGCAGGTCCAATCGGGTCCACTCCTTGAGAAAGTGGAGAAGGAGACATTTTAGTTCTGTCTTAACTTAACTTGTCAGATACATTATAGTCTAAACATTTGAATATTATTAGAGGCCTTCATGCCAATTATTTTACCAGAACAGAAATGGTCAAAATACGGTCTAAAAAATAACATATTGCTTCTGACTCCCCCACTCTGAATGTTGTTGTCGGGTAAAGGGGGTACTTGGATTCAGAGATCAGGGAAAAGGGGTACTCAAGCCAAAAAAGATTGAGAAACACTGGTGTAGACTATTATTTGTGAGGAGTTGCTCACAGTTAGATAAAAGGAAAGTGCCACTGTAGTCACTTGTATATCATATATAGGCTATAGGCTAATATAATATAGGCCGATGTGTGGGTCTCTCGCCCTTGCTCTCGCACGCTCTCTCTCGCTCTCTGTGCCAAATCATGTCCGAATGGAGACGCTTTACGCACGAAGCGCAGAGAGGGAGCCAGCAGAGGGCAAGACGAGCGGCAGAGAGAGAGAGTGAGAGAGAGAGAGAGAGAGAGAGACGTTGACGTTCTACTCTTCGTAGATATTCATATCTTGCTAAAGTATTTTCTGTCTGGTTTATAATAAAAATCTACCAGCAATAAATGTTTATTGCTGGTAGATTTTGCGAGTCCCTCCGGCCGCCGCTGGTTTTATTTTTTGATCGCCCGTTTACGACCGTCGACCGCAGATAAATGTAACGCGGTTACATTGTGAGTTGAACTTGAAAATTAATAAACACAGGGAGATGGAGGAGGCATTATTATGCAGCTTGGATACTGTCGCGGAACCTCCGCTAGTCTGGACTGCAGGAGACCCACTGGACGACGATTTGAGAAGGCATTTGTTGATAAAGGGGTGCCGTGAGGCAAATACCCCATACGAGAGGCCGGTGATGATCGTGAGGCCGAAATTACAGTCTCAAATGGCCCCGCCGAACCAAACTCAGAATATACAGGACCCCGGGGAGGGCCCCTCGACAAACCAGGCAGGTGCGGCCCCGCTAAACCAAACTATACCGGACCCCGGAGAGGGCCCATTAACGGTTGGGCAAAATAGAATGCAGATTCCCATAGGAGGGTCACCAATATTGATTGACAGTGACAGGGACAGTGATAGCGAGGGGCATACTGGCGCAGGGGTATACGATGCAGTGTTCAATGCAGGTGCACACGAAGACGGCCCACCGCAAGTAGGCCCGGAGGAAGACGAGTGGATGGCACCGTACGAACCAGACTCGGAAGAGTGATGAGGAGGAATTGGAGGGAGAACGGATTAGGAGAAGTGGAGACTAAAATAATCAGAGTTGATGTGTTGTTTTGCTACTATACTATTGCACTAATTTCTAGAGGTTATAAGTATTTGTACCTTCTAAATCTTTAAAGGTCAGGATTTCTATATATATATTATATGTATAATGTATATGTATTTTTACTTTTCAGTCGAGGTAACCAGGTTCACCGAAGAGGTCACAAAGTCACAAGTGTTGTTTGCTGCTGTAAAGCAGGGATGTAACATTATGTTAGGACAGGGAAGTGACCAGTCAAAGGGTCACAAATGTTGTTTGATTACTGTAAAAGCAGTTATGTAACATTGTGTTAGAACAGGGAAGTGGCGCAACAGGGCGCTGCCGACTGGAAGAAACTGCGCAAGACTGTATGTGCAAAGACTGTATACGTGCCAAATGGAAAGTCACAGCATTTCATAACAGCTGATATACTGTACAAGTAACGAAATTTGTAATCTGTAATAGATACTCCGGAAATATCGTAAGCAAATTTGGAGGAGGAGCTGTGTATGATTGGTTCATGTGGAGGAGAGGAGAAACTTTGGGGGCAGGCCCTCTGCCCTTTAAAAGATGGAGCACAAGGAGGATTTCTTGGGGGCTCTCTGGCATAGAATCTGAATACCTGAGGTTATCATTAGTTACAGTATGTTGACCTAGCCCGGAGAATCAATTCGATCTCCGTTTAAATAGAGACAATATAGTACTTATACTAAAATAGATAATTCTTAGAACCTAAAATTAGCCAAAGATTCTATGCCTGAATTAGTTAAGCAGAGTCCTCCCCCAGATAGTGGATGACCTTGGTTAACAGGCCTTGGCATTCACTGATGGGTTATTTTTATAGACGAGAAGGTAAGCCTGTACAACTTAGTTTCTCTCTCTTCCAAATGAACGGGTGCAGAGTAAGTTATTTTGATTTTAATTGTTAGGTATTGACATCGTAAGTACTTCTAGAATTAAATAAGCATTTGTGGTTGATCCACGCGATCCAGTACAGGATTGCGATACGCTATCAGGAGTTATCTGAACACTTTTATTTGGACCTTCGTGATTATTCCTTATTGGAGGTACTGATGTTAATTATTGAATTAGGTTTTGCATAATTTCTATTCTTTATACCTGATTATTATATTTATATTCTGTTTCGCTTAACACTGTCTTGCAAATTATTTTAATACATTTACAATTTCCTGCTTTTAAAGAGAAGATTCCTAGAATTATTTTAGGTCACCATTGAGGGTTAGACCCTCAATTAATTTGGTTTTTAACTTCTTCACAAGAGTAAAACGAGGTCGCTGCGTCACAAGGTTTTAATGGTATATTTCTGACCAGGATTATAAGGGGTATAATCCACACAAGAGCTCCCTAAGTCTTACAAAGACTTTTAACACAAAAACCAGCAATTACAACCAACAGGCACGCGATTAAGAATGATAGCAGACGTTAATCAAAGTGATTGTGGGTATTGATTATTAGTAATGGTTGTTCATATTCAATACTCATGTTTGAAACGGGAGACACTTTGAGATTTTTAGTCTGTTAGCTAGCTGGCGCGAGTATCATTCGCATAGTCTTAATTACATTTCCAGGATCGAACAGAGGGTTTGATTGAGACACCTGGGAATTTTAACCTGTTATACAGAGAGACTATTTGGGACCGCTGTATTAGCGGTAATGGCCCACGCGACGACAATACATACATGTCCCATGGACAGCGTGGACGATTCCTTGTTTCGGATGACAAAGTGCAGTGCGAGCGCAAACGTATCAATTAAATATGCAAGAATGTAGCAACTTCACCCCTCCCATTCGCACGACTAAACCGATTTATATTATGAGAATGTGGGCTATGTTGCTGTATGAAGAGTCCACAGTTCAGGTTAAAGTAAATGGTGTTTTGACTGAAAATTTTGAAATTAAGAGGGGCGTAAAACAGGGTTGTCCGCAGCGCTCTATATTTTGGCTATTAACCCTTTATTAAAGGCAAACGTGCAGTTTAAACACTACTCTTCAATAGTATACAGTAAATACCGTCTGTATTTCATTTCATTATTTATTTTTGTCCATATGACACCGGAAATACAGCTCAGAACGGCCAGAAACTGGCCACGCACGAACTACGTTTACGCGCATTATAAAACCCTTATCAAACTCTTATCAGAGCGGTGACGTCAGACAGGTTTACCTTTTCCCACTGCTCATAACCAACAATGGAGTTTTCCACTGCGGTGCGGTGCGCTGTTTGTGTTTACTGGACCAGCTCCTAATTGATCCTGTTCGATAACCAAGAGGTGTAGACCTCAATATCACCAGGAGATGGAGGCATTGTGCCAGGATTTGGGACCAACAACGAGCATGGTAAGCTAATTGAGCTAATTCTATGCGTCAAGCCTCCACAACCATAATATCAAACTAGCTCTCCCTGTTAGTTACAGCCAGCAAATACTAAACATTAGTATGTTATTTGAGATGCATAAAGGTTTTGTGTAAATAAGCTGAAGAGCTTAGTAGGATATCCTTTTAGTTGACCTTGTACCAGTGAACTGTATGCTACTGTCATGAAACTGTACCTTTTCCTCTGCAACCTGACAATAATGTCTTCAATCAATCAAGAGCCAGGTACAAGAGGACAACAAAGTAAACATCCCATTGTTTCATGTTTAAATCCTATTATTAGACTGACGTGTTCTGAACTGTCTTGTGTTGTGCTTTTACTTTGTGAACTTCTAGTAATCAATCAATGAGTATGGTCATACTGGCTGCCATGAAACAATAGGCTACACTTAAAACATTGCTAAATACAGTAGGCAATGCAATGTCATGAACTAAGGTTGCATTAACGTTATTCAAAATGAGATTCATATCTCTGACCTCCATTTTCACAAAGATAAAGTAGGCTTCAAATGTGTTTAATGTTGTTTGAATGCTGTGGCTAATATAATCATCTAGCTGATGATTCTCAGCCATTTTTCATTTCAAGGACCCCTTTGATATGCATCAGGCCAGACCCCCATTGATAACATTTCTATTTGGACCTCAATCTGCAATTTAAAATGTTAATTTAAGTCTGACATTGTACAAATGGAAACAAACAGACCCATAAGGGTCCATTTATTTTCATTGGTAGGCTACTCCTGCATGTCAGTGGCGGTAGCCTAAAACAGTGGTTCTCAAAGTGGATTCCAAGTACTTTAGTTTGTGGGTTCCTTTATGGGGGTCTACATTGACCCATACAAGTCTGTAACTAACAGCATACAAATGGGACCAAAATAACCACAACGGGTCCATTTGGTTCCAGACCTTGAAATGTAAAATGTTTAGAAACACTGGCCTAAAAGTTCAAACTTGTTCTGTAACCTCAGATGCCTGTGTGGAGAATGTCAACATTCCAACAAGAGCATGTACCACTCACCTGCAGCACTTCTGAGTAAGTTGTACATTATATCAACGTTTTTTTATTACACACCTTTGAAATGAATGACCCGTATTTCATGCCTACTGTAACACTGACTGAATGTCCCTTGCAGGATTAATAATGTGCAATCTCTCTCTCTCTCACTCTTCCAGCATGCAGGCAAGTGCTTCGATGTCCTCCGACACAACAGAGCGTGTAATCCACAGGATGGTGGAAGAACCTTCAAAAGCTTTATATGGCCAGACTTGTGCTAAAAAATGATTTAATTGAAATGACTATTGTGTTGTTCTTGTTTCGAATGACCATATGGATTAAGGCTTGCTATTGTTAAATCATAAAGTCATAAATCACCATGCAGGCTTTTGATTAAAAATACCAAATGATTATTTGCTTGTTCACAGTAAACATTGAATCTTGTCTTCTTCTTCTTACAGACCAGATTGTCAAAATGTAAATACGTCACCAACAGATATCAATAAGTATCAATAATTACCTACTTACACAAGTAACAAGGGAAGCCAAATGCAAGACACAGACTGAATTGAAAACATATTTATGACACACAGACACACAAGTAAAGAATAGTTTGGGATTATTGTGTGGCTTGTGACAGTCAGGACCAGTATTTAGTGACCATAGGACTAAAGAATGGTTCAGAAGCTGTGTTCACGTTCACTCTTCCATTGGAAATAATAGACTCCAACCTGCTTCCGGTCTCCTAAAAAGTAAACAGCAGATAGAATGTCTTGCTATCTCTGTGGGTTGGGCTGGTGGTCCTGGTGGCCAGCAGAATACCTCTTCCTCTCCCGATACTGAGACACTGCTACGCTTTTTTCCACTTGCTGGAAGGTCCGGGGGAGGAACAGAGGCAGCCAAATCAGCACCGATGGCTCTCAGGTCTGAAGGACTTCTCGCATAGTGAGTCTTCAAAGAGACCATCAAATCAAGTGCGTAGTCTAAAGAGAAGAGAATAATATATTGTAACATAATATAAAAGCATAGATGTATTTCCAACTATACAAATTGGTGCTAATTCCATATAGTAATTGAACACGAACCATAAGATGGTTTCTCTTTGATCGGATGTACAACAGGTTGACCCTTACGGAACCGGGGGTAGGCCACAGCGTGGCGTGGCGTTCAGCTCCAGCCCTCGTAGTCGCCACTGCTCTGTTGCCATTGTGGTTGTAATGCATAGCAGCTAATAAGAGCCTATGAAAAGGAGCATATTGTGATAATTAATGTCAGAGATGATAATGAACAGGGTGCATTGCAAGCACAGCACACAGCAGTCTTTTAAGAAATGAAATAAAAACTGTAGAATAAATTTAAAGTGTCGCCACACCCTCATAGCTAGCAATGCCCAAAATGTATTGTGGACACAGAGGAGCATGCAGGGACTCTTATTCTCTGTAATGAGGATGAGGTAACATTTTAACAATTTAATTCAGAATAATATTACTTTATCTGCTGCCAAAACAAAACTATCTTACCTGCTACGCATTCCAAGGAAGGAGAACCCTGTATGTTTTGGGGCGAACCTTATGATCAGAGAATGGAACGACTCAAGGGAGTACGTCTGGTGCTGGGGAGATAGTTGCAGCACATCATTTATGAAGAGTTTCTTTGTGACAAGAGCCTCCAGTTTAACAGCTGCCGTTGAACCTGCACACACAAACATCTGTATCAACATCTGTTTTGTACATATTTGTGAAAGGTTATTCACATGGACATTAGTTTGTTGGTGGTCTGATTTAGTCTAACCTAACACAGAAATTATTTGTTGGCCGGTGGATCTCGCCGGGTGCTCCTGCTGCTGTCCGCTTTGATCCGCGGTTGAAAACGAGTTATAAATCATAGCTATTTTATCATTATAATGGATAAGCCTAAACAAACCCGTTCACATGAACAATACTGATGTAAAATAAGATATCTGAACGGCTAAATGTATTTTATACAATTAAAATGTCATGAACACAGCACAGTTATACAGTTATTGCCCAGGCTTATTTTTCTTCCGATCACCAAAATAAGCCTGGGTTTCCGTCTCTCCGAGGCTACCAACAAACTAACAGATCATGAAAAAGTGAACTTTTACACATTACTGATATACCTGGCTCGAGCCACTCTTTGTCTCTCTCCTCTCCTTCCAATGGATCGTGCAGACAGACAGGGAATGCGGGAGAGCCATGATGTTCATGAATATCTTGAACGTGGTTCACAACGCTACGCCACTTAGCCTCCATCATGTCTGCATTGCCACTGGGTGTAGAACCGGCAGTCCAGTACAGGTGGTTAACCAAGGACGGCTTCCAGAGTCTCACCACATCACAGTCCCGTTCTTTGGACAGGGCTTCCAAACTTCTTACCAACAGCTGTTATTACACATACACACACACACACACACACACACACACACACACACACACACACACACACACACACACACACACACACACACACACACACACACAATGCCAAAATGTAACTACTGTGATGCAATGTTTTGTCTTGCCTTCCATGTAGACATACGTTTTCAAATATACTTACACTTGGCAATATGCCACACATCAAAGAAGTGTTGTGTTCCATCCTTCTTGCACATGTCATCTCCCACCCATTTTGCCACCTGCAGAATTGGTTGAATTGTACAAATACATAGGGCAGAATGTATGAGTTACCTAAGCCTTTGAGTAAACTTGAAATGCATTCACATTAAATATTGATATTTCTAAAGAGAGAAACATGATTTAGGCATGACATCCTTAATTTTCAATTTAGACTCAACTTTTTGGTGAAAATGTCCCCTGGTTTTACATTAACCATAGAACTATTTCATATTTGAAAATAAAATAAAAACGATTTTATTAGCGTCTGTAAAAGGAGCAACAAGCAAGTCTTTTTCTGTCAGTTCAACTATCAACTGTGTGTGTGTGTGTGTGTGTGTGTGTGTGTGTGTGTGTGTGTGTGTGTGTGTGTGTGTGTGTGTGTGTGTGTGTGTGTTCACTTGTACCTGGCGGTTTCTGTCTGTGACAATGACTGCAACCTTCAAGTCCTGCACCTTCAGAAACCTGATGCTGCGTTGCAGGCCCTCAAGCTCACACCAGTTGCTGTTCTTAACTTCATTACTCTGGAGCACAGACAAACAAAAAGCAAAGTCCCAACACCTCAATTAAATAAACATTAGTGACATGATGAAGAAAGAACATAGCCACATACTGTAGATATGCCAGAAGGTATTTTAAAACATGACGCATGAATTACATCAGACCTGCACAAGCTGAAGATCAATAACTTTATTGAGACGGTCCTCAATAAGGGAGTATGTGCCATACTTGGCGCAGTGTCCTGGACTGTCCGATCTGTAAAAAGCACACGACAAGAGCAAAACCTATAATCATACTTTCAAATGGATACATGTCAACTGTCTTGATGTACACATTATTCATTTTGTACTTATGTGTATATTTTAAAGTTTATATCACAGGGTTTCCCAAAGTGGGTGCCATGATGCCAGTCCAGGGGTGCCTCAGAATAATCTGATATGTGGAATCACTATATCAATATCACTATGCTTAGTAAAACAGACCTGATTTGCACTGTACTTCATACTTTTTCCATCTACAGCCAACTCTCTTCACCAAAAATGGCAGTCTACTGTGAGCTTGTAGATCTGCCCTTTTTTGTGAACCTTCCCCCCAGAATAGGGATGCTGGGGTTCAAGTGGGTATACCCAAGTTAGTTTCAAGTGGGTAAACCCAAGTTAGTTTCAAGTGGGTATACCCAAGTTAGTTTCAAGTGGGTATACCCAAGTTAGTTTCAAGTGGGTAAACCCAAGTTAGTTTCAAGTGGGTATACCCAAGTTAGTTTCAAGTGGGTATACCCAAGTTAGTTTCAAGTGGGTATACCCAAGTTAGTTTCAAGTGGGTAAACCCAAGTTAGTTTCAAGTGGGTAAACCCAAGTTAGTTTCAAGTGGGTAAACCCAAGTTAGTTTCAAGTGGGTAAACCCAAGTTAGTTTCAAGTGGGTAAACCCAAGTTAGTTTCAAGTGGGTATACCCAAGTTAGTTTCAAGTGGGTAAACCCAAGTTAGTTTCAAGTGGGTATACCCAAGTTAGTTTCAAGTGGGTATACCCAAGTTAGTTTCAAGTGGGTATACCCAAGTTAGTTTCAAGTGGGTATACCCAAGTTAGTTTCAAGTGGGTATACCCAAGTTAGTTTCAAGTGGGTATACCCAAGTTAGTTTCAAGTGGGTAAACCCAAGTTAGTTTCAAGTGGGTATACCCAAGTTAGTTTCAAGTGGGTAAACCCAAGTTAGTTTCAAGTGGGTAAACCCAAGTTAGTTTCAAGTGGGTAAACCCAAGTTAGTTTCAAGTGGGTAAACCCAAGTTAGTTTCAAGTGGGTAAACCCAAGTTAGTTTTAAGTGGGTAAACCCAAGTTAGTTTCAAGTGGGTAAACCCAAGTTAGTTTCAAGTGGGTAAACCCAAGTTAGTTTCAAGTGGGTAAACCCAAGTTAGTTTCAAGTGGGTAAACCCAAGTTAGTTTCAAGTGGGTAAACCCAAGTTAGTTTCAAGTGGGTATACCCAAGTTAGTTTCAAGTGGGTATACCCAAGTTAGTTTCAAGTGGGTATACCCAAGTTAGTTTCAAGTGTGTATACCCAAGTTAGTTTCAAGTGTGTATACCCAAGTTAGTTTCAAGTGGGTATACCCAAGTTAGTTTCAAGTGGGTATACCCAAGTTAGTTTCAAGTGGGTATACCCAAGTTAGTTTCAAGTGGGTATACATACCCAAGTTAGTTTCAAGTGGGTATACCCAAGTTAGTTTCAAGTGGGTATACCCAAGTTAGTTTCAAGTGGGTATACCCAAGTTAGTTTCAAGTGGGTATACCCAAGTTAGTTTCAAGTGGGTATACCCAAGTTAGTTTCAGTCAGTTCTGACGGAAATGGATATTTCTCTGTGACATAGCCTAGCATATTTTAGGGTGCCCTGAGTCAAAACAGTTTGAAAACCCCTGGTATATTCTAATGGTTAAAGCTGTACTGTGGAAGCTGCTCAACTAGTGGTCAGTAGCGGTATTGCTTTTTTCGGCCGGAGTCGCCGCGGACCACCACGCGGACCCCCGTGGCCGTCGCGAGCACCTCCGCCTCGCCGATACGATTCCGTAGAGCCGTCTCCCATCATTTTTAGACCAGGATTGAGGGAGTAGCAAGCAAGATTCCTTCACCAATGTAAACACAGTTGCTGAGGGAAGCTACTTCCTTTAGAGACAGCAAGACTCGCTGTGATTGGCCGGTGGTGTATGATCGGCGCTGTGATTGGCCGGTAGTGTATCATGTGGGAGATGACATCATTTTGCCGGGAAATTCTCCCCCCCTCACAACTCATAGAAAACATATAAAGAGAAGGCTTCAGAAGCTGAAAATAACAGAGTGGGGGTTCTAAAACTTTAGCGATTTAACAGTTAGGACAATTTTAAGATTTGTTTTATAAAAAAAGTTACATGGTATAACTTTAATATTACAATGAGCATGGTAACAGACCTGCAGTCTCCAGATAAGATTAAACCTTCTTCCATCTGCTTCAGGTCACCAAGGATACTGGCTTGCTGGCTCTGCCACGCCTGGATTACCGTGGGGATGGTGTAGTTGCGCTGATGGCGGAAGTAGGTATTTGGGCTGGTGCATTGTAAGCCAAATAGTTGCAGCATTCGAAAGGTCTGTTGTGGCATGCACCCGCTAAAGTGGATTGCTCCACTGAGTAGCAAGTTGCATTCAGGCATATTTCTGTGTAACATTGACTGGTTTTGCCAATGCCTATGGAACCCACATGCTGCACAGACCTATGGAATTACATTTAAGACAGTGAGAAATGTTCTTGTAGGGGGGGGGGGGGGGGTCAGCTTGCTGAAATCATATAGAAATCACAAGCATATTGCAAAGGGATAACCCAATTCAAACTACACTCAGATCAGACAAAACACATGAATTGCAAAGTGAATCCATGATATTGATGCATTCCAAGAGTCATGCCACCATAACCATACAGGAGCAGGACAAAATCAAGCTTACCTGTTCGATTTTAACAAATGTCCCTTCCTGTCTCAGAATACTGGGTTGCGTAGCCTCACTGCAGCCCGGGCAATTGGCAAACAGCATCATAAGTTGGTTGTGACAGACAACGTACTTATCGATGTTGCTGAGAAGAAAACAACATCGATATATTAAGAAAACAATAAGTATCATGACATGAACGAACAGTTACATGAGTGTAACTATGTAGTGTCTTACAAAGCAGCAGAGGGTGGTTCAAGATGTGGAGAGTCATCTGAACTCTCAGAGAAGAGTTCTTCACTCTCGGGAAGCCAGTCATCATCATCTTTCTTTGGTGCTGAAATGATTAAATCGATTCATCGATTAGTTCATGAATCAACATAATCAACGCATTCTGATTTTACAAGCAATTAATCTATCATTGTGTAGAAGAAAACAATTGATAGCTTAATCAAATCAATAACGATTAAAATGAGTTGCACGGTCCCACACCTGACTGCTCGCTGGCACTCTGCGAGATGGTACACTGAGACTGCATCGGACTGCATAGCGGGCTTTCCACAAAGCTGGACAGCTCTGTCTGGGTTTCCACAGAAACCATTTTGCAGGCCGTCTGTGTTCCCAAGGACAACATTTTGGGGACTACCTGGATGCCTGTAGAAAACAAGTCATATAATATAAGTTGCCACTCTCTATAACGGTTGTGTTGGCTCAAACATGCAAAGCAAAATAACTACCAGTACCTGAAGAACGGTGTGGTGGTTTTCGGTAGCACTGAGTTCCCTTGTGTGCAGGTTTCCTGTGTGGCTCAGTGGGTGGATGCTCAGAGGGTGGAAGGTAGTGTTCAGCAGAACAACCCTCACCTGCATCTTCCTCCTCCGCCGCCTCCATAGGCTCCTCTGTCACACCAGGAGTTGCACAGTGGCTTTGAATCTGTCTGAGAGTCTGGTGTAAACAGAAAATACTACTGTAAAAAGAGTATTCATTGTTCAAGGTGGAATTATCTACTGAATCTAATATAACAACAATCCCTGAGGTCCCTGTAATATTCTCACTGAATATTTTTATGACTCATATAGTGTTTATGCTCCACGCTACTAATCACAACAATCAATATGCGATATCTGGCATAGTCATATTCATAGCTATACAGCCCACTAAGCAATTTGGGGGTTAAATCGCGTTCAAATGACGTCTTCGCCCTAACCGGACGTATAGCTAGATCCGGTCTGTGACGAGTTTAAATTTTAAAGTTTTTTCACCGGCTATACATCACCGTCATTTAAACGCCTTTAGCGGCCCCTAGCGGCCGCCGAAAGTAGTGAAAATGTAGTGAAAATGATGGCAGCCAGCAGGATTTAAAATCACTATTCCTTGGTTCTGAGAGCCGTATCCCACCTGAACCACCGCAGCTGATCGAATTTGTGATGATTTTCTTGCACTGTCATTACTTGACACTGGGAGTCAACGGGGTTCGAACTCGGGAACCTCGGTCCTTGAAACCTGCGCGCTACCGCTCGGCCACGGCAGCTTGTGATTCCGTAGGTGTTCCAGCAGCTATAAGTAGTTGATATCGCCTCCCGCTGTTCGTTTTGGGTCGGTGCATTATACATTATAACTTTATATTGATGGATAGCTATAAAACGATTTTATTTAATCATTATCGTATGGTGGGGGTGGGAATGTGGCCGGTCTTGTGTGTTTGTGTCTGTTGGTGTCAGAATGAATTATGTAACCCAATGGTCTGCTATAGAGAGCTTGTGGGTCATTATCTGAGTTTATTTTTTAAGTTTAGTCGACTGTCGAGCGCAGAGGCATTTAGTACGGCGTTATTTAATACCCCTTTTAAAAGGACTAATAGACGTCTGACAGACGCTAATTAGCCAGGAAACTGCTCATGTGGATCCAACTACAACTACGAGGTAGAACCGGGAGATCTAATCATTTCAAACTTTACTGTTAGCATCCGATAATGAACAACTTGATAAAAATGTATTTAAAAAAAAAGATGGTCTAACACACGTTTGTCCAACACGGTGATATATCGTTACATGGAAGCGTTCAGATGACGGCTACAACTCAACTAGACTATATAGTGAAATTGGCTCTTAAAATTACTTTAGTCCAATATTTGAAAACCAGGTGTGGATATTAAAGCTGTTTTTTTAATCAACAAGTATGGAATAATGGATTAAATGTAATCAGCTACAATCGGTCTATAGACAGACTGACGATTGACGGTTCAAATGAGGGCTAAACATAACCATTGGGCTAAATGACGGCTAGTGTTTACTGGGAGGTATTTGGCATAAACATTTGGGATAAATTATCACTGCCCCAGAATGAAACATATATAACTGTATATCTCTGCAGTCGGGCCGAAACCTCCTACTCCAAAAAGTTCATTTTCGGGAAAATAAGCTCAAGTGGTTTTTGCCAAAGCACTTTTTACTACTTTTCATTGGTTAAAAAATTTAGTTAGGACGTTTTGGCCAGACAGCGATGATATATAAATAAATAAAATTAAAATTAAAGAAAAAATTAACAGCAACTTACTGACTATATACTGTATATAGCAGTAGTTTTCAACCTTTTACATATCAATGTGCATTATTTATTCAGCATTTGAGCCACAGACCACCATTTGATTTAGACTCTCTGACCAACTACTATTTAGTTATTGTTGGATAAGATTTTGTACACAATTCCATGCTGTATTGATGTTGGTACCATAGGAGATAACAGGCAAATGTTGACCAAAATAAATGTTTATGCATATAGGTAAAATGAAACCAAATGGACCCATAAGGCCTCAAGAGTTAGATCTATAAGGCTCCATTTGGTTATCAACTATCCATCATTTAGCTGGGACCACCTGGAACCCCCACAGGAACAATGGTTGAGAACCACTTGTATATAGAATATCATAGCCTACAACTTCTCACAGTGTCGTTTAGCTGGAGGCTCATATCAACAATATTTTAGACTTATAAGTCTAAAAATATTGGTGATATATTATAAGTCTTCTTGTGTTTTGGTATCATGGCTACAGACTGCTTTTACCTACTTGATTTTCACCATATAGTTGGACAACTCATTCATTGTACTCATTCCTAAATAAAGAATTTCAATCATCATAACCCCTTGAGGTGTAGCATCTCGTTTTTGAGGTGTCCTACAATACAGTAAATCCTCGGGGTCCAACCTATGTTCCCCAGGTTCTATGTTCCCCAGGTTCTATGTTCCCCAGGTTCTATGTTCCCCATTTTCCCCTATAAAAAAGGTTCTATGTTCCCCTCGTACCCAAAAAAGGTTCTATGTTCCCCAGGTTCTATGTTCCCCGCCTACTTTCACAAAGAAAAGGTTCTATGTTCCCCGTTTACCTAAAAAAAGGTTCTATGTTCCCCGCTCATACAAAAATGCAAGAAACAATTACAAGTACTATATAGTGGGACGGGGGGCACTAGGGAAATCTTGGCACCATATTTTTGGGATGACTGGGCATTTGGACAAGTGGGCATCTAGTCGAGTGGGCACTTAGGGGTGGAGACATCTGTTCATTATAGGGACATGTGGGCACCTGGACAACTGGGCACCTGAATTAGGATTCGTGTTTTTTAACTTAACACTGCTTTGTTGTTGGTAAGTGATATTTAACCCAATGTTATTTAAACCCACAACCATTGTCAAAGGTACAATTATAATAAGCAATAGCATTAGTGAAGACCAATTATATGATGATAGTTGAAAATGGGTGAAGTTGTCCTTTCAGCTTGTGTAATTGTAGGCCTATTTACTTAAAAAAAAAAAAGCACCTGGAAACTGCAGATGATGGCTAATGTTGATCATTCAAGGTTCAAGGTTCAAGGTTGTTCAAGGTTGTACTTTATTGTTACGTCTTTTGTACAGGTACATAAGAGTAAAATTTGTTTTTGTTTGGCATCCTTCAGTCAATGCAGTCGTATATCAAAAAAAACAATATAATAACAGCAAACCACATCTAAAAATAATAATAATAATAATCTAAAAAGGAGTGCAAAAGGCAAAAAGAGCAACAGTAAAAGAAAAGAGCATCCTCAGATGTACATGTGCAAAAAGTTTGGCATATTCTATACGCCAACAGCATATTTTTCCAGTAGTTGCTACTGTACTGTACTTAACTTTTGTAAACATCTTCACAGAGTGTTCTATGTGCAACAGATTAATATATTCAACTTCACAGTATGCATTTATGTACAGTAGGTGCAATTCAACTTCACAAGGAGGGAACGTAAGGGGTATGTACAGTAGGTGCAATTCAACTTCACAAGGAGGGAACGTAAGGGCTGGGGCGCTAGCGATTCCTTTTTCCCTGGATCTTTCTCGTTTTTGACAGTTCTTTCATGTGCCTGACTGTTCGTGGAAAGAAGCTCTTTTGCAGTCTGTTGCTGGTAGCTTTGAGACTGCGTAGACGTTTTCCATGAGGCAGCATCTTGAACAGACTGTGGTTGGGATGGTGAGAATCTTTCATGATTCCACAGGCTTTGTTGACACAGCGCTCGTCGTACAATGCTTGGATTGGGGGGAGATCGCATCCACTGATGCGTTCGGCTGTCCGCACAACCCTCTGCAGGGCCTTGCGATTGAGGTCAGTGCAGCTGCCATACCAGGCAGTGAAGCAGCCAGTCAAGATGCTCTCCGTGGTGCCCCTGTAGAAAGCCCGTAGGACTTTGGGACCCATCCCAGCTTTCTTCAGTTTCCTGAGGAAGTAGAGGCGCTGTTGGGCTTTCTTGACCACCTTTTCTGTCTGCACTGCCCAGGTCAGATCCTCAGTGATGTGTACCCCCAGGAATTTGAACTCTTTGACTCTCTCCACTGCAGCACCCCCGATCTGGAGGGGTGAGTAGACTTTAGGAGGCCTCCTGTAGTCAAAGATAATCTCTTTTGTTTTGTCCACATTGAGAGATAGGTTGTTCTCTTGACACCATGCTTCCAGATTCTCCACTTCTCTCCTGTAGGCTGTTTCATCATCATTGGTGATCAGGCCTATGACTGTGGTGTCGTCCGCGAACTTGATCACTTGGTTGGAGCTGAACAGGGCCACGCAGTCGTGGGTGTACAGGGAGTAGAGGAGGGGGCTCAAAACGCATCCCTGGGGGGCACCTGTGCTGAGAGTCAGAGGGGCCGAGGTAATTTTTCCCATCTTCACCACTTGACGTCTTTGTGTCAGAAAGTTTAGGATCCAGCCGCAAAGGCTTGAATTTAGACCCAGACTCTTCAACTTGGTGTCTAATTTGAGGGGAATTATGGTATTGAATGCTGAGCTGTAGTCAATAAACAGCATTCTCACATACGATTTTTTCTCCTCAAGGTGTGAGAGGGTCGTGTGTAGAGATGTGGCAATGGCATCGTCTGTGGATCTGTTTTGACGATAGGCAAATTGCAGTGGGTCTAGTGTGGGTGGCAATTTGTCATAGATCATCTTCCTGACATGTTTCTCAAAGCATTTGCTCACTATTGGCGTGAGTGCAACCGGCCTCCAGTCATTCAGCCCAGTCACCTTGCCTTTCTTGGGAATCGGCACTATTATTGCCGATTTAAAGCAGGATGGGACTTTTCTCTCATGAAGGGACTGATTGAAGATGTCCGTGAACACACCAGCCAGTTGCGACGCACATGCTTTCAGGACACGGCCAGGGATCTCATCTGGGCCAGCAGCTTTGCGGGGGTTAACACGGCGGAAGGAGAGACAAACATCCTCTTCTGCTAGGGACATTGTGGTGATGCTCTCCCCAGTGTCACATTCTAACACAGAGGTGTGAAGGGCCTCTCCATTGTTGGGGCTCTGGAGAGTGCAGGGGGTAGGTGGGGGGGTGGGGGAGATGGCTGCTTGTCTCTGTGCCTCAAAGCGGAAGTAGAATCTATTCAGCTCCTCAGGGAGTGAGGAGGAACTGTCCACTTGGGGGGAGGGGGGTTTGAAGTCAGTGAGAATTTTCAGTCCTTGCCACAAGTCTCTGCTATTGTTTGATTCAGTGAAGTTCGACTCCACCTCTTTGGCATAATGCCTTTTAGCAGATCTCAGTGTTTTGCGAAGAGAATAATGTGTACGCTTAATTTCTCCTTCATCCCCAGATCTGAAAGCCACGTCTCTCTCTTTAATGGCCAAGTGTACTGTACCATTTACCCAAGGCTTTTCGTTTGGGTAGACTTTAGTGGTTTTTGTTGGGACTACATCATCAATGCATTTCTTAATCACAGATAGCACAGTGTCAGCATATTCATCAATGTTGCCTCCTGCAGCCTACTTAAAGATTGGCCAGTCCATCGATTCAAAACAGTCCTGTAACATAAAGTCAGACTCCTCTGACCAGAGCTGGACTGTTTTAATCACGGGAGGCGTCTGTTTGATCTTTTGTTTGTAGGCCGGCATGAGAAACACAGATGAATGGTCTGATTTACCAAAAGCTGGGCGCACCAGTGATTTGTATGCATTTTTTATCGATGTGTAGCAGTGGTCCAGTGTTTTGTCAAGCCGAGTATTCACTGTAACATGCTGGTACATTTTTGGCATAACTTTCCTCAAAGATGCCTGATTAAAATCACCCAAAACCACCAGTGACGCATGAGGATGACAATTTTCAGCATTGCATATAGCTGTGTATAGCTCTTTACACGCAAGCTCTGTGTTAGCTTTAGGGTGAATGTACACAGCAAATAGTATTACAGCTGAAAACTCTCTTGGCAAAAAGTATGGCCTACATAGCAGAGCAAGGAATTCAAGATCTGGGGAGCAAAACGACTGTAACTCGTGCACAGCGTTCTGATTACACCAATTGTCATTAATCATAAAACACACTCCCCCACCTTTGGATTTGTCCGTTATTCCATTATCTCTGTCCATACGAAACATGGAAAATCCGACGGGTGATGTTACCGAGTCGAGTGGCTTTAGGTGCGTTTCCGTCAAGCAAATCACGTTGCATTGTTTAGTTTCCTTGTTGTATTTGATCCTAGCGCGGAGCAGATCCAGTTTGTTATCCAGGGAGTTAACGTTGGATAAAAGAATGCTGGGAAGAGGTGTTTTGTCTGGACGTCGGTCAAGACGCGCCTGTAAGCCGGCTCTCTTTCCCCGTCTTTTTTCCCGTCTGCGCGCGCGTCTACGGGCCGTCGTTGCCTCGCAACCAGACGCTGTGGTCTGTGCGCGGTCCAGTGCTTTTTCCCAGTGCAAAAACTCCGGTTTTTGCTGCGCAATCCAGGAATCTCTTAGACTCAAAAGTGAGTCTCTGTCATAGCTTACTAAAGTAGCTGCAGTGAAGCTTATACAAATATATAAAAGACATAAAATAAGTAAAAAACTGCATTGACTGTGAGGAGCGCAAGACGAAGCAGCCGTACGTGGCGCCATCTTGGTGGCGCCTCTATTGAAAAGGATACACCGAAGGCTAATTGCCCAGGGCCCACCATTACCTGCATTTTTGGTTTGCACGCTTCCTGCATTTTTTGTGATCCTTTATTTGGTTTAGTGGGGAACATAGAACCTTTTTTTGAGGAGCGGGGTGGGGAACATAGAACCTGGGGAACATAGAACCTTTTTTGGGGGGAAGTGGGGAACATAGAACCTGGGGAACATAGAACCTGGGGAACATAGGTACGGTCCCAAAGTGAGGAGGTTTAGTAAAGCCAATCAGGGCCTTGGCGAGGTAGGGGCTGGGTTGTTGCCTGGGGATCTCCATATATGGGCATAAGGGGGTACCCTAACAGGGCTTCATCAGGACTGATTGGTTTCTTCAGAGTAAAGCAGGCTTTTGGGCCAGTTAGGTCCTGGGATTGATGACATCCTTTATTAATAATATGTATCCATTGATGGTTTTTTGTGATATATCAATAACATCAGGGATCTTCATATATGGGCATAAAAGGGATTCTGGGGAATACCCATGTATGGACTTTTTTACATAGGTGATGTCACCTGTGATACCACATGTGATGTCACAGTGATGTTTCAAGGGAACCAACCCATAAAATGTGTACACACACAGACACACGGAGACAAGCTGTGACATTTGTCATGGTAAACATAGCCATTTCTGCAGGCAGGACCAATGAAATAGGATTGTGGGTGTGTTTTACATCTTGGTTACACCATTTAAGCTCAGCCTGACCAAGTTCAAATCATTCAACGGCTTTCTTTCCTGTTTACTAGAACATTCTGGCACAATAACCAAACTCAACTCAAGCTCAAATTGTTGTCTTCTCCATGACTTCATTAAATATTTATTTTACAATATATTTTAAGAAGATTTTCTTTTACGCAACGCATTTGGAGCTTGTAGATCGGCAATTTTCAAATGGCTGATTTTATATATATATATATATATATATATATATATATATATATATATATATATATATATATATATAGGGCTGAAGTTGTTAATCCTTAATATGAAGGTAGGCTACATTAATTTAGCATGTTTGCAGTCATCAATATTTTGAGCAGATGTCATAGGTATCTTGCAGCTGCATGCATCCAATTCCACTTTTCCTGAATGGAATAGAATGGATTACAATATAATATAATATAAAATATAATAGTATTTTACCATATCAATAAAAGTAAATGTACATGGGAATACTTCTTACTGTAATCCTTACTGTGGCAGCTTATTCACAGTCTTCCTCATTGTTCCGGCAAGTGTTGAGTTTTTTGCAGTTGCATGCTTCCATACATGCCATATGACTCTTTCTGGATAGAATAGAAGAGAAGGGGATACAACGTTTATAGCCAGCACAAGTACATCAGGGTAGGGTTCATCAATCTGTCAACATCTAAGAGTCTAGAGAGTATGCAGTCTAGTAGGCTGATATTCTCTAAAATTACCAAATCCCATTAGTACAATCTATTATACATACATGCAGCTGCAGCGTTGGCTGAGGCACTCCTTTGTACACCCACATGAAGTGAACTCCCTGCAGGCTTTGGGCATAGGTGGCAGAGAGAGTAGCCGTGGCACTAACTGGCCTTCCTTGATCATCCATCCCATTTCCTCCACTGGAGGAAGATCGGGGTGTGGCAGGTGAGCTTGATTCCATATAGTTGCTTGATAGTGTGCACACATGATATGGAACCTCACAGCATCTGTTGCATGAATCAACGTCAGGCACACCATAGATCTTACAAATGAATGTTTTTGATGATGTCATGATATCTTCTGTGAAAGGGCCCTTCCCAAGGCCAGCAAGATCAGTGTGATGTTGTTCGAACACCTGCCAGGCTGTCTTCTTTCCGTGGCCGCTGAACTGAGACACACTGTCACATCCAGTAAGGGCATGGAAGGCAAGGAGTGTGTCCAGTTGATCCTCAGACAGTATCCTGTGAATTTCATGTACTCTGAAAAACTTTGGGTCCTTTGATGTCCCAGATTTCATGTAGACATAGGTACATCTGATTTTGTCAAAGTGAGCAAGCAGTAGTAGAAGCACGTCTGTGTCACGTGCTGACACGACTACTGTTTCCATCGGTGCATGGATACAGTGAAGGATCAGTCGTGTATCAGCTTGTATCGTGTATCAGTCGTGCATCAGCTTCCTCGTGGTCAGCACTCAGGGAGGAGACTTCAAGATCAGATCTGAGGTACCTATGTCTACATGAAAGCTGGGACATCAAAGGACCCAAAGTTCACAGGATACTGTCTGCGGATCAACTGGACACACTCCTTGCCTTCCATGCCCTTACTGGATGTGACAATGTGTCTCAGTTCAGCGGCCACGGAAAGAAGACAACATCTTCGAACAACATTACACTTGAAATTAGGGGCTGGGTTGTTGCCTGGGGATCTCCTATATGGGCATAAGGGGGTACCCTAACAGGGCTTCATCAGGACTGATTGGTTTCTTCAGAGTAAAGCAGGCTTTTGGGCCAGTTAGGTCCTGGGATTGATGACATCCTTTATTAATAATGTGTATCCATTGATGGGTTTTTGTGATATATCGATAACATCAGGGATCTTCATATGGGCTGCTCACTAAGGTCTAATGTGAGCTGTATGCATGCCAGCCTCTCCTGGCTTACTGTTGAAAATAGGTTGACTTGTAATACACTTGTGCTGTTCAAGTCAGTTATGAGCATTAAAACTCCAGTGTTTATACATAAACAGATCATTTTAACTAATACTATACATAATCATTACACTAGAGGTGCCAGTAATGGGCAGCTTGAATTACCGAGTCCAAAAAACAATGCTCTAAGGAGGACTTTTATTTTTAGATCACTGACACTGTGGAATAACTTGCCTCCAAACCTTTGCTGTATTTACAGTAAATTCGCTTTTAAAAGGAATCTTAAAGTTTATTTAACAATGTAATTTTTGTTTGCTTCTTTTTTATTGTTATTTTTTTCTGTTTCTTTTCTAAAATGTAACTTAATTTATATTATTTGTTAGTCTCATTATGTATTGTGTTGAGTACTGACTTTTAATAATATTGCATTTGTAACTGTAAAAATCTTGTATGTTTTTTTATGTGTGGACCCCAGGAAGACTAGCTGGCTGCTACGGCAACAGCTAATGGGGATCCTTAATAAAATCAAAATCAAATATATGGGCATAAAAGGGATTCTGGGGAATACCCATGTATGGACTTTTACATAGGTGATGTCACCTGTGATGTCACAGTGATGTTTCAAGGGAACCAACCCATAAAATGTGTACACACACAGACACACGGAGACAAGCTGTGACATTTGTCATGGTAAACATAGCCATTTCTGCAGGCAGGACCAATGAAATAGGATTGTGGGTGTGTTTTACATCTTGGTTACACCATTTAAGCTCAGCCTGACCAAGTTCAAATCATTCAATGGCTTTCTTTCCTGTTTACTAGAACATTCTGGCACAATAACCAAACTCAACTCAAGCTCAAATTGTTGTCTTCATTAAATATTTATTTTACAATTTAACAATATTTTCTTTTAAGTGACGCATTGGGAGCTTGTAGATCGGCTATTTTCAAATGTCTGATGGAGATGGAGTGGAGTAAAAGTATTGAAAAATTGATATTACTAATAGTAAAGTAATTTAGTGAGTTATAGTAAAGTACAAATAACTCAAAAGTGTACTCAAGTAAATGTACTTAGTTACTTTACGGTTACACCCCGCCATACCGACGCCCTGCCACTCCGACCATTGACTTCTATGGGTCGAAATGGCGGGGTGCGCCCTCTTTTCTATGCACATCGCCTTTACGACCCTATAACGTCTCGGTTCAGAAATACCGCCATTTTGAATAAACCTGTCGGAATGGCAGGGTGTCCCCGTTTTGCTATAGACATCACCATTCCGACCCTGAAAGACCTTCTATTTTTGCAAAGGCAATGCGCGGCCGCTGCTTCTATATAAAGCGAACGATTCAGCTGTGCGTAGAGCGGCAGTTCATAGGGGTGAAAAAAAAGGAATGAGTTTATGTGCGCATCTCCCCCCCATCTCTCTCTTTCTTTCTCTCTGTCTCTCCCTCTCTTTCTCTTTCTCTCTCTCTCTCTCTCTCTCTCTCTCTCTCTCTCTCTCCCGGCAGCTGCTATAATAAACCAAATAACCATTAGGTTAAACTAAAAAAAAGAACATTAGGGTAACAATCAAGCAGCTATTATTATTATTATTATTGTTGTGAAACTCTCTCTCTCTCTCTCTCTCTCTCTCTCTCTCTCTCTCTCTCTCTCTCTCTCTCTCTCAACGCAATCTTGTAACGGGCTGATAGTATTATTTCTGTACTGCGTTGATAAATCCCAAGCAAATAGGAATGGGTGTGTACTTTGACTTGCAAGAGATAAGCGAGACCTCTAGCCTGTCCGTTGCGTTTATTTATGCTGTTTGTGTTTGATATAAAACACTCCCGCTCCTTTTTATTCCCATCCCATACACGGAATTAATAATAATAATACAAAAATAATAATAAAAGGGTTATTATTATTCCTACATTTAATACCTGGCTAGAATATGTATCGTCTAATGTCTAGAGACCCTCAGTCCCTGTGACAGAGAGACTGACAGACAGACATGATGGTGAAATTATGCAGCGCAGTTTGTGACTGATTTTCAACGGACGGCGGCGGGTCCTCTCCATCTCCTCATAAAGAACTTCAATCAAGTGTAGGCCTAATGTTTGTTGGTTGATAAATGGAACAGTGCGAGAGAGAGAGCAAATTATGTTATGCATCATTCACAGCTCCATTCTCTTTGCTGTCATTAGGCGGTGCTTCTTTTATCACAGTCAAAGGTGCACACCAGTTTAGTTTGTATTAGAGCAGGGGTCTTCAACGTTTTCAGGCCAAGGACCACTTAGTTGAGAGAGAGATGAAGCAGGGACCCCCACAACCCGTTCATAGATTCCATATAGTTTCATTGTTTGACAGCACAATCATCACTGTATTTTGGATTCACGTCAATTTGTGTTTTCAGATATTTAACCACTTGAACCGTCAATACTTAATAAACTTGAAATTTCACTCTATAATTAGTCATCTCTTTTCCCCCTCTTCACCAAATCCCTTAGCCAAATACAAGCTCACAACGCCTTGCGCTGCGAGGCGTTGTGAGCTTGTAGATCTGCTATTTTGTCTAAAGTTCTCAGGATAAGGACATCAGGGTTCAAGTGGTTAATATAAAAAAAGAAGAACAAAGTTTCTATCACAGATTTGGAGGACCCCCTGTTGTAATTCTGGGGACCCCCTAGGGGTCCCGGACCCCCTGTTGAATACAAATGTAGGCTGTATTAGAGCTTGTAGCAGGGCTCGAGACTAAGGGACTCCCGAACTAAAAATATGTATTTGGGACGCAAATTAATCTCCCCTGGGACGCAGTCGGGACGTAGATGATTGTTTGCACTGTCACAGCATAAAAGCTATACGCAGCTACTGTCTGGCAGCATGAAATACACGGCAAGTAATTATGATGTAAACAGAATGGTTAAAAAGTATACCACAGAGAGTGTCCTTTTCAGGTAGAACTTAAGTTTTTACTACAAATATTTTTTAAGACACACCTGCTTCTGATTGTCGTCCAGGTTTCTGTAGGGGAAAACGCCACCATATCATGTAACAACACCATATATTTTCTTGCTTGACATTTCAGTCCAATCAATATTCAGATGTGTGCAGAATTACACAATAAATCACCAGCCTTGCCAATCCATACTGCACTTCTTTTAAAGCCGGCAGCTACATTTTTACAGAAGGAAATTTTAAGTTTTAGCCCTTAAGTCTACAGCTCCAAGACCTTAATGCTTACTTTTATACAAAAGGTTTCTTTTGGTAACTTCCCTGGTGGTTCCCCAAATAAAGTTGTCCAGTGATTTATTTATCTTTGTAAGTGTCTGGTCCTTTGGAGGAAAAATGGTTGCTAGAAATAATAGTTTTGACACAATACATGTTTTGATAATTATAATCTTTGTTTTATAACGACATGATTTGTTTTCCCATTTTTCTAGCTCTTCTTTTATCTCTTTGTCCTTGTCATCCCAATTTTTACCATAACAATCACTGTTACTAAACTTGATACCCAGGATTGACATTGTTTCACTGTCTTTTATTATATTTACTGTTGGCCGGGCCTCCCCCCTTCCGAACCAGACCTGAGACCTCTTCATAAAGTGACAAGTGCTCATTTATAACGTCTAACTCATACTGTTTTTTAATTATGATGGTCACGTCGTCAGCGTAGGCCAGGACGACCACCCTCGCACCACCACTGGTTTTTATTCCTGATGGTCTTTTATCATTTTTAATTCCTTTTAAAGTTGTTGGTGCACGTTTTAGTTTTGTTAAATAAACAATGTATACCTGACCAAAAGTTACTTTCATGAAGATAATATATGTATTTATTCTGCAGCCAGGCATGTACAGTTAAGAGATATGTTTTTCATAAGCATATCTGGTCGCGCTTTTGATGACGTAGGACAGGGCTGCAGATGGCGCTAAGGCGGTTCTTTAGAATAGTTCTTCCTCTACTGCTCTTCTCAAAACAAGTTCAGACATGTCCGGTGTCACTCGTTGACTTTTGACTGCCCTGTGCACATGTGCTCCGCCTCTTTGAGAAAACACGTCGGGAGAGTGTTTTCAGCAGGCGTCGTCAATTTAGTTTACTCTACTTCTTGTTGCTTTTACAACATCGTCGGTCATCATGGTCAACATCTGCGTTTGTGCTGGATGTTCTAATTCGTGCCTTACTGGGCATAGAGTACATTTCTTCCCAAAGACAGACCGTCCAGCGTTCAGATCTTGGGTTAGATTTGTCCACGTGAAGAGAGCTGATTTCACTGCGTCCTCGGTCCATGCAAACTCTGTAATCTGTGGTGCCCACTTCAGAGAGGAGGATTATGTTCAAGGGGATGTTATGGAACATAAACTGGGTTTCCGAGGTGTGGAACGCGTGAGGCTAATTCCAGATGCCGTGCCTTCTATCCAGACACCTGGTAACATTATTACTGGAACACGATCATCTGCAGTAGTGCACAAACTTGGTCTGTCTCGGTAACCTGGGGAACATAGGTACGGTCCCAAATCCTCAATCCAGCAAACTGACACAACAAGCATCTGTAAAGTATGAATGTAAATGACCTACAGTGTGCATAAAAAGGACAGAGAGACACTGACTTACCCGAGACAGACCAAGTTTGTGCACTACTGCAGATGATCGTGTTCCAGTAATAATGTTACCAGGTGTCTGGATAGTATCTTGTACACCAGGCCCATTGCAAGTTGCTGTACTCTGTCATCTACTCTGAGCCACCCCACGCTTACCTGATGAGTAGCGGTGAGGTGAGTCTGATAGGGAAGGTTAAGCAGGACCCTATAGTTTGTTTTTTTGGAGCCTTGTTTTTGGGGCTTTTGGGGTATCACGATACCATACGTGGACTCTGTACGCCCGTAGTCAAAGAGGGGCTGAATTATTGCACCAGCTATGGTCTTCAGTGTGTTGAAATTGACCACAATTAAGTACAAGGTCAACTAAAAGGATACACCCAAAAAAGCCTATGGCTTTTCAGTTGAGGTCCTTTAAAAAAAATCATATAACATTGAACGATAGACAGATAGAACACAGTATGCAGAACATGTCATCATAAAAACTGTCGTAAAATTTCATTTACCAGCTTCGAGTAGCAGCCTCTAAAGTGGCTTTTCACTGCCGAATCAGGGCCGATGTATAGTTTCAGTGCCTAGTAGGCTATATTAAACAACAAAAACAAACATACCTGAGAATGTAGGCCTATCCTGGTAGAAAACACACTTAAACGCAGCTCTAAAGTAAGGATTCCAGTGAGTCTCCACTGCTTTAAAGCTTCTTTGAACTTCTTGTGGGAAACAAATTCCTCCTGTTTTCACAAGGAGCCAGCCTGTGAAGCCACTCTTTACACCGACTGTTGTGCAACGAACGAGTCTCTCCTACACAAAGGTTTGTGAGTGAAAACGCCTTATTATTGTATTTAGAACACAGACTTTCTCTGTATCGTGTTCGTTCTCTCTCTGCTCTGTTTGCGTGATTCCTAAACCCACCAGGATTGAGTTAAAACCCGCCTCCTCGATAATCTCAAGTATGAGAGTGCCCATGAACGTTACCCACTAAGCAATTTGGTGGTTAAAACGCGTTCAAATGACGTCTTCGCCCTAACTGGACGTCTAGCTAGATCCGGTCTGTGACGAGTTTAAATTTTAAAGTTTTTTCACCGGCTATACCAAGCCAAGACATTGTATCACCGTCATTTAAACGCCTTTAGCGGCCCCTAGCGGCCGCCGAAAGTAGTGAAAATGTAGTGAAAATGATGGCAGCCAGCAGGATTTAAAATCACTATTCCTTGGTTCTGAGAGCCGTATCCTACCTGAACCACCGCAGCTGATCGAATTTGTGATGATTTTCTTGCACTGTTATTACTTGACACTGGGAGTCGACGGGGTTCGAACTCTGGAACCTCTGTCCTTGAAACCTGCGCGCTACCGCTCGGCCACGGCAGCTTGTGATTCCGTAGGTGTTCCAGCAGCTATTAGTAGTTGATATCGCCTCCCGCTGTTCGTTTTGGGTCGGTGCATTTTGTTTGACAACCAGTGGTGCTTTGGGATTTTTTTTCCCGGCCGGACGGTCATTTATTGACGTCACGTGCACGCGCGTGCACGCGCCTCTAGAGGCTATTTAGATAGAAAGGATGTCAGCAGATCTAATGGTGGGAAAACAATAGTTTTCTAGTCTTAATTACATTTGCATTGTTACTTAAGATTTTATGTTCTACTTTCTTTAAATTCATTTAGAAAATACAGCGCTGCAGTAGGATAGAGAAACAAAGTTTGCCTTGAACGAATCTCAAACACTAAATACCACAGTAATGGATGAGGACACACACATCGACACATGCACATGCAGTCACAGCTGGAAACCTAAGTAGGCTATATATCCATATGAATAGAGGCTTGAGGACGCTCACACATTCACCACTAGAAACCTGTTATGCATAGAGTAGCCACTGATTAAAGTATTGCTTGTAGTTATCGCGGATTCGCGGGGTGGGGGGTTGTCGCGGCTCTCGCGGGGGGGGGGGGGGGGGGGGTATGCACGCGTTTACACGGTCGTGCACCGTTGGGTGCCGTCCGTGCGCGTGCATGTGGGGAAATATTTCCGGCCACACGGCGTCCGGTCCCGTCCGGCCCCCAAAGCACTACTGTTGACAACACAAACTAACTTTATATTGATGGATAGCTATAAAACGATTTTATTTAATCATTATCGTATGGTGGGGGTGGGAATGTGGCCGGTCTTGTGTGTTTGTGTCTGTTGGTGTCAGAATGAATTATGTAACCCAATGGTCTGCTATAGAGAGCTTGTGGGTCATTATCTGAGTTTATTTTTTAAGTTTAGTCGACTGTCGAGCGCCGAGGCATTTAGTACGGCGTTATTTAATACCCCTTTTAAAAGGACTAATAGACGTCTGACAGACGCTAATTAGCCAGGAAACTGCTCATGTGGATCCAACTACAACTACGAGGTAGAACCGGGAGATCTAATCATTTCAAACTTTACTGTTAGCATCCGATAATGAACAACTTGATAAAAATGTATTTAAAAAAAAAGATGGTCTAACACACGTTTGTCCAACACGGTGATATATCGTTACATGGAAGCGTTCAGATGACGGCTACAACTCAACTAGACTATATAGTGAAATTGGCTCTTAAAATTACTTTAGTCCAATATTTGAAAACCCGGTGTGGATATTAAAGCTGTTTTTTTAATCAACAAGTATGGAATAATGGATTAAATGTAATCAGCTACAATCGGTCTATAGACAGACTGACGATAGACGGTTCAAATGAGGGCTAAACATAACCATTGGGCTAAATGACGGCTAGTGTTTACTGGGTAGTGCTGCTCGCTCAAGTGCAAAGTACCTACTACCTATTGATCCATTACAATAATACACGCAGCATAATAGGCCCAAAGCCATATCCAAACCATAACAATTTAACTGATAATCAGTAAGAGTTTTTATTTTGAGCACAGTAGTGACAAATTAATAGCTTTCTCAGTACGTTTTTCTCTTTAGCAAAGTTACAAAGTTTTCCCTTTATTAAGCACAGTACAATTAAGTCAGTTTCAAGTTTTTTTTAGCACAGTTTATTTTGAGCACTGTAGTGAGAAATTAATAGTTGTGCATTGTGCAAATGCAGGCTTTTCTCAAGTACAAGTCTTCATGTCTCTGACTTTATCCACCCTCCATGTGTCAGGCAGGGATTTCAGCCACTCCTGGAAGTCCTCGCGTTTCCGCGAGGCGGGTCTTAACTCAAGCCTGGTGGGTTTAGGAATCACGCGCTCTGCTTACGGTGTTTCAAACCCGGACGAGAGAGAGGGACGGAAACGGTCCCGGTCCTTCCTCTATGTTGTCCGGGTTGAAACAGAGTACACTACCCCGGAGTTCCCCGCCGAAGTAGACCTACTAGAAATGCTGGTTTATATCATAAATAAACAGGAAACATTATATTCAACAAAACAAAAACAAACTCCAAATGAATTATAAAGTAGCCCTACCATGAATTTCACACTGTACACTAGTATGTAAGCAAATAGCTTAATTGAAACAAGAAAGGCTGTCATAAAAGTCTTTATGATAGCCTTTCTATCATGTATTATCTACATTGTATATACACCACTGTTTCCCAAAGTGTGGATTGGGACCCATTTGTCGGTCACAGACCAATTTTTAAAGGTCTCGGCTCGAGTAAAGAGCCCCACATTTAAAAATAAATAGGCTATAGCCTATATATATATATATATATATATATATATATATATATAAAATAAGTGTTTATTTTGAAAAATAGCATATATATATATAAAATAAGTGTTTATTTAGAAAGATTGCATATATATATATATATATATATATATATATATATATATATATATATATATATATATATATATAATATGCATGCTATTTTTCAAAATAACAATAACAAAATATGCCTGTATTGTGTCTTGAACGGAGACCTCTTGTGTCAAGCACATCTCTGCAGACAGCACAGTAGTAGCGGGTGACCCTTAAATTAAATAAATAAATAAACACTTCTTTGGTATTTTATGAAAATGTCATTAAGGCTTGACTGAAGGCTCGACTGAGTTTGCAGCTGATCACATGGACAAAGACATGGCCTTCTAGAGGTCTCCTCTATGGTCAGATGAAACAACAATTAAGGTGCTTCTCGCCCTTAGAGCGTCTTACTGGTAGTTTAACTCCTGCTTCTTGCTTCTTACTCGTAATAATAATCTAAATGTACAAATTAGCTTTTTGTAAATTGCCAGGTCATTGTAGTGGAGTAAAAAGTACAACATTTATGTAATATAGTATTGAAAAAAGGAAATACTCAACTTGATAAAAGTACCTCACCCTAACCTACTTTCTACCACAGTCAGAGAGTCACTCAAATAGCATCAAACGATTGATTGATTGATTGATTGAAGGCTTTATTAGAAGTTTGCATAGGAAAATGTACAGATTCATGACGGTACAGTTCACTGGTACAAGGTCTACTAAAAGGAGATCCATGAAAAGACTAAGCTTATTTCAACAGGAAACCATTAAAGTATCTCATATAACATTGAATGACAGACAAATAGAACACAGTACTATGCAGTAGATATGTAAAGAAAAAAAGAAAACAGTAGGTCTATACAATCAGTAAGTACAGTATATACAATATATACAAGGAAGGGGCAGGTAACAGTAAGTCTAAACAATCAGTATGTACAGTATATACAAGGAAGGGGCAGGGAGGGTAGGGTTGGGCTAGGTTTTTACCAGTTGTGAACGGCTGCTGCCTGTAAGTGGTTTTTTAGGGCAATTTTAAAGGATGCTAGTGATCCACACTCCTTTATGGCCTTCGGTAAGGCATTCCACATTTTTGTGGTGTAGCAGAAGAACGAGTTCGACCCTTTCTTTGAGTTGACTCTGGGTTGAACGTGATCTGTGGCACTGCCTCTGGTGTTGTAATTATGGACATCCTTAACGTTTTTAAAGTATTTTGACAGGTACTTGGGTATCATAGTGGTGTAGTGTATCTTGTACACCAGGCCCATTGCAAGTTGCTGTACTCTGTCATCTACTCTGAGCCACCCCACTCTTAACTGGTGAGTAGCGGTGAGGTGAGTCTGATTGGGAAGGTTAAGCAGGACCCTAATTAGTTTATTTTGGGCTGTTTGGAGTTTAGTTTTTAGGGCTTGTGGGGCGTCACGATACCATACGTGGACTCCATAGTCAAAGAGGGGCTGGATTATTGCACCAGCTATGGTCTTCAGTGTGTTGAAGTTGACCATTGGGGCGATCCTCTGTAGGAAACGAGTTCGTTGGTTGATTTTTTGTATTACTTTTGAAGTCATCTTTTCGCTGGAAAGATTAGCTTCAAGGATACATCCTAAGTAGGAGATTTCGTTTTTTCGTGTTATGACCTTGTCACCCACTTTGATTGTGAAGTTCTCTACCTTTTTGAGGTTATGATTTGATCCAAAGAGGATGGACTCGGTTTTGCCCAGGTGAATTGATAATTTGTTGTCGTTAAGCCATGTGCAGATCTTACTCAGTTCAGAGTTAAGTGTCTTTTCAACCTGCAAGTGGTCCTTGCCCGAGACTAGGAGAGCCGAGTCATCCGCGAACAGGAACAGGTTGCAGTCGCAAGCAGATGCCATGTCGTTCACGTATATTAGGAACAACAGAGGTCCCAGTATGCTACCTTGGGGAACTCCACAGCTTACTGGGAGGGGGGGGGACAGGGTACCGTTAATCTCCACCACCTGTTCCCTCCCCACCAGGTAAGATTGCATCCAGCTCACTGCTGCGCTGTCAAGACCGATGGCTTTTAGTTTCTCAATCAGAATAGCATGATCCACGGTGTCAAATGCCTTCTGGAGGTCCATCATGACCATGCCACTATACTTGCCCTGATCCGCTTCGCGTTTGATTTGGTCAGTCAAATAGAGAAGGCATGTGTCAGTGGAATGGGATTTTCTGAATCCAGATTGGAACTCGTAAATCAGATTATTCTCATCGAGATATCTTGCAATCTGTTCGTAGACTATTTTCTCCATGACTTTGGATATGGAGCTAAGAATGGAAACGGGGCGGTAGTTTCCAGGGTCTAGTTTGCTACCTTTTTTATGCAGGGGGGTTACTTTTGCTAGTTTGAAGTCCTGGGGGACATGACCCTGTTCGATGGAAAGGTTAATTATGTGGGTAATGATTGGAGCAATGGTGGCGGCTGAATCTCTGAGAAATCTAGCTGGGATTTTATCAAGGCCAGTGGCCTTGTGTTGAGGTAGGGCGCTCAATTTTTTAAATACTTCATCAGTTGTCACTGTGGAAAGTTTAAAGCTGTCTTTATTGACGCCCAGTTTTTTGTAGAATGTATTAACAAATTCTTCACCATACCGCCCAGATGGGGCGACCAGTCTTTTGACCAGTGAACGGGCTGTGGTGGTAAAGGTTTTGTTAAAATGGGTAGCCACTTCACCTTTGTCAGAAATGAGAGCGGCGTCCGTTTTGATGTTTATGTTGTGGCATATGGTTTTTGATTTTAAGCCTAATTGGTTGTTAAGCAACTTCCATAGGTCTCGTGGGTTGTTTTTGTATTCATCGATTTTGTCGTCGATGTAGTTTTTTTTGGCGGATCTAACTAGGGCGGTTGTCTGGTTTCTAAGTCTCTTGCATTGAGCAGTAAGATGCTCAATGTGTTTTTTGAGGTCATGGTTGAATTTTTTCTTGAGCTTTTTGCAGCACTTTCGTTTTTCATCGTATTTTTTGTCTCTGAGTCTAGCTGATTCTGCAATATCTGAGTTATACCATGGCTCTTGGCGGGCTTTAACCCTGGTGGTATTCAAGGGGGCCACGTCGTCTAGAGCATCGGTCAATTTGGTTTTAAAACCGCACCATGCTTCCTCGACATCTGTACACTGCAGCTCTGGGGAAAAGTCTACACCCGCTAGTTTGAGATTAAAAGCCTCACTGGAGTAGTTCTTCAGGCTTCTAGCAACGACAGTTCTGTGGCCACTAGCTTTGGGTTTGTGTATTTTTCGGGTAGAGTAGATCATATAATGATCACTAAGACCGCATACAATAGCCCCGCTAGCGGTGACTTTGGACTTGTCAGTGGTTACGACGAGATCTATGAGGGTTTGAGAGTGCTCTGTCACCCTGGTGGGTACTGTGACAAGCTGAGTGAGGCTGTATTGCTTGCATAACCCATCAAAGGACTTGAACATGGGTGCGTCTTTACGCAAAATGTCCACATTCCAGTCGCCCAAAATGTGACACTCGGTACCGTCCACCTTTGCTAAGCTCTCATCAAACAGCTCAAAGAAATCATTCTGATCAGGTGGTCTATAGACAGCGCATATTAGTATGTTTTTGGCATGTTCAAAGATTACCTCAATCCATACAGTTTCAAGTGAACTGTGGTGTAAGTCTGGACGGGGGACAAAAT
Source organism: Nannobrachium achirus (assembly GCF_963921795.1). Classification (NCBI taxonomy): domain Eukaryota; kingdom Metazoa; phylum Chordata; class Actinopteri; order Myctophiformes; family Myctophidae; genus Nannobrachium; species Nannobrachium achirus. The sequence goes on along the minus strand of NC_137810.1, from coordinate 78,296,352 downwards.
TGACATCATTGTGTACATACATGCAAACTCCGCCTCCATACCTGTTTCTATCATTCCTGATTACAGTATAGTTGGCAATTTCAATGCTAGCATCCGTAAACGAGTCATCAAGTTTAGTTTCAGAGAAGGATAAAATCTTTGCCTTACCGTCATGAAACATTCCCTTAATTAACTCCAGTTTTTTGGGATTCAAGCTATTGATGTTCAAATGGACATGATGAAGTCCTGGTTTGGCAAAAACAACAGAGTGCATGTTCTCTGTAGTAATCGAGCCATCGTCGTAGCTGGGGGTCTCTTTGTCTACGACCGAGACAGGAAAGTTTGTCGTGGGGGGGAGGTGGTCATCATAGTCCGGTTGTAGTTGAGGCTGAAGTGGGGGAGCGGGGGTGGGGGTGGGGAGCTCAGGTTCCTGTGTCGACTGTGAGCTCAAACAGGAGGAGATCCATGCCTTTTCGACCGCACGGGGGGTCGGTGTAGCGGCGCCGACAGCTTCAAAGCCAAGATATTGCGCCAGCCACGACTGATCACGATCCCTGGGGGGTGGCGGGACCAGCGGGGGGGCATCCGGCTCGACGGACATCTCCGGCGATCCAGCGGCTGCGAGCTGGGCACCAGCATCCTCGGTGACGAGGGGGGGCGGCAGGGGGACATCCTCGGTGACGAGGGGGGGCGGCAGGGGGACATCCAGGGGGACATCCAGGTCCACGTCGGCGCTGTTGTTATCGGGCGGCGGCTCGAAAACCACGGCCGCGAGCTGGTCACAAGTAGCCTCAATGTTGGGGCTTTGCTGTAGAGAGCCGCGTGGGCAGCCATAGCACTCGTAACCAGTAGAACCCGTATCGATGTTACCACCGCTGGGGTTCTTTGTCTCCGAAAGCAGTTGTTGTTCCCTCGTGAGACGGGCGGCTTGCCGAGTGACTACGGGCCCTGGATGAACCTCAATATCACCAGAAAGAAGCAGAATAAAGTAAATGATGGACCGCCTGTCCATTCTGCCCATCTGGGGTTTGTTCTTAGTCAGCAGCAGCGACCCAAGGACCGTCAGTTTACCGAAGCCGAGATGTTTTGGCTCCGATCCAACGTGAAGGAAAAAAAACACTGCGTGATTCCTCTCCATTCCGCACGTTGGCTCCGATCCAACGTGGAGGAAAAAAAACACTGCGTGATTCCTCTCCATTCCGCACATAATTCTCCGTATATACAATTATGAGCGTTCCACGAGTCGGCAAACCATACAAGGAACAATAGGAAAAAAAGAAGAAAAAGTATCCCTCCTTTTCATTGTCCCTGGACGTTGCGAAAATGCGACTGCTCTGGCCGACTGCCAGCTTAGACTCAATAACTCAATCGACTGATAACTCAATCAATCAATCAATCAATCAATCAATCAATCAATCAATCAATCAATCAATCAATAAAAGAAAACACTGGTAACCCTCAGAATACAGTCATGTTTTTTATTGACATAATCTGTGCATTAATAATGATACATTGCAGTGTGAGAATACACCGTTCACGCAACAACATTCCCTGGTCATTGTTATTCACTCTAGATTCCACACTCCTGAATTATCAACAATAACTGTAATACGTAATACAATCTCAAAAGCTGCATTTAAATAGAAGGGTTAAAAGGGATCTTTTTTTTTTTCTTTTCTTTTCTTTTCTGGGTGGAAAAAAGAACAAAAAATATATAAAATGGGCACGGTCACACCACACTTTTATTCTACTTATGAGGGTGGATTCTGTTTCTGCTGCATTTCAATGGGAATGGAGCGGTTTGCTGCCATTTGCGGCTTTCTGCAAAAAAACAAAACAAAACAAAACACTCCTTTCCCATTGCATTGGCAGAATCCTCCCTCAGAATAAAAGTGCTTTACGACAGTGCCCTTAGGCCAGAGATTTTCGAATTATTTTGTCTCAGGGCACCCCATAAATATTGTTTTAATCCGAGGCACCCCTACATTATAATTTCCACTCCCAGCACCTTATATTTATGGCATATCGTCGTTGTCGGGTGGAAACCTTGTAGGCCTATGTCCAAACTAGTGAAAACAAGCACACAACGCCTCGCGATGTGAGGCGTTGTGTGCTTGTAGATCGGCTGTTTTCACTAGTTTTGTGCGACAGTCTTGTATGATGAAGCAGGGCTTTGCTTTACCAAAAGACGTACACATTTGAAACTTGGAAATACAAGGTTTCTGCCCGACAGTGACGATATTTTAGTGATAATGTTGTGAGGAAAACGTTGAGATAATAGCCATTTTGGTTAGAACTGACTGAAAATAACTTTGTACTTCAAGGTTAAAATGATACTAAATAGTTTTGCAAGTATCCAGATAAATTCCAAATATTATCAAATTATCTCGCGGCACCCCTGGACTGCCGTCACGGCACCCCAGGGTGCCCTGGCCGTCACCCACTTTGAAAACCCCTGCCTGAGGCATTGGGAAAAAAAGGAAATATTTTTGGACTGATATTTTCTTTTTGCTGTGATAGATTTCCATGTTCCCACAAGGTTCTATCTCACGGGAACGAGGTAGGAACTTGAGGGAATGAGATAAATAAAGGAGGGGGTGGAAATGGTCAAAAAGATTTATAATATCACAATCTGCATTTAAATAGGAGTGTATGATCTAAAAGGAACCTAGTTTAAATATATCTTGTGTTATTATCCGTAATCATCACATTTATACGTCGCTGTAATGTGCATAATATCTATATCATAATATGGCATTCTATCTTATGCCATATTTAATGCAATTTTATGCCATATTCTATGCCATATGCCAACAGTAATCCTGTAACATTCAGCCATAACCCTGATCACATGGAATCAAGGTCTGATTACGTAAGTGCATGCAAAATAAAATAGATATAAATAACCTTCCTTCATACGGAAACAAAACTTTTTTTTTTTTTTTTTTTTTTTTTCACCAGGGGTGCCGCACCAAATTCTGGGCCCTGGGTACTTTAACTATCTACAAGCTCACAGCGCTGTGCTGCGAGCTTGTAGATCTGCTGTTTTTGAAAAATCGTGACATTTGTGCAAGTCTTTGAATATTTCAAATCCTTTGAAAAACCTATGTTTCTATGTCAGTGATGCTCAAACCTTTTCATGTGAAAGAACCCCAAAATGATATGTATTTGGCCACGGACCCCCATCTCAAAATATTTACTTCCAGGGACCCCCCAGGCCTCCTGTAGGGACCCCCCAGGCACGGCACTCGGTGCCGCGCTGTGAGCTTGTAGATCTGCTAAAGTATATAAAATAATTAAGCTTTCTATCATTTTAGCGATTTTAATGATTTTGATTTCAGTGGGTGGGGGCATGCGTACAAGTGGCTAAATATGTCTTCAATCAGGGTTCCCACGGTCATGAAATTCCTGGAAATATTTTGAAATTAGAAAAATATTTTTCCAGTACTGGAAAAGTTTTGGAATTTATCAAGGGTCCTGGAAGGTCCTGGAAAAAATAGCTATGCATTGTCTTTGGTTATTGATTTTGTTAATACCTCTGAAATGACAAATTAAACATTGGCCAAATTGTCAAATATTAGAGGCAGAAATTGTGAAAATAGCCGGTCTACATGCTACGACCTGTTATTGAGCTGAATTATTGTTATATAGTCCTGGAAATTGGGTTAAATATTCTGGAAAGGTTTTGGAAAAGTTTTGGAAATTAATTGGTAAAAATGTATGGGAACCCTGATCAATAAGCACATGCCCAAGATGTATTGCGATCTTTCATGGGCAGATGTGAGTGACTTATGGGGGCTAGTAGTGTTGCTATAAATAGTAATAAAGAAATTGTATTCTAAAAATACATATTTAGCCAATTGTTACTCATGCCCCCATCCACTGAATCACAAAAATTATAGAAAGAAGTTAATGAACACATTCTAACACTTATCTTTTCTTTTCTCTAAAATATGAACCGTTGTTGTAAAAAAAAAAAAGTTGTCCTTTAAGTTTGAAAACTGCAGATTGGTCCTCTGCTGTTTCATTGTAATAATAGGAGCTTAGCAATAATGTATATTGCTAAGTAAAGTAAACGTCACTTCCCTTTATTCTGTGACTGGGTAATGACTCTGCAATAACAGAGAGAGGAGCTATCGTTTGTAAAAGGACTTTACAATACTTCTGTTTTCGCGTGCACTGAGGCGAACAAAATAGCACATAATAACAACATACAGACCTCTCATAACTGCTCTATTCACCCTCTACACTCGATGTTACAGTTGCTTCAGCTTCACGTCCATTTTTAACATCACATTTACGCGTGTTTTCGAGGTATTGTCTTTGCATTTTCATTGTCTGTGAACACGGATATAAAACATGTTATTTCCGAATGCGTTCAATTCCAATTCCCTGGGCCTCAGGGACGTTGTACGTTGTCTTCACTCGTTGTTTGGAAATGCATTAAATTTAGGACGTCAAAAGTGAAACAACATACAGGTTTACAATTTCTCACTCTTCTGACCTTTGTTCGAGATAAAGCCACATTTGTACTCCTTTGTGTGATGGAGTATACATGAAGTTTTAAATGAACTCTCTGGATGTTAATCCTACAGGAGGTCAGTCTCTTTCAGAGCAGGGTACTGAGTGTCTGGATTCAGTGTAGAGAGGTTTAGGGTGGAGGGGTCCAGGGTAGAGTGGTCGAGGGTAGAGGGGTTTAGGGTAGAGGGATCATGGGTAGAGTGGTCAAGGGTAGAGGGGTTTAGGGTAGAGGGATCATGGGTAGAGTGGTCAAGGGTAGAGGGGTTTAGGGTAGAGGGATCATGGGTAGAGTGGTCAAGGGTAGAGGGGTTTAGGGTAGAGAGGTTTGGGTATAGGGTAGAATGATTCAGGGTAGAGGGGTTTAAGGTAGAGGGGTTTAGGGTAGAGGGATCATGGGTAGAGTGGTCAAGGGTAGAGGGGTTTAGGGTAGAGGGATCATGGGTAGAGTGGTCAAGGGTAGAGGGGTTTAGGGTAGAGAGGTTTGGGTATAGGGTAGAATGATTCAGGATAGAGGGGTTTAAGGTAGAGGGGTTTAGGGTAGAGGGGTTTAAGGTAGAGAGGTTTGGGGTAGAGGGGTTTAGGGTAGAGAGGTTCAGGGTAGAGGGGTATAGGGTTGAGGGGTCTAGGGTAGATGGGTTTAGGGTAGAGTGGTCAAGGCTAGAGCGATTTAAGGTAGAGAGGTTTGGGGTAGATGGGTTTAGGTCAGAGGGGTTCAGGGTAGAGGGGTTCAGGGTAGAGGGGTTGAGGGTAGAGGGGTTGAGGTTGTAGGGGTCCAGGTCAGAGGGGTTCAGGGTAGAGGGGTTCAGGGTAGAGGGGTTGAGGGTAGAGGGGTTGAGGGTGTAGGGGTCCAGGTCAGAGGGGTTCAGGGTAGAAGGGTTCAGGGTAGAGGGGTTGAGGGTGTAGGGGTCCAGGTCAGAGGGGTTCAGGGTAGAGGGGTTCAGGGTAGAGGGGTTCAGGGTAGAGGGGTTGAGGGTGTAGGGGTCCAGGGTAGAAGGGTTCAGGGTAGAGGGGTTCAGGGTAGAAGGGTACAGGGTAGAGGGGTTCAGGTCAGAGGGGTTCAGGGTAGAGGGGTTCAGGGTAGAAGGGTTCAGGGTAGAGGGGTTCAGGGTAGAAGGGTCCAGGTCAGAGGGGTTCAGGGTAGAAGGGTTCAGGTCAGAGGGGTTCAGGGTAGAAGGGTTCAGGGTAGACGGGTTCAGGGTAGAAGGGTCCAGGTCAGAGGGGTTCAGGGTAGAAGGGTTCAGGGTAGAGGGGTTCAGGGTAGAAGGGTACAGGGTAGAAGGGTCCAGGTCAGAGGGGTTCAGGGTAGAAGGGTTCAGGGTAGATGGGTTCAGGGTAGAAGGGTCCAGGTCAGAGGGGTTCAGGGTAGAAGGGTACAGGGTAGAGAGCTTTAGGGTAGAGCGGTTTAGGGTAGAGGGGTCCAGGATGCTACGTTCTTCCACCTCAGTGCACCTCAGCAGTCATGCGGGCGACAGCGCCTCGCCCGGCCTCTCGCGCTCCTTCCTCTCGGCTCGCTCCACGTCCATGACGGTGAAGAGCGACTCCTTGACCATGTCGGGGCTGACCGAGGCCTTCCGGACCTCCCGGTAGCCGGCAGGGAGGGGCTTCTTGGTGAAGGCCTCGGCCAGGGCCCTCTTGAACTCGGGGTCGGGACAGAACAGGTACTCGTACAGGGCTCCCGCCAGGACTCCGCCCAGCACTGGCCCCACCCAGTAGACCTACAATGCACACACACAGCAGTGTTGGTTTGACAGCAAATTTTGATTGAGTTTTAGTCATAGTCTTTTGAATAAAATGTCATTTAGTTTGAGTCATAATTTAGTCACCTGAAAAGTATCAGTTTTAGTCTAATTTTAGTCGACTAAATATCATAAGATTTTAGGTGACTAAATCTACAGTTGATTTAGTCAACTAAAATGTATTTCGGCAGGTCTTGATGGCATCGTAATGAATGATTTTACCCTTGGTTGCGTGCTGAAAATAACAGATCTACAAGCTCACAATGCGTCGCAGACGCAACACCGGAGAGCAACCAGACATAAAATGACTCTCTTCTCCACTAGTCCCTCCCTAACGTTTTTGTCTAGTTTTTATTTTATTGACGAAATTGTCAATAATTTAGTCTTAGTCTTAGTCATCACAGCTTAGTTTTTCTTTCGTTTTCGTCAGTGAAGAAAACGCAGTCGACAAACATTTTTTGTCAGAGTTTTAGTCGACGAAATCAACACTGACACACACACGCGCACGCACGCACGCACACACACACACACACACACACACACACACACACACACACACACACACACACACACACACACACACACACACGCACGCACACACCGTCTTAGCTGTCCATCGTGTACGATGATGATTGCAACTGTCAGATCGCAGTTACTATCAAAACCTTCCCCGGCTGTCAGTCTGTCTGTCTTTCTGTCTGTCAGTCACACATCACACGTCACACTTTTGCCCAACTAACATCTCCGCCACCGTTGCCCCTATCCATGCACACACACTCCTTGGCTGCCAAAGCCCTTGTTTCTCACATGGCCCTCTTCTAGCGCCACCATGAGGTAACCATAATTTTCAATGATCTACTATAGCGTTTGCAAAAACAAAATATCGTACAGTTTTGGCTTTGGATCGTATCATTTTAAAATGCAGATAATCTGTATCGAATAGTTTTGCAATGCAAATAATTGATTGTATGGAAACTAAGTATTTGTGCCTTGTATTTGGCAAAAATAAAAAAAGAGAGAAAAAGAGTGTATTTTGGTCTATCTATAAATGTGTGTACTCTCTATGTTCATGTCAAAGTGCGGTTTTGTCCATTTGTGTTGAAATATAATGTGTTTACTTATTTACAGTATATCCATAATAGATTTTTGGCATGTTTCGCTCAGATTTAATGTCTTTGCTAAATAGTTACTATATCGATTTTAAACCATTGAATCAAATCGTATCGTATCGCCATGGCCCATGAATGACCAATATCGTCCATGTATCGTATATCGTCAAACATGTATTGTGAAGCGTATCGTATCGCTATCAAAATGTATCGTTGCACCCCTATTAATTACCATTTCCCTCCATGTATCTACCCTCCTGCACACTCTTATCAGTTCCTGTGTATTAGTTTTTCAAGGTACGGATATTTTTGCTAAACATCCTCTTCAGTGATAGGCAGGGTTGTCGCACCAAATTCTGGGCCCTGAGTACACGGGTTCGCTTGAATTATTTAGTGCTTTAACTATTGAAAAATAGCAGATATACCGTACATGCTCACACTGTGAGCTTGTAGATCTGCAGTTTGTGCAAGGCTTTGAATATTTCAAATCCTTCTAAGGTTTTTTGAAAAACCCATGTTTCTATGTTAGTGGTGCTCAAACTTTTTAATTCGAAGGACCCCTCAAAATATTTATTTCCAGGGACCCCCCAGAAGCAAATTTTAGTTACAAATGTTTGCTTAAAAAATACATACATTCAAAGATTTGCACTCATTTTCACGACTTTTCAAAAATAGCAGATCTACAAGCTTGTATATCTGCTATTTTTCAATAGTTAAAGCATAAAATAATCAAGGCCCCTCCACCTTGTGCCCTAGTAACTCAGTCCCACTTTTACCCCCCTTGTCATCAGTTCCTATATATTCGTTTTTCGAGATACATATATTTTTACTAAACATCCTCTTGTTTACAGTGATAGGAAGTCTTCAAGCATCTTATGACACTACACAAATAACTAGATGACACAAGTGGCTGGTTTGGTGACATGAGATATCGTGCACACATGCGCTCGTCTAATTTATGTTCTCAGAAGCAGCGCTGTAGTGAGGAAGCTGTCGGATAGTCACAGTAAATCATGATCTTTATAATTAGAATGGAAACAGACATGTGATCCATGTCCAGACAGAGGTCACATCCTGTGTTCGGGTCCATTAGGAACCCCCTCCAGCAGGGGTTGTAGCCCACTGTTCGACCCCCCAGAAGTCTGGCTGATCAGTTACCAGTGTTGTAAAGTAACTTCGTACATGTACTTAAGTACAATTTTGACGAATTTGTACTTTACTAGAGTGTTTACAGTTTCCAATGCTTTTACTTCTACTCCACTACATCTCGGATCCAAATATTGTACTTTTACTCCACTACATTTATGTGAAAGGTATAGCTTGTAGATCTGCTATTTCCAAAAAATGTTTGCATACATTTGAAAATTTGAAATGACACATTCTGCATAATGAGTACTTTTACTTTTTGTACTTTAAGAACATTTTGATATCAAGTTACTTTATAGATTATGATTTTGATTACAAAACCTACATTAACTACTTCAGCCCTGCTAACATTTCGGCCATTTGAAAATCAAGCGCACAATGTGTCACCTTACAAGCACCGTGAGCATGTCGATGTGCTATTATCAAGATCTTTATTCGTTTTATGCATTTGACGACTTGCTACTTTTGGTCCTTTAAGTAGGCCTACATTAATAGCAAATCTTTTGTAGTTTTACTCAAGTAAATGTTGAATTCCAGACTTTTATTTGTAACAGTGTTTCTACATTGCTGTATTGATACTTTTACTTAAAGGAGTAGTTCACCCCAAAATTACTTTTTTTTCTATTGATTACTCACCCCATGGAGACTTCAATAATATTTTTATAAGACAATAATTTGATTACAATAAATATACCCCCATTGATTCGGGATGGGGACCCAAATGCATTTGGGTCCCCATCCGGAATCAATGGGCCTACAAAGAGTTTCCTCAAATCATTGGCTTCGGAATGCGACAAAAACAAAATAATTTTATTGAACTCAAGTCTCCATGGGGTTGAGTAATCAATTGAAAAAAAAGTCCTTTTGGGGGTAAACTACTCCTTTAAGTAATGAAATTGAAGTACTTTTTCCACCACTGGTGACCAGTGATGAGGTAGATGGGAGCCTAGAACTGTCCACAGCCCTCCTCTGGGGAACCAGTTGACAGAAATGACGCCGTCTTATAATGAGAATTAGTAGGTTAAAGGACAACTTTCTTTGTGTTCATATTTTAGATCAGGGGTGGGCAACTACGATGCATGGAGAGGGCCACTATATTTTCACACTCACTCCAGAGGGTCACAATGAATACACAGTCGCATGCGCACAACACTTGTCCACCGTCTGTTACCTCGTCCGGACGGGGACAACAAGAAAGAGCGGCTGCCTCTCAGTTGACCATGTATGTTTTAGATTGTAATGAAAAGATAATTGCTTTCTATCATTTTAGCGATTTTAACCATTTCGATATCAGCCAGTGGGGGCATGCGTACAAGTGTCTAATATGTATTTTTAAGCACATTCCCAAGATGCACCATGTTACTGTAAAGAGTAAAAGTCTGTAATCCTTAATTCACTTGATAAAAAGTACAAAAGTATTGGTATCAAAATGTACTTAAAGTACCAAAAGTCGAAAGTAGTCTTCGTACAGCATATCCCATTTCACAAATTTTAAATGCAAACAATGAATACAAATATTTTGGGAATAGCCGATCTGCAAGATAAGTAAGTAAGTAAGTCAAGATCACAATGCGCCTCGGTCTGACGCATCAGCTATTTTTCAAATGGCCGAAATGTACAGGGCTGAAATGGTTTGATTAATTAGTAATAATAATAATCGAAATCTACAAAGTAACAAGCAACTTAAGTTTTCAAATAATTGTAGTGGGGTAAAAGTACAATATTTGCCTCTGAGATGTATTTGAGTAAATGTACATAGTTACTTTACACCAGGGACGTGCAGAGAATGTTAGAGAGGCAGGGGCTCAATGTCTAAAGGGGCCTTTTGGTGAAAATATATATTTTCGGTATTTGATACCACACTGAATTAAGCATAATCAAGTGAATACTGGGATTTCTACCCAGTGAGGGCAATGATTTCAACATAAGATGCTGCAATCAAGTTCAGGAGAGTTTGGACAAGGCAATTCTCTTGAAGGCTGGTATGGCATGGGTAGTAAAAACTGCATTCAAGATCTGGAGAGGGCACTTTTTACAGATCGATAAAAGGGCAGGGGCTCAAGCCCCCTTTGATGTATATGTGTGCACGTGCCTGCTTTCCAAAAGTTTTAGCCTGTGATCCAAAAGAGAAATTAAACATTTGCCCAGGACCCAAACTAGTGAAAACAGCAAAGCAACGCATTGTGAGCTTAAACATTTGTGTTCTAATTTATGGAATTTCTACGATTTATCTTTGATTTCTTCATGAAATTACTGAAATATATATATATATATATATATATATAATATATATATATATATATATATATATATATATATATATATATATATATATTTTTTTTTTTTTTTTTTTTTTTTTTTTGTATTTCTAAATACTAAGAATTGAAAATCTAAAAGTAGGAAACAAAAACCAAAGGGACCCACTGTTTGGGAACCAGTGCCAGTGGTTCTCAACCAGTGGGTCGGGACCCCCAGGGGGTTCCCCAAAATAATTTGGGGGGGTCCCCAGATGATTAACTTAATGTGCAACATTGTTTTCTCACTCAACAGTAAACAAACCAATATAAAGTTTAATTGTATGGAGGGTATTGGCATGTTTCTAAAGTGACAATTTAAAGATGTTTTAATAGATCTAAAATGACAACTTTGGCCAAATTGTCAAATATTAGAGGCAGAAATTGTGAAAATAGCAGATCTACATGCTCACAGCGCCTCGAGTTGCGAGGCCTTGTGAGCATGTAGATCTGCTATTTTCACAATAGAACCATGTTATACAAAATCTAATGCCTCAACTTTTAGTGCTCGTCAGGGTGAGGGGGACCCCAGTTCAAATATGATTATTATGGGGGTCGCAGCCTGAAAAGGTTGAGAACCCCTGCCTTACACCACTGCATGCTCACGTGTGTGCTCAGAGTGCTTACCCAGTGGTTGTCCCAGCTCCAGGTGACCATGGCAGGGCCCAGGGAACGCGCTGGGTTCATGCTGGCTCCAGTGTAGGGGATCTGAGGGGAAACACAATACCACACACTGCAATGATTATTTACTCTTGACACATGGAGTGCCTAAGACGTCCAGGGACGTTTTAACTGGTTACCATGGTAACCAATAGCCAGCACGCTACGGGCAGGAGTGAGGGGAATAATGTAGTCAGGATATCCTCTCTGCCATTCACTTGTATTCATAACGGCTGCAGAAAAATGTATCTTATATTTATATATCTTTTCCCATATCTCGGATTCTTTCCCCTTTTCTATGGACCATAACCTAAGCACAGGTCATCGCGGCATGGACGAAAATATAGCTGTAAGACTAAAGGCCCATTCCCACTGGGCCAGATAACAGATAAAAAAAAGTCTCTTTCTCCAGATATTTTTCCATTCAAAGTGGATGGTAGATACAGAAAAAATATATATATCTGCCACAGATATTTCTTTTATCTGTGGCAGATTTTTTTTTAATCTGCTGTCAAAATCATTGCTGAATTTATTTAGACGAGTGAGCGGCTCTTACTCGGTCAACTGGCGGCCCGGGGGCCATCTCAAAACGTCAGCTTGTAGATCGGCTATTTTTGATATTTTTGACTCTGTATGCATTGTGGCCCTCTGGAGTGAGTGTGAAAATATAGTGGCCCTCTCCATGCATCGTAGTTGCCCACCCCTGATCTAAAATATGAACACAAAGAAAGTTGTCCTTTAACCTACTAATTCTCATTATAAGACGGCGTCATTTCTGTCAACTGGTTCCCCAGAGGAGGGCTGTGGACAGTTCTAGACACCCGTCCCTACACTTCATGGTGAGGGCTGAGGGGCAGGAACTTTAGCCCCCTGCCCCGCCCGTGAACCCCCGGACTGCATTCCCCTGAGTTCAACCACTTCCACAGCTTCCCCTGATGTGCTGCTCCAACCCACTCCACACCCTGCCACACACAGCACTGGCATGCAGACAGATGCACAGTCATGCGTATGTGCTGGTGAAAACCCCGGACACACGAGCCCCCAACGTGTTCGCACCTCCCTGGCACCCTCTGTAGGGGGTAACCTCAAATAAGCAACAAGGAGGGCTAGATCAGGGGTTCAAAAAAGATGTCCCATATGCCAAGGACCCCCAAATAGCCAGACCCCTGGCTGTTGTGGGGCCCCTTGTTGCGAAATGACTATTCTCGCTTTTTCTGAGAATGGGTAACACCAGGGAGACGTTCAATGGGCCCACACACGCACGGAAGACTGACAGACAGACTTGTGGGTAGCATCCATGAGGTAATAGTCTAGATCAGTGTTTCCCAAACCTTTTTCCGAGGGACCTTTTTTTTTTAGATGAAAAATGCAGGGGACCCATTTTTAAGGTGAAAAACCAGGTGGTCCGCAGACCACCGTTCCCTTGAATATGTATACCCTAAAAAAAATATCTAGAAACAACACTGCAACCAGCATCATTGGATACAAATAATCCTAATTCCTAGTGGTTTCTGTCCTGACTGCACAGTCCTGCCTGTCAGTCGGACATAGCAGAGCGAGTGGACATCAAAGGAATGCAGCGGCTGCAACAAGCTTGTTAATAAATGGCCGAGTGAAAACAGAGGAAATGTTTTGACGACCCAATGGCAATTGAAATGTCCTAGATCAAAAACAACCCAGTATTGCTCCTGTGTCTGCTCCGAGTCTGCACTGCAGGCAGTGAGAGCGGGTCACACTGCTGCATCACAGAATGTCATGTGGATTTGTCACTGGAACCAAACAATGCTACCTAACACCATGTACACACTTTCATCTTACGCCTCCTTTTGGGTTTGGTCATCATTTAACAGCAGCAGCAGCAGCAGCAGCAGAAGCAGAGATGTATCCATTTTTCTGCAGCCAGGATGAATACAATTCAATGGCCGAACGGAAGTCGGCGGAAGTGGCTTTCGCGAGGCGTCATGGGAAGCTAGCGGTAGCTAGCCCCTTTGAAAATGCTGAGAGAACAACGTCCAGACCGGCGTGAACAAGCACTCACCGCAAACATGTGTCCGATGGACACGGACAGGCCGATGGCCAGGGCGGCGGAGCCCTTCAGGTCGCCGCGTCTGGAGTCGCACGTGGCAAACACGGTGAAGACCAGCTCAAAGGTGATGAAGAGCTCAACCACCAGAGCATGACCTGCCGAGATGCTGCTGTTCACCTGAAAGAAAAGGAAAAGAAACGCTCAGTGTTGTAAAAAGTACTCACATTTTACACTTAAAGGAGCTATAGTCAACTTTTTTTGTCAGGCTGACACTTTGTTTACATTATAGTCTATTCTTTGATAGTGTTAGACTAGGATGTAAACAAAGTGTCAGCCCGACAATGGCCAAAATGATTATTTTATCATTATTTTACACTTTTTTTGGTCATTTTTGAACAGAAACACAGAAACACAAGCTTATTTTTTTATAAAATATTTTCGAAACATTATTTTTTATTTTAGCATCCGTTTTTCAAGAAAAGGTTAGCTCCTTTAAGTAAAAGTATCAATACAGCAATGTAGAAATACTCCGTCACAAGTAAAAGTTCAGAATTCTAAATGTACTTGAGTAAAAGTATGAAAGTATTGGCATCAAAATGTACTTAAAGTACCAAAAGTATAAGTACAAAATGTTTGAAAATAGCCGATCTACAAGCTCACAACGCGTCGCATCGCGACACATTGTGAGCTTGTAGATAGGCTATTTTCAAATAGTCATGTAGTGGTTAAAGTGGTTAATGTATGTTTGATAATATTATAAGTTATATCTGCAAAGTAACTAGTAAGTAAGTTTTCAAATAAATGTAGTGGAGTAAAAGTACAATATTTGGATCCCAGATGTAGTGGAGTAGAAGTAAAAGTATTGGAAATACTCATGTAAAGTACAAATACCTCAAAATTGTACTTAAAGGGCCTACACCATGCTTTTAAAACTATATTTTTTGTATAAATATATGCTCAAAATTGAGTCTTAGACAGGTCTTAACCCTCAAACACACACTCTGACCATTCCTTTTGTTTCTACTAGCTGTCCTATAATTAGGCTCTCAAGCTGCAATACCAAAACGGCCTTTGTTTGCTCAGGGGCGCATCTAGTGGGGTTTTTTCCTCTCCTCTCCAACGTTGACAACAAATATATTGGGCCAATTAAAAATAGGATAATGTTGCAGCTCTGATTATAGCCTACTAGCCTATGTTGTATGATATAAGCCTACTGTCAAATGACACAGAACAGTAAGCCAGCTGCAGATGGAGGTGGAGGCTAAGCAAGTTAGAAACAAATGAGGGGCTGGGTTTACAACAGTAGCTCAGGTTTTTACCTGAAGGGCGGGGGGGGGGGGGGGGGGGGGGGGGAATCACGTCAAACCTCACAAAAGGTTACTTCTGTATTGTTGGTAATGTAGAACTTAGCATGCTCTCTGTGAACCTGCAGGGTTAACGGAGGTGGGAGGGCTGATCTCTGCAGGCATGTGCACACATAGACATAAAGGGGGCTTGAGCCCCTGCCCTTATATTTGTCTGTAAAAAATGCCTCTCCAGACCATAAATACAGTTTTTACTATGGTGAAAGAGAGGCAAATGCCCTCTTTCCATGCCATATACCCGAAGGCATGCAGCATTCAATAGAATTGCCTTGTCCAAACTCTCCTGAACTTGAATGCAGCATCTTATGTTGAAAGAATTGCCCTCACTGTGTATACATCCTTGCTGTACACCCACATCTCCAGTATTGACTTGATTATGCTTAGTTCAATGTGGTTTCACGCACCGAAAATAGCAGACCTCCAAGCTCACAATGCGTCACAGCGCAACGCATTGTGAGCTTGGAGGTCTGCTATTTTCGGTGCTTTCACCAAAAGGCCCTTTTGGAAATTTCAGCCCCTGCCTAAAATTCTCTGCACGTCCCTGGATCTCTACATCAGGCAAAACTGTCAGCCAGCTCATTTAATTTATAATTAATTATTATCATAGTGAAATTGCAATTACGTATTATACTGGAAGATATTTGTATTGTCATGGGCCACGGTTGTTGTGCCACAACATTACTTACCTTAGAGAAAACAAACCTAGACATGACACAAGTCGTTATGTTGTATATCAGGTCGCACTTGTCATTTTCTTTAGCATAACAAAGAATAATAAATGACACCTCTCCTGTAAAAAAATAGCAGATCTACAAACTCGTAGCGTGGCACCAGAGTGGCAACCACTCGGTGCCACGCTACCATCTCGTAGATCTGGTATTTTTGAATAGCCCAACATATAAAATAAAGGTTGCTTTTTTATTTATTTTTTATTTTTTTTTACAACAAGGGTTTATATTTTAGATAGTCATTAGAGACAAGAAAAGATGAGTGTTAAAAAATCATTTACTTATTTCTATTTTTTCACTGAAACAATAGAAAGCAGTAAATTAATCCATTTTAACACTAATATTTTCTTTTCTCTAATTACAATCTAAACGAATCTTTGAAAAGTTTGAAGTGGCATTTCTTCCTCGGCCTAGTGGGAATGTGTGTGCACAATTTCACAAAAATTGCACGCTGTGTTCGTGATTTGAGGCATTTTGTTCAAAACTGACCAATCTTACAAACTTTGAAAGCCAATCTCAGCCAATCAGGATGGAATATGGACAATCAGACAGATCCATGTCAATCACATGACTGTAGAGATACTGTCTACCGATTTGCGTGATTTTCGGACAAAATCTGTAGGAGTACTGTCCAAAAAGTAGTTTTGCACAAATTGACCTCCTGGTGGCGCTAGAACAGGCCCATGTGAAAAATGTGGGGCAGAGGTTCTGAATTGGCATCCAGGGAGTGCGTGTGCTCATTTTGGCAGCGACCGGAGGGCCAACGGCGACTGAGATTAGCTGGTAACAAACTGGAGGACACACCGACGCACGGCGAAAACATACTCTCCCCCAAGCCTTCGGCTGGTGGAGACAAATATGAACCCTTGTTGTAAAAAAACAAAGTCGTCCTTTAAAGCAGGGATGTGCTGGCCATTGGGAAAAGCGGGACAACTCCCAAATGACCGGTTCATTCCTGGCCAGTCCAGGCCGGCCATAAGGAAAAAATAAAATGTCGGCCTTCGTTCCATGTTGGGGGCTGGGCGGCCAACAAAGTAAATCGTCACTGTCGGGCAGAAACCGCGTTTCTCCAAGTTTCAAATGTGTACATTTTTTCGCAAAGCAAAGCCCTACTTCATCATACAAGGCTGTCGCACAAAAGTGGTGAAAACAGCAGATCTACAAGCACACAACGCCTCGCGATGCGAGGCGTTGTGTGCTTGTAGATCGGCTGTTTTCACTAGTTAAAATCATTTTTAAAATGATAAATACAAAACAAACGGTTTTGGACATATAAGGTTTCCACCCGACAACGACGAAATATAACTCATGTAATTGGCCCACTGGCTTGTCACTTGTCATGATCTGAAATGGCAAAGTAGCAGCAGCAATGAGGGCCTCTCCAACTCTTTTTCCCGGGCTGAATCAGGGGCCCAGCACGTCCCTGCTTTAAAGTGGTTCAAATCTAAAGCAACACAGATGCTTTCCAGGGTCTAAAATGGGTCTAAAGACATCCTCTCTCACCGCGGTGACTCCCATGCCGCCTCGGACAGAGCTGGGCGTGACGCCCAGGAGGATGGCGGCTCCGGTCACGGCGCCCAGGCACTGTGCCAGCAGGTAGAAGAGGCCCTTGGCCAGGCTCAGCTTCCGGGTCACCACCATGGCGGCGGTGACGGCCGGGTTGACGTGCGCGCCGCTGACGTGGCCGAAGCACTGCACCATGGTGGCGATGCTGAGGCCGAAGCACAGCGAGATCAGCACCAGGTCGGCCGCCGGGGGGCGCTGTTCTGCACCTGCGGCGGCGGAAAGTGATTATAAGTACATTTACTTTAGGGTCAGTTTCCATGTAGCCATGCAGTTGCCATCATTTTTTGGGAAAATTAAGAAGAAGAAAAAAGTAATTGAAAAAACACAGCCAGCTCACGTATTAGGAGGGTAATATGAGTCACCAGAAAAAGGAACGGGTGTTTTCAATTAATCACATTAATCTATCATGGTGAAAATGGAGTTTGAAGTTACAATGGGTTTGTATAGGAAGGGGGTGTGTCTGATTAAATAAATATGAAATATCTAAATATGAAATATCCCCTTAAAGGTATATTCAGTGATTGTATTTCATTCAAATAGAAATATAATTGGTACATTTTCCATTCATTTTCCTCACTAGAATGTGTGCTAACCATAGAAGGACTTCCACCATGGCCTGTGTTACGACGAGCATAGCTAGATTCGGTTTTCAGAGCTGGCCAGCCAGTCCTTGACCAATCAGGGTAGAGTATGGCCATAGTTATGTTATGATGCTTAGTTATGATGGTCAAATGAAAAGTTTTGAGAACCACAGTCGCTCTGAATTAAGAACGTCTGCTAAATGCCTAGATTGTAAACTACTGAACTCATTAAATGCCACAGTCTTGTAGTAAATCAGTATTATATACATATCCTGAAGCTGGAGACGTAGGCCTACCGATATTCAGTGATTGGGTCTAATGATCAAAACGAGAACATTATAATGGTGTAAAAGATCTATAACAAACTAAACATTTCCACGCTGTAAGGCCAGTAAGGGACAAGATGACCCCCGGCCACTTTCATTATCACTGAATACACCTTTAAGCAGGGACGTGCTGGCCATTGGGAAAAGCGGGCCAACTCCCGAACGGCCAGTTCATTCCCGGCCGGTCCAGGCCGGCCATTAGAAAAAAGAAAAAAAAGGCCTTTATTCCATTTTGGGGTCTGGGCGGCCAACAAAGTATCGTATCTCCAAGTTTCAAATGTGTACATTTATTTCGCAAAGCAAAGCCCTGCTTCATCATACAAGGCCGTTGCACAAAAGTAGTGAAAACAGCAGATCTACGAGCACACAACGCCTCGCACCGCGAGGCGTTGTGTGCTTGTAGATTGGCTGTTTTCACTAGTTTAAATCATTTTTTAAATGAGAAATACAAAACAAACGGTTTTGGACGCACAAGGTTTCCACCTGACAACAACGAAATATAACTCATGTAATTGGCCCACTGGCTTGTCACTTGTCATGATCTGAAATGGCAAATCTTTGAGTAGCAGCAGCGCTATAGAGAGAGATCTCTCTCTCTATAGCGCGCAATGAGGGCCTCTGCAACTCTTTTTCCCGGGCTGAATCAGGGGCCCAGCACGTCCCTGCCTTTAAGTGTATTTTTCTCCCCAGCAGTGCTGACCTGTGGCGGCGCCCCAGTTGATGGTGGAGCCCAGGCTGAGCAGGACAAACAGCATCATGGCCAGGAACTCCGCGGCCACGCAGCGCCAGAACTCCTGCGTCCACACACCCTTGAAGGCAGCCATGAGCGCCCGTGGCCGTCGCGCACGTACTACTGTTCTGGGCCAGCAGGGGGAGACAGGGCACGCACGCTGGGACCAGCAACTCCTATACAGGAGGAGACGACAACACAAGCACGGTTAATCGGGAGATAAGCGACCGTCACGTTGCATACACAAACTTTAGAAGGCAATGGCAGCCAATCAGGAGGGAATATGGGAAATGGGACAGATCCATGTTGAAGACATGACTTTAGAGGTACTGTGTACCGCTTCGCGTGATTTTAGGACAAAATCTGTAGGAGTAGTGTCCAAAAATGTGTTTAGCAAGAAGAGGGCCATGTGAGAAATGAGGGGTGGATGTTGTGGTTTGGCAGCCAAGGAGAGTGTGTGCAAAGTTTGGCATGGATAGGGGCAACGGTGGAGGAGATATGAGTAGGGCAAAAGTGTGACGTGACGTAAAAGTGGACAGACTGACAGACTGACAGCCGGTGGTTTTGATAGTAACTGTGACCTGACGGTGCAAAGAACATAGGCTGGACTTTTTGCTGTGCACACACACTTCCTGGATGCCAATTCAGAACCTCTGCCCCACATTTTTTACATGGGCCTGTTCTAGTGCCACCATCAGGCCGATTTTTTGCAAAACTCATTTTTGGACAGTACTCCTACAGATCATTTCCAAAGATCACGCAGATCAGTGCTCAGTATTTCTATGGTCAAGGGCAGGGATGTCAAACTCAGATGCACAGGGGGCCAACATTTTAAAAATAGTACAAGTCGAGGGCCGGACTGGTTCAATGTTTATTCAAACGCGGGCTTGTGGTCAGGGGCCCTCGATACGCGCCTATGCACTAGCAGTGCATTGTGGGACTTGTAGTATTATGGTGGTGCGTGTGTAACAGAGTGACACACTGCCTCAGCCTGATGGCATCAAAAGTCTAATATCTCCCCCAGTCCATAAAGATATCCCTTTGGTCTGATGGGTGAGATGTTGGACTTTCATACAAATCCCAGGCATTGTTGTGCAATATACCAGTGGCCAGTGGGCCAGTTCTAATAGTAATTAAATATCATCCTGCGGGCCGAAGATAATTCAATCACAGGCCTGATTTGGCCACCGGGCCTTGAGTTTGACATATGTGGTCAAGGCGGATCTCTCTGATATTTCATAATTGCCTAAAATTGGCTTCCAAATTTTGCAGGATTGGTCCGTTTTGAACATAATGGCTCAAATCATGAATACAGCGTGCCATTTACGTGACATTTTTCCACTAAGTCGAGGAACAAATGCCACTCTTTTCACATTGGCCTATTATAGCGCCACCAGCAGGTCAACTTCAGCAGAACAAAGGGCCTCAACTCATGAATACATCCAATTGCTGTTACAGGCACAAGAAGACATGGCACCCTTTTCCCTTTGGCGTTTTATAGCACCACCAGGAGGCCACAATAACATACCTGACCTGGCGGAGTCCTGTGCTCGGAAGAGCACTTCTAGTTGTGACCGTAAGGTCGCAGTTACTATCAAAACCTCCACCGGCTGTCAGTCAGTCTGTCAGTCAGTCACACGTCACACGTCACACTTTTGCCCTTCTCATATCTTCGACACCGTTGCCCCGATCCATGCCAAAATTTGCACACACACTCCTTCTTACATGGCCCTCTTCTATTGCCACCATGAGGCCGATTCTTGCAAAACACATTTTTGGACACTGCTCCTACAGATTTTGCCCTAAAATCACGCAAAGCGGTACACAGTATCTCTACAGTCATGTCAGCAACATGCGTCTGTCCCATCTAGCGCCAACATCAGGCCGATTTTTGCAAAACACATTTTTGGAAACTGCTCCTACAGATCTTGCTCTAAAATCAAGCAAAATGGTACACCGTATCTCTAAAGTCATGTCATCAACATGGATCTGTCCCATTTCCCATATTCCCTCCTGATTGGCTACCATTGCCTTCTAAAGTTTGTGTATGCGACCTGACGGTCGCTTATCTTCCGATTTAGGGAGTCTTTCTGGTTGTATTTATTTTAAAAGAGGGACAACGTCTGTTGCAATTGATGTGTGGTCCAGCCCTATGGAACGCATGGAATGCATGTGCTAATGTGCAGATCTAAAATATTGTGTTGATGACACTCATATATTAACCTTAGGAAATATTAGGTTGCAGGCACATGCATTCCACACATTACTGTACATACAGGGCTGGACCACCCATGGACAAATGACATCATCAACCTGCTACAGACACTGTCCTCCTTGAGTAAGAGATGAACTATTTATAACACCAGTAAGACTCTCTAAGTAAGGGATAATGAATGTCTCCGCGGTGAATGGCGATGTATAACAGGCCGACGGACTGATAACTCCCCGAGGCGCCAGCCGAAGGGATGTTATATATCGTCATTCACCAAGGAGCCATTCATTATCCCGCTTATTAACCGGCTACTAAATAAAATTAATAATTTGACTCAAAACTAAAAACAAAACAAAGTATTTCCCTGTTTACAGACGGCTGAAAGTGTTCCACAGGTGTTGCGCTGGGGGTCCCCCAGCGAGACACAGTCGCCTTGGAAAACAAGGAAGTGCTGATTAGATAGAATCCATTTTCTGATACTACGTTGTCTATTTCTCGCTTAAAATATATTTTAAAACATTCTTGAGAGCAAAACATTCTAAATGTCGCTGTGTGTTTGTTTACATGGCTGACATGTTGGATACAGTACAAGATTCACGCAGTGCAGCTTGACTGCAGCAGGTGCTCTGAGTCTTTGATTAGCAGCGGTCTGTTATAGAGCGGAGCGCTCTGTTATCGGGGAATATCAGACCTCTGATTTCAGCGATTGACCAATCAGAATCAAGCATTCAAACAAGCCGGGTAATAATCGGGAGATAAGAGACCGTCAGGTCGCATACACAAACTTTAGGAAATGGTAGCCAATCAGGAGGGAATGTGAGAAATGGGCCCAGATCCATGTTGATGACATGACTTTAGAGATACTGTGTACCGCTTTGTGTGATTTTAGGCCAAAATCTGTTGGAGCAATGTAAAAAAAGAATCAGCCTGATGGTGGCGCTAGAAGAGTGTGAGAAATCAGGGGCGGAGGTTGTGGTTTGCCAGCCAAGGAGTGTGTGTGCAAAGTTTGGCATGGATAGGGGTAACAGTGGAGGAGATGCAAAAGTGTGATGTTAAGGACAGACAGACAGACAGACAGACAGACAATAATTGCAGGGATCCTTTCAAGCCAATAAAACAATTATGTCGCAACAAGTAGGCTAAATAAACAATGTATCATTTGCCTATGTAGTCTTATGTCTATATGTACCATATTATGTCCCTCACACACCAGGGGTGATTGACATAGTCCTTTTATAAATATATATACAAGAAAAGATATACATTATAGTGTAATATGCCAATATCTCATTTGGCTGAACAGTTGAAACACTTTTAAACCCTTTTTATTTCATAGTTTGGTTACTGCACTTTTGATTTGTATGGCAGTATACCTGATGGCAGGCTTTTAAATAGACGCGTCATATTCAAATCTATAATTTATTGCCACTTCTATGCTGTAACAAATCCACATAAGAATTAATACCCATATTAATACATTAATAATAGATTAATGAATATGGGAAAAATGCAATAAAGGGATAGAAAATAAAATAAAATAAAAACTCAATTAATCAATGGACCAGATCGGCAGGTCAATAGTTCCTCATATGATCACTGTTTACCCTGGTTGCTTGTCTTATAGCCAGTGGGGTGAAAACAATCGACCAACTCTTAACTCACCACTATGCCGTGTAGCCTTTGACTCAATTAGCCATTTCACTGTGTGTAGACCAGAGGTCTTCAACAGGGGGTCCGGGACCCCAAGGGGGTCCTCAGAGTTACTACAGGGGGTCTGCCAAATCTTTGTGTGATCATGTTTGATCACTTGAACCCTAGCATCCCAATTCTTAGTATGGAACATTAGCCAAAAAATAGCAGATCTACAAGCTCACAACGCCTCGCACTGCGAGGCGTTGTGAGCTTGTAGATCGGCTATTTATTGGCACAGAGGTTTGGTTTAGAGGGAAAAGAAGAGCAGACTAGTAGGTATTGACAGTTAAAGTGGTTAAATATAATGAAAATACACATTAATCCAACCTACACAGATGATAGTGCTGTCAAGTCTAAACTGTATAAGAAATAATCCATGTTTTGTACATTTTTAATCTGCAACAAAATAGAGGGTATGCGCGTGACATCATCATCATACCCGGAAGTTATGCGGGAACGCCTAGTGAGTGGCAAAAAACTACTTTCTGGCCTTGACAGCCCATACATCCACACAGACAAGTCCTATCTGATTGCATTAAACAATGTTAAACAACGTTAAACTCACTTTACCACTCACTTTGCCACTCGATTTGCCACTCGATATGCCATTCACTTTATGCATGTGCATACCCTCTATTGTATACTTTATGTAGTGGGGTCCCTGCTTCATCTTTCTCTCAACTAAGGGGTCCTTGGCCTGGAAATGTTGAAGACATATGCCAAGTGGTGTGTTGTGTCAGCTATTTCTATACCGGTATGCACACTATTTTGATATGTACTGTAAATAAATCTCATTTATCCATCTGTAAGAGTAACAATATGTATATTACTCTCTGATTAAATTAATGTCACACAGACTCACAGCAGGCTGCAGGATTTTACCACTGGTGGAAAAAGTACTCAAATGTTGTAACCTACTTAAGTACAGGGGCGTCACAATGGGGGGGAAAGTGGGACTGAGTTACTAGGGCCCAAGGTGGGGCGCCTGGAATTATGCTAAAGTCGTTAAAATGTGTGCAAATCTTTGAATGTATGTTTTAAGCGAACATTTATAACTCAAATTTTGCTTCTGGGGGGTCCCTGGAAGTAAATATTTTGAGATGGGGGTCCGTGGCCAAATACCTATCATTTTGGGAGTCCTTCACATGAAAAGGTTTGAGCACCACTGACATAGAAACACAGTTAAAAAATAATAATAATAAAAAAAAGAAAATAGAAGGATTTGAAATATTCAAAGACTTTTTCACAATTTCTCAAAAATAGCAGATCTACAAGCTCTTATCTGTTATTTTTCAGATAGTTATAGCACAAAATAATGCGTAATAATGCTTTCCCAGTCTAAATGGGTGAAGAACATTCATAGGGAGCCCGCAGTGAATCCTTGTACCCAGGGCCCAGAATTTGGTGCGACACCCTGCTTAAGTTAAATATCAATACTGCACTTAAAGTACCAAAACTAAAAGTACTCATTACGTAGAATTTCCCATTTCCAAGTTTTCAAAATATACACATCCTTTGAAAATAGCAGATATATACAAGCTCACAATGTGTCGCATCGCGACACACTGTGAGCTTGTAAATAGGCTATTTTCAAAAGGCTGTAGCTTATAGATCTGCTATTTTCAAATGCATTGGTGGAATGGGGAATTCACTCTCATACTGTAGGTCAGGGGTGGGCAACTTTGTTGATGGTGAGGGCCACTATATTTCCACCTTCACTCCAGAGGGCCACAATGCATATTGCTACTTCCTACTTTGTCATTCTAGTATCTCAAACAAAAGAAGCAAAAATAGCAGATCTACAAGCTCAAAACGCATCGCAGCACGATGCGTTTTTGAGCTTGTAGATCTGCTATTTTTGCTTCTTTTGAATTGGAATCCTGAATATTTTTTTGTTCTTTTTGAATTGGAATCCTGAAATGACATTTTGATTTAATTTCAAACACATTTAGTGATACTCATGTTAACTTTATGAACCTAAATACAAATACCGGTACATTGGACATACATTTTAATACTACTATACTAGTCATTTAGCTACTATTATAGACTAACGGAATTAAAGCAGGTCATGTTTGGAATTGTAACAGCTGAAATATAATAATATATCGGTATTCCGGTATTAACTTGAGGGCCGCATTAACTGAAAATGGGTGCCGCATGTGGCCCCCGGGCCGCCAGTTGCCCATGTATGCTGTGGGTAGTTTGGTGTAGAACTCAAGTGGCTGACAGATCTTTTCTCTCATGAGAGCAACAGACAGAGCAAGTAGGCCTAGTCCTACAGTACATTCCATAACACAATGTGTGTCACACATAGGCCACACACTCTCCTGTCATTCTCCAAACTAGTTTGAATTATAATGACATTTTACACCATACATGGGCAACTGGCCCCCATCTTCACTTATGGAGACGCATTCCTGAGACAACAAATGTATTATAGTAAATTTACTAGGTGAGTGTGGAGAGGAGCTTGGACCCGAATGCGTTTGGGTCCCCATCTGGAATCAATGGGGGTAAATTTATTGAAATCCAAATATTGTCTTAGGAATGCGACAAAAACAAAAAATATTATTGAACCCAAGTCCCCAAGGTGTGAGTAATCAATAGATTGTTTTATTTTAGGGGTGAACTACTCCTTTAATGCGCCTGCAGGTTAATAACAGAATACTGATACATCATTGATTTCAGCTGTTACAATTCCAAACATGCAAACATAACCCGCTTTAATTACTTCAGTCTATAAGTAGCTTAATGACTAGTATTGTTTTGTTTTGTTTTTTTATTTTTTTTAAGCACATTTTTTAAGGTTTCTAATGCAATGTGGTCCTTTGGAGTGCGTTTGGAAATATAGTCATCAAAGTTGCTCATGCCTGTTTTAGTGGTTCTCAAATTGGATTCCAGGGACTCTGGGGGCCTTTAGGGGGGTCTAAATTGACCCTTACAAGTCTAAAAAAATCTGTATCTATCATTCAAGTTGGAGGGTAGATACAGATAAAAATAAATATCTGTGACAGATATTTGTTTTATCTGTATCTTTTTGGTTACCACCGCGCTCTGACTTGACTGGTGTGGTGTCCTTTTAGATCAACATGTATTCATAGGAGAATGGATCGCACACAGTGGCAAGAGTTGCTTTTTCTTTTTTCTTTTTTTATTACATGTCAAGACTTGCCACTGTGTGCGATCCATTCCCCTATGAATACATTTTATCTGTATCTACCATCCACTTGCATGGAAAAATATCCGGAGAAAAGCGTCTTCATCTGTTATCTGGCCCAGTGGGAATGGGCCTTTACTCTGACAGTGTATTTGGTTCCATTTGTAGGCTACACTGTCAGAGTTAAGGGGAGACCTTGAAATTTGAAGTTTTAGCTTTATACCACTAAATAGGCTATAGTGCAGTGCTTTAACCCATTTAGAACGGGTACACATTATTGTGTATCATTATTTTATGCTTTAACTATTGAAAAATACCAGATATACAAGCTCACGGTGCCGCGCTGCGAGCTTGTAGATCTGCTATTTTTGAAAAATCGTGAAAATTAAAATTTTGACCGGATTCTATAAGTGTCTTTTGAATCCTTCTAAGACATTTTGAAAAACCTATCTTTCTATGTCAGCAATCTGGCAAGCCATCATCAAAGAAAAGGTCCTTTTCACTTAACTGGAGCTCAGTTAGTCTGTTCTTGAGAGACTACTATGTCAGTAGTTCTCAAACCTTTTCATGTGAAGGACCCTCAAAATGATATGTATTTGGCCACGGACCCCCATCTCAAAATATTTAGTTCCAGGGACCACCCGGAAGCAACATTTGAGATACAAAACGTTCGGCTTTGAAAATACATATATTCAAAGATTTGCACACATTTTCGCAACTTTTTCAAAAATAGCAGATGTACAAGCTCGCAGCGCGGCACCGAGTGCCGCGCTGTGAGCTTGTATATCTGCTATTTTTCCCTGGTTAAAGCATTCAATAATTCTAGGCCTAAATTAAGGGGAGACCTTGAAATTTGAAGTTTGAGAAACACTGCTTTACACCACTGAATAGGCTATAGTGCGGTGCTAGGCCTAGAATTATTGAATGCT
This sequence comes from Nannobrachium achirus, assembly GCF_963921795.1. Taxonomy (NCBI): domain Eukaryota; kingdom Metazoa; phylum Chordata; class Actinopteri; order Myctophiformes; family Myctophidae; genus Nannobrachium; species Nannobrachium achirus. The sequence goes on along the minus strand of NC_137810.1, from coordinate 78,269,593 downwards.
TTAACCAGTGAAAAATAGCAGATATACAAGCTTGTAGATCTGCTATTTTTGAAAAAGTCGTGAAAATGTGTGCAAATCTTTGAATATATGTATTTTCAAAGCGAACATTTCTAACTCAAATGTTGCTTCTGGGGGTGGTCCCTGGAACTAAATATTTTGAGATGGGGGTCCATGGCCAAATACATATCATTTTGGGGGTCCTTCACATTAAAAGGTTTGAGAACCACTGACATACCGTAGTAGTCTCTCAAGAACAGACTAACTGAGCTCCAGTTAAGTGAAAAGGACCTTTTCTTTGACGATGGCTGGCCAGATTGCTGACATAGAAACATAGGTTTTTCAAAAAACCTTAGAAGGATTCAAAAGACACTTATAGAATCGGGTCAAAATTCAAATTTTCACGATTTTTCAAAAATAGCAGATCTACAAGTTCGCAGATCTTGTATATCTGCTATTTTTAATAGTTAAAGCATAAAATAATGATACACAATAATGTGTACCCGTTCTAAATGGGTTACACACACACACACACACACACACACACACACACACACACACACACACACACGCGCACACACACACACACACACACACACACACACACACACACACACACACACACACACACACCCACACCCACACACACTTGACTTAGCCTACTTCCAATTAAAAACAAACACACAGATAGATGAGATACAAAAAGCCCATGCAGATAAGATCAGCTTTTCTTTTGTTGCTACTCTTGTTTGACACCAACCGTACAACAAAGGATTCGGTTACAATTACAAAGACATAGGCCTACAGTTGAAAACAATAGGCCTATGAAGAATAGGCCTATGAAGTTGACATGTTAACAAGAGTGATATGTAATGTAGGCCTATATTAGTTCCAAATAGAACACACACACACACACACACACACACACACACACACACACACACACACACACACACACACACACACACACACACACACACACACACACACACACAATAGCAGTGGTGTGAAGTAACTCAGTAGATTTACTTAAGCATTGGAACAATTTGGAGGTATTTGTAGCCTACTTTACGTATTTCTAATTTCCAATACGTTCTACTCCATTACATCTCGGGTCCAAATATTGTACTTTTACTCCTGTACATTTATTTGAAATCTGTAGTTACTGTATAGTTAGGCCTACTTAAATGATATTACAAAACAGACATTAATATAGCCCTATTTAATACCACGGCTAGGCTATTATAAAATTAAGAAAATAGCCGATCTACAAGCTCACAGCGCGCCACGATGCAACACATTGTGAGCTTGTAGATCGGCTATTTTCAAACATGTAGTTTTACTTTTGGTACTCTAGTACTACACTTTCGTACTTTTACTCAAGTAGCCTACATTTATAATTCCGGGCAGTTTTACTTGTATAACAGAGCTGATAGCAATTCTATATAGCAGTATTACTTTTAAATAAGTATGAAATTTGAGTAGCCTATACTTTTCTCTCCACTGCACACATATCAATAGACACAATCGTAGCCTACATTCATTCCAAACGGCAAGCATGCGCTCTGTGCCAGACACGTGCACACTGCACACATAGACATCAAAGGGGGTTTGAGCCCCTGCCCTTGGCTTTTATCCATCTGTAAAAAAGTGCCCTCTCCAGACCACAAATGCAGTTTTTACTGTGGTGAAAGAAATGCAAATGCCATCTTTCCATGCCATACCAGCAGAAGGCAGCATTCCAAACTCTCCTGAACTTGAACGCAGCATCTTATGTTGAAAGAATTGCCCTCACTGTGTAGAAATCCACGCCATTACATCTCCAGTATTGCCTTTTTTATGCTTAGTTTAGTGTGGTATCAAGTACCGAAAATAGCAGACCTCCAAGCTCACAACGTGTCGCAGCGCGACACGTTGTGAGCGTGGAGGTCGGCTATTTTCGATATTTTCACCAAAAGGCCCTTTTAGAAATGTCAGCCCCTGCCTCTCTAACATTCTCTGCACGTCCCTGCTCTGTGCGTAAAAAAAAAACAATGCTCGCCATTATTATCGTACATTCGTTTCCAAATCAGTGTTGATTTCGTCGACTAAAACTATGGTGAAAAATGTTTGTTTGGAATTGTCGAATGTTTTTCACTGACGAAAATAAAATTAAAATAAAATAAAAACTATAAAGCTGTGATGACTATAACTAAGACTAAATATATTGACACTTTTGACAACAAAATAAAAACTAGACTAAAACGTTATAAGGAGGGACTAGTGGAGAAAAGAGTCATTGTATGTTTGGTGGCTCTCAGGTGAAAATAGCAGATCTACAAGCAGCGCGACGCGTTGTGAGCTTGTAGATCTGCTATTTTCAGCACGCAACCAAGTGTAAAATCATTATGTCATTATGATGCCATCAAGGCCTGCCAAAATAAATTTCACTTGACTAAATCAACTGTACATTTAGTCGCCTAAAACCTTATAATATTTAGTCGACTAAAATTTGACTAACTTTTCAGGTGACTAAGTTATGACTAAAACCAAATGACATTTTATTCAAAAGTGACTAAAACGAAATCAAAATTTGCTGTCAAAAGCAACACTGTTCCAAACGGCCGGCGTGCGCTCTGTGCGTAAAAAGTGCACCCCTCCCACACTCACCTCAGTCTCTCCAGTGCGCTCGCAGCGCGCTCGCTCATGTCTCCTGCCTCCTCCTGCCTCGCCTCTCCTGCTGGGAGGGTGGGTTTATTATAGGACCTCCCCCCTCCCCCTCCCAAACACGGTGTGTTTTCTGTGTGCATGTTTATGGTCCAGATCCTGGCCTGATCAGATGTCGATCTGCGGTGGTGGAAAAAGTACTCACATGTTTTACTTAAGTAAAAGTATCAATACAGCAATATAGAAATGCTCTGTTACAAGTACATGTCCGTAATTCAACACTTACTTGAGTAAAAGGATGAAAGTGTTGGCATCAAAATGCACTTAAAGTACCAAAAGTAAAAGTACAAAATGTTTGAAAATAGCAGATCTACAAGCTCACAACACATCGCATCGGCTATTTTCCAAATAGCCATGGTATAAAATAGGGCTAAATGTATCAATGCATGTTTACTTTGCATATATCTGCAAAGTAACCAGTAACTAAAGTTATAAAATAAATGTAGCAGAGTAAAAGTACAATATATGGAACCAAGGTGGAGTAGAAGTAAAAGTATTGGAAATTAGAACTATTCAAGTAAAGTACAAATACCTCAAATTTGTACATTGCTTAAGTAAATGTACTTAGTTATTTTACACCACTGTCGATCTGGTCCGTCCAGCTGTTCAACAGCTGGAGTAAAGCAACTATAAGTAGGCTGCATTTGCTCTAGTGCTGTACTCAAGTACAATGTCAAGGTAATTTGACCTTTGCTTGAATGTTTACCATTTCCAATACTTTTACTTTTGCTCCATCTCGCATTAAAATATAGCAGCATAGTTTTAGTCCACTCCATTTATTTGAACACTTTACTGCTTTGTAGATATTGATTACTTCATCTCGGATTAAAATATAGTACTTTTACTCAACTTCATTTATTTGAGGACCCCTTAGTTGAGAGAGAGATGAAGCAGGGACCCCCACAAGCTTTTCATAGATTCCATATAGTTTCATCGTTTGACCACAATCATCAGTGTGTTTTGGTTTCATGTCAATTTGTGTTTTCAGATATTAAACCACTTGAACCGTCAACACTTAATAAACTTGACCTTTCACTCTGTACTTGATCTGCTCTTTTTCCCCTTTACACAGAACCTCTTTGCTGCAAGGCATTGTGAGCTTGTAGATCAGCTATTTTGTGGCTAACGTTCTCAGAATATGGACACTAGGGTTCAAGTGCATGCATTTAAAAAAGGAGAAAAACGTTTCTATCACACAAAGATTTGGAGGACCCCCTGTAGTAACTCTGAGGGGTCCCGGACCCCCTGTTGAAGACCCCTGGCCTAACATAAATTTTGCATTGTGCTTTACTACATTTTCTTTTCTTTTTATCTGTGATTTATTTGTCATTCTATGTTATATGAGTAAAAAAAGGATCCCAATTGAAACAAGCCAAAGGCCAAAAGCTTTTTTGTAGAATCCTTTTAGTTGACCTTGTACAAGTGAACTCAGGGGCGTCAATTGGGTATGGCAGGGGTATGCAGCTGCCATATCTTGGGTCCAGGAGGGAAAATTAAAGTTACCTTTAAATATAAATCCATGAATGTCTCTTTGTCTTTGTCTATCTGTGCTGGTTATTATGTTGTTAAATTACAGTAAAATAACTACAAATGCAAAATGTAACAAAATGGTCACTTTAACAAGGTATTAGAATTATATTCTCCACACTTGTATTCTCCCCAGTCCCCATCTTGACAAGATGGTATATCCCCAGCTTCCGCAGGTCAGCTGCATAGGTGCAATTCATTATTGTGGCACGTTTACTAACATGCCAAGTTTATGCCGACAATCAGGGGGAAAAAAGTCATTTGGGGTGAACTACTCCTTAGGTCTAGAATTATTGAATACTTTAACCAGTGAACAATAGCAGATTTACAAGCTCACAGCGCGGCACCAAGTGCCGCGCTGCGAACTTGTAGATCTGCTATTTTTGAAAAAGTTGTGAAAATGTGTGCAAATCTTGGAATATATGTATTTTCAAAGCGAACGTTTGTAACTCAAATTTCGCTTCTGGGGGTCCCTGGAACTATTTTGAGATGGGGGTCCGTAGCCAAATAAATATCATGTTGGGGTCCTAAACATGAAAAGGTTTGAGAACCACTGACATAGTAGTCTCTCAAGAACAGACTAACTGAGCTCCAGTTAAGTGAAAAGGACCTTTTTCTTTGGCAATGGCTAGCCAGATTGCTGACATAGAAACATAGGTTTTTCAAAAAATCTTAGAAGGATTCAAAATACACTTGTAGAATCGGATAAAAATTCTAATTTTCACGATTTATAAAAAAATTGCAGATCTACAAGCTCGCAGTGCGGCACTCGGTGCCGCGCTGTGGGCTTGTATATCTGCTGTTTTTCAATAGTTAAAGCATAAAATAATGATGCACGATAATGTGTACCCGTTCTGAATGGGTTAAGGTGTTTATTATAGACGCGCTGTGAGCGTGTAGATCAGCTTTTGCATTAGTACAGTGGATGGTGTTTGTGGACAGTTGAGCTGTCTGTGTGTGTGTTGTTGGTGCACCTCATCTCAACTTGCCACAAACAAACTTAACGGTACAAAGCAGCATTGTTCATGTTCTGACATGCACACATACACACACACACATACGCACACGCACACGCACGCACACGCGCACACCAATCATCTGTTACATAATTTATTAATACCAAATATATTAGTGACTGAAAGTTGTGTTGTTGTTGTTGTAGAACGTACTACAAACCCATGAGTCAAACATTGAGAAGGTGGTATGGATGCCTAATGCATATTCCACACGACTGGTCTAATTATTAGACATATTAGTGTATTAGACTCAGGGACATGCTGGGCCCCTGATTCAGCCCGGGAAAAAGAGTTGGAGAGGCCCTCATTGCGCGATAGAGAGAGATCTCTCTCTATAGCACTGCTGCTACTCAAAGATTTGCCATTTCAGATCATGACAAGTGACAAGCCAGTGGGCCAATTACATGTTATATTTCGTCGTTGTCGGGTGGAAACCTTGTATGTCCAAAACCATTTTAAAAATGATTTAAACAAGGGAAAACAGCCGATCTACAAGCACACAACGCCTCGCACCGCGAGGCGTTGTGTGTTTGTAGATCTGATGTTTTCACTACTTTTGTGCAACGGCCTTGTATGATGAAGCAGGGCTTTGCTTTGTGCAAAAAAAAACTTGGAGACACGAGGTTTCTGCCCGACAGTGACGATTTACTTTGTTGGCCGCCCAGCCCCCAAAATGTAACGAAGGCCGACATTTTATTTTTATTTTTTTTCCTACTGGTCTGCCTAGACCGGCCGGGAATGAACCGACCGTTCGGGAGATGTCCCGCTTTGGCCAGCACGTCCCTGATTAGACTCTAATACACTCTAGACAGAACACTGGTTCTCAACCTGTGGGTCGGGGCCCACTGGTGGACTGGTGAATACATTTTCTTTATCAACTTGAATGAAAAAAAAAAAAAAAAAAAAAAAAGAACTTTTCCCAAATATGGAGATGTCTGACATCATCGATCACATGAGATTCAACTCTGACACACACACACACACACGCACGCACGCGTGTGTGTGTCACCAGTTAACAGGTGTGTTTTCTCACTATCTGATAATGTGATAAAGATCATAACAACTGCAGACCTCAGGCACGGCAACACAATTTGTTACATATCCACTTTGTGCCTTGTGGCACATATTCTATGTGTGTGCGTGCATGCGTGCGTGTGTGCGTGCGTGCATAATGTATTTATTCATGTATGTACTAGTGAGAGTGTGTTGGTACTACTCACATCAGGTACTGTTTTCCTTGTTCTATCTCTAGTGTTTCTCAACCACTGTGCCTGGGGACCTTTGGTGTGCCCCTGAGAAGGGTCAAGTGTGCCCCTTGAAACGGCTTGAAAGCCTGTATTCTATTTAAATGTATCATTTAAAAAATTATTTAAACTAGTGAAAACAGCCGATCTACAAGCACACAACGCATAGATCAGCTGTTTTCACTACTGTTGTGCGACAGCCTTGTATGATGAAGCAGGGCTTTACTTCGCGAAGAAACATACAAATTTAAAACTTGGAGATACAAGGTTTCTTCCCGACAGTGGCGATATTTACACCCCCGCATTATGTTGGTGTGCCCATGGATTCTTGGGACATGAAAAGTGTGCCCATGCAGAAAAAAGGTTGAGAAACTCTGCTCTAGTCTTCTCTATCCTGAGAACTACACAATGATGGAGTAGCCTTGAAAATGGTCTGTGGCGCTGCCTCTGGTGTTGTAATTGTGGACATCCTTGACGTTTTTTAAGTATTTTGTCAGGTACATGTGTATCTGAAGTGTATCTTGTACACCATGCAGGCCCATTGCAAGATGCTGTAGCCTACTCTGTCATCTACTCTGAGCCACACCACGCTAGACTGGTGCTTAGGGGTGAGGTGAGTCACAGAAGGAAGGTTAAGCAGGACCCAATTAGTTTGTTTTGCACTTTGTGGAGAAGTGTGGCCCAAGACCACACTTCTCCACACTGCCCACTTGTGCCAGGTTTTCCACTACAAGGACCTGGGTACAGTGGCGTGAACGTGGTACTACAAGGGTACTATATGGTTGTGTGCGTGTGCGCGTGCGTGCGTGCGACAATGTCCTGTAGAACACTGCCCTCTGCTGGACGTATCCAGTACATGCAGCAGCATGCAGACAAATTCAAAGGAGCTTTATTGGTATGAGAAAATATATGTTTACATTGCCAAAGCAAGTGTCAAAATATGATACAAAAAAAATTAAAATGGGTAACATGTATTGTATACAGTAGGACGGGGTACAGTATTGTGTAAACAGAGTTATGTCACATTTGTGTTGTTATGCACAGCAGCATTTCTTTCTTAATAAAATACAGTATACAAAAAAGCCTATCATTTAAAATGTGTGTAAAGGTAGCAGCTCTGTTTATACTGTATGTGCAGTAGGTATAAATAGCCTAACAATAATAATTAGGCCTATATAATAAGCAAATACGACCCCAAAACATTCTAGCAGCACATACAAATAATAAGTAAATAAATAAGAAAATGTTGGGAAAGCACTTGTAGGCCTATTTGATAATATTTGAATAAAATAAGCAACTACATTAAATACAATATAGCAACCAGCATAAGAATAAAAACGAAAGAAACAAGGCAAAAAAATCTAATAAAATAACTTTATTGAGGGGCAATCCTTGGAATTGAATCAGTAGGCTATTATTAATGTGGTCAGCCTTATTTTGGACACTAAATAACACCAATATAATAGAATGAAAATGTTAATCTTTAAGCGTGGCGTGGCGGTCGACACCACAGTTTGTCTGTCATTCAATGTTATATGAGATACTTCAATTGTTTCCAGTGGAAATAAGCTTAGTCTTGTCATGGATCTCCTTTTAGTAGACCTTATACCAGTGAACTGTACCGTCATGAAACTGTACCTTTTCCTATGCAAACTTCTAATAAAGTCTTCAATCAATCAATCCAATCATTCAGTGGAACGCCAGGCAATGGCAGGCATATTCCAGTGAGCGAGAGCGAATTGGCGAAATTCACATTATTTTTGTGAGAGACGTGTAGCCTAATGTTCTACTTGGGTAAAGACAAGACGTGGAGATGTTACAGAAGCATCAGGTGTCAGTGTCACTCCCTACACTATTATTAGCTGCCTTACTTAGACAGCTGGCTGTCTGTGAAAAGCTGCTTTCCATCTACTGTTCACTGTTCATATCCGCTGTACAGCCCGCCTACTGCGTCCGGTCATTTCCCCTCACTCTTATATGCATACAGGGAACATTTAGGTATCCGCTTTAGACCGGATGTCCAACATTCAAAGCGAATGGACCATGGTGATTCCTAGCACCAGCCGGACTATACCATTTGGCGAATTCTGTGAGGGGTAAGAGGAGACAGAGAGCCAGAGCTCCGTTATTAAAACAAAGAAATACATACAAAGTTCAGTCTCAACCGATTGTTGCAGCTTTACTCTTATGTTATGACATTAAATATGACAAATAAATGTGTGAACAACAACAATCTAATTGAATACAGGCTTTTCTAGACCCCCCCAAACCCCAGTGTCGCCAGCCCCCAACCCCTGGAATGTGGTTGTGTGCTCATTCATTCACTAGTCTGTGCTCAGTGTCATCACAGCTTTTCATGACTGCGGGCGGTGAACAATGTCTCACAAAGGAGGTAAAATGTGCCAAATGGAGTCTCTACGGCTGAAGATAAATGAACACATGACGTCGGTGGGAGAGGAGATATTGTGTGTTTTGGACAAACAGCAGCGTGGAGATGTTTGCAGTGTGGCGCTTGATGTCAGAATGTTTGTGTTGGAGCGTCTCCGTGTGGCCGCGGAGGTCATGTGCAGCCTCTTCCAGAGAGAGATGGAGCCACTGGAAACTCTGCTGGAGTCCCAAAACAAACTGCTGGACATTGATTTTGATATGGACCTCAATCTGCACACGGCAGGTTTGTAACATCTTTACATACATGTCTACACCAGCATAGTTTTATATTAAAATAAAAATAAAAACTTGACTAGTACAATTGTCATTGAATAGATATTTATTTCTATGCATAGGCTACTGACTTCCCCTCTCCTCTGTAAGACAGACAGCTGTCACTGTCTGTCACTGCCATAGAGTCATAATAAGTAGGTTCTGCACTATTATTAGCCGCCTCCAGCCAGCCAGGACTGTATGCAAAAGAGACATCTGGCTGGGGCAGACATTCTTTGCGACAACACTTGAAATTGCTTTCTGGAACACATTATATTTGAGGATAATAATAACTAGAAAGAAGTGGACGCGAGTCACGAGGAATCCAATGGTAGATTAATTCCCTCTCATAATTTATATTATAGGCCTATATTGTGATGTCACAAAGTCACAATATACAGAAGCAGTAAAGAGACTGGCTGCATCAAATAACAGCTGGCTACCTGGTCTCAAAAAGTAATGCGACACCGCAGATGGGCTCTGAGCGTCTAGTGTAGTGGTTAAAGCAAATGCCTTTCATGCAGGAGGTTGGTGGATCAAATCCCACCTGCGGGTGATATCCGCATAAGCATAAAACCATGAAATGTGGTAGACTTGTACAGTTTGGGTCCCTGAACAAAAATGCCCCTCCTGGATGGCTGTTTTAATATCCACCATTACCAAATAATGTATTTTGCATCATAATTCATGAACCAAGCATGTTAATAGAAACTATGTGATGTTTACACCTATGTTTTGATGGCCAAGGATTACAATGATATCATGTACAGCATCATAAACTGTCCAGGTGAATAGTATTTTATGTCTGTTGCGTATACAGTCTTTTGCATACATGTTGTGTATAGGCCAATTTGTGTTTTTACCTATAACTCCACTCCAAGTGTAAAACTTTGTATGCACACTTCCCAGAGGCCAAGGAAAAACCTGTGCCCTGCATTTTTCACATTTGTAAAACACATTATTCAATATTACTCCTTCAGATTTTATCCAGAAATCACACAAATCAGTACACAGTATCTTTCTCTACAGTGATGTAATCATGACAGATTTGTCTGATATGTCATATTCTATCTAATTGGCTAACATAGGATTCCAAAGTTTGCAGGATTGCTCCTTTTTTAACAAAACGCCTCAAATCATGAATGCAGCCTGCTATGTGTGTGAAATTTTGCACGCACATTCACACTATAGGCCAAGGAACAGATGCCACCCTTCTCACATTGGCCTGTTATAGTAACACCAGCAGGTCAACTTTTGCAAAACACATTTCTGGAACAAAATGCCTCAAATCCCGTGAAAAGCCCAAGAACGCGTGGCACCCTTTACACCTTGGCCTATTATAGAGCCACCAGGAGGACACAAAAAACCTACCTGACCTGCCGGAGACCTGTTCTCTGAATAAACTGCTTTTAGTTTTTCTGTGATTTATTTTCCCACTTTTCTTGCTTTTCCTGCTTTTTTCCTTTCCTACTTTTTCTGGCTTGGCCACTTTATCGCTTCTTGCAGCTATATTGTGAAATTGTTATTATTTTCTGGTATTCTCAGTTTTCTTAGATCACAGAAATGGATTAAAGCCTACATAATGTCTGTTCCTCTTTCCCCCCCCCCTTTTTTATGAATCGGTGATGCGCTGCGTTGCGCTGAACATATGGAGGCAGCTCTAATATATATATATCTGGCGATAATTACTTTAGTATTAACTAAACTGCTGCAGAAGACTCACTGAGCTTACATGGCATTACTTCTCATTCAGGAATATAATTCTACTTTTTTTTTACTGGAATGTCTTTAAAGAAATACGTTAAATTGTTATTATTAACATCCTTATTCATGTCACATCAAGTCCTTATTATTAATCTCCTTATTCATGTCACAAGGTCCTTATAACTAAAGTCCTTGTTCTATTCCTCATTCCAGACCAGTGTGTGGAGTCCAGTCTGCAGGTGAAGATCAGTTCTCCAGCCAGGACTGTTTCTATTAAACAGGAACCTGAAGACCACCTTAAACAGGAACCTGAAGACCACCTTAAACAGGAACCTGAAGACCACCTTAAACAGGAACCTGAAGACCACCTTAAACAGGAACCCGAAGACCACCTTAAACAGGAACCTGAAGACCACCTGGATCTCAGTAAGTTTCAAGCACCCTGTCTTTATTTCTGGTATTGGAGAAGGTGGGCCGGTGATGAACCCATTTGAATGGGTCATCGATTTTAGCATTAACAATGTGATTAAATGCATTAACCAACCTGCTGCAGAAGACTCACTGAGCTTACATGTCAGTACTTTCAAAATATAATAAGGGTAATAATAATAATAATAATAATAGTAATAAGGACCACCTCTCAATCGGAATATGATTATAATCTTATTTCTGCAGGCCTTTTAGAAAGACATTCAGTTGCTTGATTCAAGTCTTCTTTCAATCAACATGATATCTGTTTTTAACAAATTAAAATGCAATTAAAACAAAACGTTTATTTTTTTATTTTTTAGCGTGGGGGGGGGTTGCTGCTGTTTGTCCTGCACCTCCAGCTTTTCGTTGAACTGAGGGAACACTGAAGTAAAAAATAAATACAATTAAAACTCATTGCATCTTTTTTTCCTAGACTTCCTGCACGCCCCTGTGTGTAGAGAGGAGTGGAGCTCTAGTCTGGTTCAGGAGGAACAACAACCTCCACAGATTAAAGAAGAACAGGAGGAAGAGGCTGGTGGGTCAACATTGACATTACTAGCAGTGAAAAGTGAAGGTGATGATGAAAACAGAGAGACAGAGGCTGTAGCCAGCACCTCAACTGAACACATGAAAACACAAGCTGATGTAGAGGACTGTGGAACATCACAACCAACTAGTGGTGACCATCTTCTCTCTTCAAACTGTTCTGAATCAGAAACTGATGACAGTGATGAGTGGGAGGAGACCAGGGGAGATCAGTCAGCTTTAAACACACTGAAATCACACAAGACACAACATGTGGGAGGACAGTGCAAGCTGTCCCAGGACCTGAAATCATCAAAACAAACTCAATCCATGAGGAGTCACACAGGGAAGAAAAGTTTTAGTTGTACAGAGTGTGGCAAAATGTTTAATCATAAGGGAAATCTGAAGAGTCACACAATGATCCATACAGGGGAAAAGCCATTTTCTTGTACAGTTTGTGGTAAAGGCTGTGTTACGAAAGGTGATCTAAAAAAACACATAAAGACGCATACAGGAGAAAAGCCATTTTCGTGCGCAGTTTGTGGCAAAAGCTTTGCTGAAACGGGTCCTCTAAAAAGACACATGAGGACTCATACAGGGGAAAAGCCCTTTTCTTGTACTGTTTGTGGTAAAGGCTTTAATGCAATGGGTCATCTAAAAACACACATGAGGACTCATACAGGCGAAAAGCCATTTTCGTGTGCAGTTTGTGGTAAAAGCTTTGCTGACATGGGTCATCTAAAAAGACACATGAGGATTCATACAGGCGAAAAGCCCTTTTCTTGTATTGTTTGTAGTAAAGGCTTTAAGGCAATGGATAATCTAAAAGCACACATGATGACTCATACAGGGGAAAAGCCCTATACTTGTACAGTATGTGGTAAAGGCTGTCTTCGTATGGGTGATCTAAAAACACACATGAGGACTCATACAGGGGAAAAGCCCTTTTCTTGTACAGTGTGTGGTAAAGGCTGTCTTGGTATGGGTGATCTAAAAACACACATGAGGACTCATACAGGGGAAAAGCCCTTTTCTTGTACAGTGTGTGGTAAAGGCTGTGTTACGAAAGGTGATCTAAAAAGACACATGAGGACTCATACAGGCGAAAAGCCCTTTTCTTGTACAGTTTGTGGTAAAGGCTTTAATCAAATGGGTAGTCTAAAACCACACATGAGGACTCATACAGGCGAAAAGCCCTATACTTGTACAGTATGTGGTAAAGGCTTTGCTGAAACGGGTCAGCTAAAAAGACACATGATGACTCATACAGGGGAAAAGCCTTTTTCTTGTATAGTATGTGCCAAAGGCTTTAGTCGAACGGGTAGTCTAATAAACCATATGAAGACACATACAGAATAAAAGCCTTTAGTTTAAGTTAGTTCACACAGAGCATAAATGATCTTTCGGTCTAAGCCAGGATGACAATGAAAGGAAACTAAAGCAGAGGAATCATATCTGACGATATCAACACGACTGAATAAAATAAAAAATTATAGTTTCTTGTGGTGGTTTTTGCTCAAAACCCAGTGCCAATCAGGGCCGGATCTAGGCATAGGCAAGGAGGGGCAATACCCCCCTAAATGCCCTGTCTGCCCCACCAAACATGATGGCATACACACATCTAAAATTTCAAAAATATTAAACTATTTGAAATGTTATGCTACAACTAGGAAGATGGATAGATAAACTGAAGATATTAGAGAGAGAGAGAGAGAGATACTGTCGGTGTAAGACCTGTTGTTTGTATTATGTGTTATAGGTAAAGTGTGCCAAAATGCTTAGTTTTCTATGCATTTTGGGTGTTTTTTCTTTCCACCCACGCCGCTTTGCGGCAATTGGCCCTGGTGCCAATTGCCTAATCTGTAATTCTGCAAACTCCACACAGAAAGGCTCTTTCGCCAACCCCACCTAGGATGTGGGCAGTGGGCACTGATGAAGCAGAGGAGAGAGCGCGCCCATAGCGTCCCCGCCAGGAATCGAACCTAGGACCTTCTAGCTTTGAGGCGATAGCACTACCGACCGCGCCCCAGTCTAGATCCCATGGCCTGGAGGAACGGACCGTAACCCTGACAACAGGCTAAGAAAACGCTAATAAACAGCTTTAATTTGGGAGAAATGAAATTCGGGCTCCGTCACCGTTGGCCAATACCATGTGAACTTTGGGATCAGTTGCTGAAGCGAGTGAATAGATAGATATAGGAATCTCCATATATGGGCATACAACGTAGGGCCTTGGTTTGATGCATGTGGATCTCCATATATGGGCATAAGGGGGTACCCTAACATTCTCATTTTCGGCCTCCATTTTCTGTACAATATCACTTTTATGCCCATATATGAGTCATTCTGTACCACATCACTGTGATCAACTTTCACTTTGCCATGCAATCAACTTCAGAGCAGTGATGTGGCACAAAGTGACAGTGAGTCACAGTGATGTGGTACATAATGACTCATATATGGGCATAAAAGTGATGTCACGTGACATCACTTCCTGTACTGAAAAACACATGACATCACACTGACATCACTTCCTGTACGGACGGACAGAAGGTGAGACAAGCGACAAGGTTTTCAGGGTATAAAGTTGTTAAATTACAGTAAAATAACTACAAATGCTAAATTTAACAAAATGGTCACATTTACTAACATGCCATAGCTGCACTTGAACAACCATTCCAGGCTGCCATATCCAGGAAAATAGAATGTACTTCTTAAAATAAATGTATCATGCCTGTTGCTAAGGTATGGCAACATGACTGGTGTCTTGCACGCGCGCAAGACACCAGTCATGTTGCCATACCTTAGCTTTTTCTGAACCGACGCCACTGCTTGGACCTCATCTCTGTGCTCAAGTTATGCAACAGGTTGTGGAGCAGTATGCTTATTAGGGACATTACTGTAATGATTGGTATTGGCCCTATTCACGGCCCGCCCACCTACTTCCGTTTCTCAGTTTTCCCCGGGTGCTGACTTCAATTTAGAAGGGGAATATACTGGACTTAAAGCCAACAAATCGTTATTTCTAACGGTAAAGTAAATTATAATGCTTTGTGCCGTTTACTATCTTGTGTTCTTGATCATGCTAGCCGTATTTTATACTTTACTATTCGGAAATTGCATTAAATTTGCGATTTCTGTGATAACTCTATAGGCTATAGTAGGATTTACCCCTTCAAAACAGGACTTCATGCTGAGTGGGCGGGTCGTGAATAGGGCTAATTGGCAAAACAACAGACCAAGCAACTGCAAATGACCCACTGCTGTTCCATACAGACAAAGCCATTTAAATAAATCACCTTCAATTACAATGAGTTTGTACTGATTGTCTGACTGAATTACCGGTATATCTGAATAGCCAAGTTATAGACCAGGGGTAGGCAACCTCAGGCACGGGTGCCAACATTGGCACAGGGGAGGGTGATCACTCACCGATCACTGGCACACTGAACTGAAGTGTGAGAGTTGATTTTTATTTTAAAATCAAAGTTTTTTTTAAATGTGGTCAATTTAATGAAGTCTAATTCTCAGGAAATTGCATCCTCCATCCTGGGATGGAGTCGGGGAGATAGGTGGATTACTGCGTCTAATGATCGTTGAGTCTAATGATCGTTATAACAATGTCCTGCCAACCAAAATATGTCAGAATATTTGATGGCGTGTCATTAAAATGTATGTTGACATGGCACACTGACTATTTAAAATAAAAACATGGCACTTAATTTCAAAAAGGTTGCTGACTCCTGCTATAGTCCAATCAATAGGCGTCTTTCCACTGTAGGGCCGACCCAGAACTAGAACCAGAACTGTCCTAAACCGAGAACTTTCAAGAACAAGGGGTAGGAAAAGTGGGACTGAGTTACCAGGGCCCAAGGTGGAAGGGCCCTATAGTAACTTTAGCTATTGAAAAATAGCAGATATACAAGCTCACAGCGCGGCACCGAGTGCTGCGCTGCGAGCTTGTAGATCTGCTATTTTTGAAAAGTCGTAAAAATGTGCGCAAATCTTTGAATATGTATTTTTTAAGCGAACATTTGTAACTCAAATTTTGCTTCCGGGGAGGGGTCCCTGGAACTAAATATTTTGAGATGGGGGTAAATACATACAAGATGTATCATCTTGGGGGGTCCTTCACATGAAAACGTTTGAGCACCACTGAGATAGAAACATACGTTTCTTGCACACATTTTCACGATTTTTCAAAAATAGCAGATCTACAAGCTCGCAGCGCGGCACTCGGTGCCGCGCTGTGAGCTTGTATATCTGCTATTTTTCAATAGTTAACATTCATGGGGGGCCCGCAGTGAATCCTTGTACCCAGGGACCAGAATTTGGTGTGACGCCCCTGGGTGAACATACAAACCGAGAACTTTCAAGAACCTGTCAAGTCCCGGGACCAATTTCTGCTTTTGTTTCATAACCAGACCCAACCGGGAAGCTCCACTGGTCAGCCTGCTTTGGCTGAGACAAGGTCGTTTGAACAGCAGCACATTCGGGAATCTAACATCTAAAATAGCAGCTGTATGTAAAAAAATACCATAGATTCCATATAGTTTCATTGTTTGACAGCACGATCATCAGTGTATTTTAGATTCAAGTCAATGTGTGTTTTCAGATATTTAACCACTTGAACCGTCAATACTTAATAAACTTGACCTTTCACTCTGTACTTAATCTGATCTTTTTCTCTACAGCAAAGCTCTTTGCCAAAAATAGCAGATCTACAAGCTCACTCGCACTCTGCGAGGCGTTGTGAGCTTGTAGATCTGCAATTTTTGGCTAAAGTTCTCTGAATATGGATGCTAGGGTTCAAGTGGTTAATATGGAAAAGGAGAAAACAAGTTTCTGTCGCACAAAGATTTGAAGGACCCCCTGTAGTAACTCTGAGGACCCCCTAGGGCAGGGGTTTTCAAAGTAGGTGACGGGGCACCCTCGGGTGCCGCGACGGCAGTCCAGGGGTGCCGCGAGATCATTTGATAATATTTGGAATTTATTTGGACACTTGAAAAAATATTTAGTATCATTTTAAACTTGAAGTACAAAGTTATTTTCAGTCAGTTTTAACCAAAATGGCTATTATCTCGATGTTTTCCTCGCAACATAATCACTAAAATATCGTCACTATCGGGCAGAAACCTCGTATCTCCAAGTTTCAAATGTGTACGTCTTTTGGTAAAGCAAAGCCCTGCTTCATCATACAAGACTGTCACACAAAACTAGTGAAAACAGCCGATCTACAAGCACACAACGTGCTTGTAGATCTGCTGTTTTCACTAGTTTAGTACATTTTATAGATGATAAATACAAAACAAACGGTTTTGGACATACAAGGTTTCCACCCGACAACGACGATATGCTATAAATAAGGTGCTGGGAGTGAATATTATAATGTAGGGTGCCTCGGATTAAAAAAATATTCATGGGGTGCCCTGAGACAAAAAAGTTTGGGAACCCCTGCTCTAGGGGTCCCGGACCACCTGTTGAAGACCCCTGGCCTAGAGAATGACAGACTCCCTCCCGCCTCCTTCTGACTCATACGGACACGTGAAGTGAAAGGACTGGCAGGGGGCGTCACAAGGGGGGGTAAGGTGGGACTGAGTTACTAGGGCCCAAGGTGGAGGGGCCTTGGTTATTGTATACTTTAGCTGTTAAAAATAGCAGATCTACAAGCTCACAGCGCGCGCTGCAAACTTGTAGATCTGCTATTTTTGAAAAGTCAAGGTTAATGTGTGCAAATCTTTGAATATAATGTATTTTTCAAGCGAACATTTTAACTCAAATCTTGCTTCTGCGGGGTCCTTCACATGAAAAGGTTTGAGCACCACTGACAGAAATATTTGAAATATTCAAATTTTCACGATAAAAAAAAAAATAGATCTACAAGCTCGCAGATGTAGAGGACTGTGGAACATCACAACCAACTAGTGATGGCCATCTTCTCTCTTCACACTGTTCTGTGAGCTTGTATATCGGCTATTTGTTTTTAAGTAAAAAAGTAAAAAAAAAAGTAGAAGTAAAAAAGGAAACAGTCAGTTTACTTTTGAACGTGTTTCCCCTTGTTTTTTGACCGGACAAAGCCAGATGTTGGAGCTATACCTCCTGTTCCATCACACTGACGTGTGGATATTCTGTCAGTTATTGCGACCATCGCATTTACTATCAAAACCTCCACCGGCTATCTGTCCGTCCGTCACACGTCACACTTTTGCCCTGCTCATAATCTCCGCAACCGTTGCCCCAATCCATGCCAAATGTTGCACACACTCTCCTTGTCTGCCAAACCACAACCTCCACCCATCAATTCTCACATGCCCCTCTTCTAGCGCCACCATGAGGCCGATTCTTGCAAAACAAATTTTTGGACACTGCTGCTACAAATTTTGCCCTAAAATCATGCAAATCGGTACACACTTGCTCTACACTCATGTCATCAACATGGATCTGTCCCATTTAGCGCCACCTTCAGGCCGATTTTTTAAAACACATTTTTGGACACTACTCCTACAGATTTGGCCCTAAAATCACGCACATCGGTATGTCTACACTCATGTCATCAACATGGATCTGTCCCATATAGCGCCACCATCAGGCCGATTTTTTCAAACACATTTTTGGACACTGCTCCTACAAATTTTGCCCTAAAATCATGCAAATCGGTACACACTTGCTCTACACTCATGTCATCAACATGGATCTGTCCCATTCAGCGCCACCTTCTGGCCGATTTTTTAAAACACATTTTTGGACACTGCTCCTACACATTTTGGCCTAAAATCACGCTGCAACCCGACGGTCGCTTATCTCCCGATTAGGGAGTCTTACTGGTCAATCGATGGCTGTCAGGTCGTCACTGAATCAGCTGTCCTTCACACAACCAAAGGATGGAAAAATCTCTGAACACAAATCCAAGAGTCAACATGTGTTTGTTCATCAGTTTCTTTTAGTGATTGACAAAAGGTTCAATACAACACAACTTTTACTTACACATAACC